>NW_028227262.1:28350000-28547500 GCF_978045245.1 Mus caroli | reverse complement strand
CCTGTCAGTTACCCAGAACAACAACCACAGAAAGATTTTTTTCCAAATTAAATCTTCTTTTCTTTCACACAAAGGCTCTCATTTTAGGGGCTGCTGTACAATGTAACGGGCAATGTCCCAGACAGTAATTACACAACAAATATGGGAAATTTTCACAAGACTGTTACATACACCGAACCTGGATTAGATTCAAGGTAACTCTAGCAAGGTGTAGTGACTGTATACTAGATTAGTTTGAAGGGTTTTTTTTGTTTGTTTGTTTTGTTTTGTTTTTTCTTTTTCTTTTTGGTTTTCCGAGACAGGGTTTCTCTGTATAGCCCTGGCTGTCCTGGAACTCACTTTGTAAACCAGGCTGGCCTCAAACTCAGAAATCCGCCTGCCTCTGCCTCCTGAGTGCTGGGACCAAAGGCGTGTGCCACCACCGCCTGGCTAGTTTGAAGTTTTTGTTGTGTTGATTTGAGACAAGGACTCACCATGCAACCCAGGATGGCCTTGAATTTGTCATTCTCCTGACCCTAGCTAGATTAAGTCTCTAATGTAGACTAAAATAACTGGAGAGCCTCTTTTCAAGTGCCAGGAGTGTTGGTGCAGACAGTCTGATCTTTGTGAGTTCACCATCTAATACACCAAGACTGAGAGTTGATGGTACCTGTACCCATGAATTGGCAGTACTGCTTACAAAGGGTCATTAGCTTAAAAGGCATCCTAAGTGAAAAAAATAGGGCAGTGTGGGACTATGAGTCAAAACACTTGCTGCCAAGCCTGACAACCTGTATTCCATGCCCAGGTCCTACATGGTGCAGGGGGGAAAAAAAAAACAACTAGCAAGGTTGTCCTCCAACACCCCCACAGGTCCATTTGCACAATTGTTATGGGATAGAGTTTTCCTGATGAGAGACACAACACATGTTCATACCACCACCACACACACACAAACATTATAAATAAATGAATGTAAAAAAACGCAGTAATTATAGGAGTGAATAGACTCAAAGTTTTCTTTAAACAACAACAGAAGGAGCTGCAGAGAAAACAGTAAAGATCACTTGTTGCTCTCCCAGAGGACCTGGGTTCAGCCCCCAGCACCTACATGGTAGCTCATAACCATCTGTAACTCAGGGTATCTGATGACCTCTTTTGGCCTCCAAGGGCACCAGACACATACACATAGTGCACAGACATATATGAAGGTATAAAGATGATTTTAGAAAATTAGAGAAAGTGTGGGATGTGTTAGGATCGCAAAGTTATTTGTGGTATGTTCCTTCCTCTGTTTTCCTTATATTCTATATAGGGCTTATGCAATGCTATATTAATAATCCAAAATCATATTGAAACCCCAAACTAAATCTAAGCCAGTGAGATGATAGGGACTCAGAGACAAGAAGGCAAACACTTGGCTCAGGTGGGAGAGGAAACAGAGCACAGACAAGCAGAAGTGTCTTTCTCCACTGTGTGCCTTTCAAAGTCAAGTTCAAAGGGCTGGGGAACTGCAGGCTTTTGCAGGATGGCGGAGGAAGTGGCCAAGTACGGAGGTAGAGAGATGCATCATCCCAAGAGTGAGGAGGGGTGTGATGGAGTGAGGTGTTGGCTCAGCCGGGTTCTACATGGCTTGGAATCCAGCAGGATACAGATTGTGGTTACAGATGCCAGCTGAGCCCTTACCAGATGTGCATAGCCATCCACTCCTGCCTTGGTTTATTTGTGCATTCTGTTTACTATAATCTCACACAGGAATTCGTTTCAGTGTGTTTTCACCTTATGACCACCCTGTTGTATACGCAGCCGCCATTTTCCTCTTGTATTCAATGACATAGGGAAGAAGCAGAGGACACACACGATATGAAATGGAGAAGATTGTTGTATAAGAAATGTCTCCGTGAGTTGTGTGAGCCAGGAAGAAAGCAGAGCTTGGCGGTGACGCCTTACTCTCAGCATCAAGGCCATTCTCCAGGACAGATGGAGTTTGAGGCCAGCCTAGGCTGCATACACACAAAAACCAAAACAAAAATCAAGAGGCCGGTGGTGAGGACTGTGTTATAAACGTAACAACTGGCAGCTTCCGCCTTCCAAGATGACTATAGTGGCTCTGAAACTCCCGTCTTCCTGTGCTGTACACAGAAAAAGAAATGAATTTCCTAGTGTTGGGTAGTGAGTGCACTCCACTGTGAAAAGTACGAACTTGCAGTCAGAATGACCAGGGTGTGAGTGTCAACCCCATCGAGAGCTTCTGAAATGAACTCAGAATTAAGTTTCCTCAATTCCAACCTCCAGTTGTGACTGTAAGGCGGGGGAGTTGAGGAAGAGTTACATTTGTCTCCAGGTAATAGACTTAAAAGACACGCCTTTCACTCATTACTCTTACTGCTTTGAGTAGCAGGTATGAAGAGCCAGCCTCACGAGTTGTTTGTCTGTGTTGTGTGTCTGGGAGGCACTGCACATGGCTGAAGGTGTGGTTCCTCCCCCCCCCCCCTTTTTCGTTTTTCTCTGTGTAGCCTGGCTGTCCTAGAACTCACTCTGTAGACCAGGTTGGCCTTGAACTCATAGAGACCCACCTTAGCCTGGCTGTCCTAGAACTCACTCTGTAGACCAGGTTGGCCTTGAACTCATAGAGACCCACCTGCCTCTGCCTCCTGAGTAGTGGGATTAAAGGAGTGGGTCACCACCAGCTGGCTATATTCTGTTTTGTTGTTGTTGCTTAAATAATGGCCATATATTACTTTTCTGATCAGGAAAAAAAAAAGTGACTAGATGAACATTTACAAAATTCTCTCTACATTTTGCAGATGAATGAAACCAAGGTACCAGATAGGAAATGACTCACGGAAGATCACGTGACTATCAGTGGCTTTGTGACGAAGTCCAGGAAACCACACTTCCATTTCCTACCCTGATCACCCTGGTCTGCGTTAGTTACCAGTAGTTTTTATAACAGGAATCTTCTGAGCATCAATTTTGTCTGGGAACTCTGACTGTTCTGTGAGGAAGGGAGTGTTCCTTCAAAGCCGGGGATCAGATACTCTTCAGCTGAGGCTCACTGCTAGGGGAGCTTCCAAAACCAAAACCCTGTTCTCATGGGCCCTCCAGTAAGTTCTTACTGTTCCATGTGCGCTAGTGACATCAATGTCACAGTGCCACTGTAAATTTGAGAACTGTGGTGGGGGTGGGGGAGGAACTGGTTGTCAGAGGAACATGAGGCACAAAATCTTTGTCCTGGAGCTGTTCACAAATTAAAAAAAAATTCTCTGCCCCTTTATTTTCTTCAGCTACCCCCTGGAAACGTGTCCAAAGGCAGAGTGTGAGGGGACAAGGAACCTTGTGGCTGCTTTGCAGTTGGTAGGTTCTGCAGTTCACAGTGCAGCAGGGATTTGAGGAACCCAGGGAAAGTAAGGAAGGTAAAAACCACACCTAAGGCCTGGAGGGCGGCTCCCTGAAAGCCTGCTCAAGGTCCTGGGTTTGATCCTCAGCTAATCAGAGCCACAGGAAGGAGTCTGGGGTATCAATTGGTGCTAGAGCACATGTTAACATATGAGTGTATGCAAGGCTCCGGGCTCAGTCTCTAGCAGGAAAACCCAAACCCATATAAAGTAATAACAAAACCCCAGGGCAAGTACAATCCCAAGAGGAACCCCTCATGCCTGCTATAGACTGAGAGGTGGTAATGACTCCAGTGAAAACAGACGAACAACCCTGGCTGGTGCGGGATTCTGATAGCTGAGTGTAGGGAGCAGAGGAAAGCCTGAATGGGCACTGCCATGTAAAGGCCCCCAACCTCAGACCCGTGGGTACGGCAAAGCTTTCCCCTGGTGAGGCTCAGAGACACAGCAAACTCTGGTCCAAGTACATGAGCCTACTAACGATTTGATCAGCATGTACAAACATTAACAACTGGCAGCTTCTGCCCTCCGAGATGACTACAGTCTCTCTGAAACTCCCGTCTTCCTGTGCTGTACACAGTAAAAGAGATGAATTTCCCAGTGTTGGGTAGTGTGTGCACTCCACTAAGCAAGCATAGCCCACCCCATCCCAGCTTCTCTGTACCCATCTGTGTGTCTGTTTTACATTCTGACATGCACCTAAGCCAGGTTTCCAGAACCACGCTATGAAGGGCACGGAAGTAGAGGAGTGTGGAAGACCAGAAGGAGGGATATTATGAGAACTCTGAACTTTCTGCTCTAGAAAACAAAATCTTTAGACCAACAGGTACAAAGCCTTAGGTGTATCCACAGTACTGCCAAATACAAATAGCCAACAGAGAAACCCTCCCCCTTCTCCCCTCCCCTCCACACCCACAATCACACCAGCAGGCTGAAGGACCAGGAGTTAAAAGTAGACTTGCTTCCTTGGGTGACTGTGAGTTATTACTATCAATAGCCTGTTAAACACCACCATAGCTGTATCGACTGCGTGCGTGTGCCTGCCCCAGTGTGTGTGCTGGAGCTGAGACGTGGAGGTTACAGTGGAGCATGGTGGAGCATGTGGAGGGAAGAGATCTCAGGTGAACTCTGCTCTCATCAGTGAGGATCTTGGGCAGCTCTGTCTGCATTTAGACTCCTCAACTGTGAACTATATCATTAATAACTGGGTTATCGTGAAGGCCAAAGGAAACCAAGTACCCCCAAGTCCTCAGGGACTATTAGAAGAGGAGTTGTTACAGGCATGATTACTCGCATGTACAGACAATACATGCAAATGATTCATAGTGCAACCAGGAAACTACGCTTATAAATAAGCAATTCTAACATCACCAATAAACTACTATTGATTGCCAGAAGGTTAGACAAGGACTCTTTGAGGAGTTTTGTTTTTTGTCTGGTCTCCAATCTCTGGTTTCTATTCTCTGCTCAGAATTCTTGATCTTAAAAGTCCTTTCCTGAGGGCTAGAAAGATGGCTCCGTGGTTCAGAACACTGTTGCTCTTGCATTGAGGATCTGGGTTCAATTCCCATCAGTTCCCAGCAACCACGTGGTGCTTCATGACCATCCATAATCCCAGTTCCTAAAAACCCAGCACTGTCCTCTGATGTCCACAGGCACCAGGCATGCATGTGTTTAAAGGTCTCACCTACACCACTACCTTCTGGCTTTCACCCTCCCACACCCAAACCTGAGCATCAGTGCCCTTTGGGAAACAGTGGAACTGTGACATTAAGTTGTCCCCTCTCTGAGAAGTCAATAGGACCCACAGTGGGACAGTGTCCCTCCTGCAACTGGATTGCGGTTTTTAAACCCTCATCTTCACATATATCCATGTCGCTTGAAAACTCCACAGAATGTGTGATTCCCAGTTTAACACAATCAAAGACCTCCCTGGGAGAGACAAACGCTGCCATGGCCAAGAACTCTACTAGTTCCCAAGAGGTGCCTTAGAGGATGGCTTGAAAAGATGAGGGGGAGCAATTGTAGGGGATTCTAGCAGCTTCTCTTGGTTCTTGTATTAACTTTCACCCAAGAGCCCAGTTACTAAAGGGTTTGCCCCTGGCTTACAGTCATTGAAACCCACAGACTCCCTTCATTTGCAGAGATGAGAGTGTTCTCCCCTGAATGCCAGAAGAGCACCAGAACCCCATCACCCCGCTTTTGTAAGACAGGGTCTCTCTACATAGCCCTGGCTGTCTTGGAATTCACTATGTAGGTCAGGCTGGCCTTGAACTCACAGATATTGGCCTGCCTCTGCCTCCGGAATGTAAATGCTGGGACTAAAGGCGTGGGCCACTTCTTAACTCTGTCACAGAGGTGAAAGGTGAGAAGTATTCCACATCAGTCTCAGGAAGGCTCTGTCACCATCAACTCTAGAGTGAGCCACAGCTAAAATCCCCTGCTCTGAATTTGAAAGAAGGGAAATTTTGTAGCAATGAAGAATGTCCCAGGGTCTCATAGGGCACTCCAGAGAGCTGTGGGCCTGAGTTGCTATTAATGTCAAATCAGATTTTAGACAGAAGAACTTCACTGGCCATTATATTAGCTACTAGCTATATAAATATAACTATTTAAACCAGACCCGGTGGGTCACACTGTAATCCCAACACCTGGAAAGCTGAGACAGGAGGATCATTTTGTGCTCAAGACTAGCCTGGGCTATATAACAAGACCTTGTCTTAAAACACACGCACAAGCCAGGCAGTGGTGGCCGACACCAATCCCAGCACTTGGGAGGCAGAGGCAGGTGGATTTCTGAGTTCAAGGCCAGCCTGGTCTACAAAGTGAGTTCCAGAACAGCCAGGGCTATACAGGGAAACCCTGTCTCAAAAAAAACAAAAACAAAAACAAAAACAAAAAACAAAAAACAAAAAACCAAACAAACAAACAAAGAAAAACCACAAATAAACAAAAACAAACAAACAAACAAAAAACCACACACATACGCAGTGAATGATTGAATAAATAAGCAAAACTATTTAAATAGATGTGGTG
The DNA here is from genome assembly GCF_978045245.1 of Mus caroli. Lineage (NCBI taxonomy): Eukaryota > Metazoa > Chordata > Mammalia > Rodentia > Muridae > Mus > Mus caroli. The sequence continues at coordinate 28,541,087 of NW_028227262.1, read as the reverse complement.
TTGCATGACTATTCTAGCACGCAGGAGGCTGAGGCAACAGCATTGCAAGTTCAAGGACAACCTGGGCTACCCAGGGAAACTCTGCCTCAAAATTAAATAAATAAATAATGAACAGGCAAAGATAAATAATAAACAATAAACAATAAACAAATGTAACTCTTTAGGGTTTGCCATGTGACTCAGTAATAAAGCAATTGTCTAGTATTCAGGAGTCCAGTTTGATGGTAATCAATGCACACATACTCATACACAGCTGACTAAATGTAAATCTATTTATTTATTGCAATTATGTGTTTGTGTGTGTTTGTTCTATGTGCTCTTGGGTGCTCTTGGAGACCAGAAGTGGGTATTGGATTTCCACAGCTGGATGGACTTACAGGTGGTTGTGAATCTCTCAATGTGGGTGTTTGGAACTGAAATTGGACGACCCTCCCCCCCCCAAAAAAAAAGCAGTATGTTCTCTTAACCACTAAAGTATCCTTCCAGCCCCATTCATGAATTTATTAATCCACTTATTCATTGAGACAAGGTCTTGCTATGTAGCCCTGGCTAGTCTAGAACTATGTCACAGAGACCCATCCACCAGCCTTTACCTCCTGAGTAATGAGATTAAAGATGTGTGCTCCCATATCTGGCTTTTTTATTATTAAAATAGATTAAAATACAAATACTGACCCATACCAACCACATTTCATTTGCTTAGTATCTACATATGGCTAGTAGTTGTTCTACTGAACTGTGAAAATGGAGACATCCTGTTACTTTGTTCACTATGAAAAGTTTTATTAGACACACAAAGGTTACTGAATTCAATTCTTGTTCATCTGTTTGAGCTCTCTGGGCCTCGCAACAGTCCCTGAACCATCAGCTCCTACTCTAGGCCACCAGATCTTTCTTTTACTATCCATTCTGGACCCAGATTTCCTAGTAGTGAATTTGGAAATGAGTCTGTAAGCATGTTCCAAAGTTCACTTTTATTCTCACATCTGTTAGACATATGTCTCCACTAGCAGAGGTGCCAGACAGAGGTCATTTTCCCTAAGATTTCTCTAATACATAGATAGTCTATTAGAGACAATTTGATTGGTGAAAGTAAAGCTAATGAATTTTTCTATTTAAATTTTCTTTTTTCTATTTCAATCTCTTACATACATCTTCCTTCCTTTCTCTCTTCCTTCCTTCCTTTCTTTCTCCCTTTCTTCCTCCTCTTCTTCCTCCTCCTTCTCCTCCTCCTCCTCCTCTGTCTTCTTCTCTTCCTCCTCCTCCTCCTCCTTCTTAAAAAAATTTTTTTTGAGACAGGGTTTCTCTGTATAGCCCTGGCTGCCCTGGAACTTGCTCTGTAGACCAGGTTGGCCTCTAACACAGAGCTCCACCTGCCTCTGCCTCCTGAATTCTGGGAAAAAAGCATATGCCACCATGCCTGGTTCATGCACATATTTCTTATATTTTTGGTTGTGAGCCTAGCCTTTAATGGCTGAGCCATCTCTTCAGCCCTCATGCACATATATCTAACCCTTAACTTTTTTAAAAAAAAGATTTATTTATTTATTTTATGTATGTGAGTACATTGTAGCTGTACAGATGGTTGTAAGCCTTCATGTGTTTGTTAGAAATTGAATTTTTAGGACCTCTGCTTGCTCTGGTCAACTCTGCTCGTTTAGTCCCTGCTTGCTCCGGCCCAAAGATTTATTTATTATTATACATAAGTATACTGTAGCACACTTGAAAGGGGTATCAGATCTCATTACAGGTGGTTTTGAGCCACCATGTGGATGCTGAGATTTGAACTCAGGACCTTTGGAAGAGCAGTCAGTGCTCTCACCTGCTGAGCCATCTCGCCAGCCCCTCTAAGCTTAACTTTTTACGCTAAACTCAGACCTGGAGTTGAGTGCATACACTGTTACTTAGGAAGTGTTTAATATAAACATTCATTAGGAATAAGAGTTGAGAGGTGCACCAATCTTTGGAATCATTATTTTTACAACTTCAGTTTTCACACACATGAAGAAGAATATAATACCTGAAGGGATAAGTGACTTGTCTAAAAAACACAGTGACTCAGCAGAGTCACCTGACTTGACCCCGGGGCTCCCCACTATTCAGTTAAAGGATCTTACATTCCACTTGATATACAGTGAGAAAAATGTACATGCCTTTTAAAGAACATGGAGCACTTAGAATGTTTTCACTACACAGAAATGATAACTGTCTGAGGAAATAGATACGTTTGCCTTAACGCGAACATTATACAGTGTGTGCTTGCATTGGAGCAGCGCATGTTATAATTATAAATATTATAAATATTTATCATTTTTCTTTTTGTGGTCCTAGGAACTGGAGTCTCTCACCTACTAGGCAAACGTTCTACTATTGAACTACATCCCCAGTCCACAGTAATTTAAGAATATTTTTTATATTTTGTTGAAAGAGGGTCTCTTTTTATAACAGGCTGGACTTGAGCGTGTTCCTCTTGTTTCACCCTCTTAAGCTACTATCTACAAGCTGGAGCCTCCATGCCCAGCCTGCCTTACAATTCTTACATGTCACATTTTAAAAATGATTTTTAAAGACACTGATTTTGTTTTTGGGTTTTGTTTTGTTTTGTTTTTTGGATACAGGGCTTCTCTGTGTAGCACTGTGTCCTGGAATTCACTCTGTAGACCAGGCTGATCTCAAACTCACACCCAGCCACCTGCTTCTGCCTTCCGGAGGGCCGAGAGCGTGGAGGCGCCGAGAGCGTGGAGGCGCCGAGAGCGTGGAGGCGCCGAGAGCGTGGAGGCGCCGAGAGCGTGGAGGCGCCGAGAGCGTGGAGGCGCCGAGAGCGTGGAGGCGCCGAGAGCGTGGAGGCGCCGAGAGCGTGGAGGCGCCGAGAGCGTGGAGGCGCCGAGAGCGTGGAGGCGCCGAGAGCGTGGAGGCGCCGAGAGCGTGGAGGCGCCGAGAGCGTGGAGGCGGCGTGCACCACCATGACTTGCAGAACCCTTTTTTGTTTTGTTTTGTTTTGTTTTTTTAACATTTTGTAAGATTAAAATATCCTGAGTTCAAAAGTTACCTTCCTACCTCAGCCTCAGTCTGGCTGGGACTATCGGTGTGTACTTAGCATGCCATGCAAAGGGATATTCTTATTGTCTTCTGTAATTCTGCCTCTTTACAGCCATATTTAATACTCCCACCCCCATGACTGCTTTGAGTTGGTATGAGGGTAAATTCAAGTGTGTTCAAACAAAAACCTTCCCCAACAGAGTTTCCCTAAAAATCTTTCTTGACTTCACCCTACAAAAATCACCCTAACAGTAAAAAAAAAAAAAAAAAAAAAAAAAAGATGAAACTTTTCCCACCTGGGGCAAATGTCCCTACAGCCAAATGTCAGAAGTCCCATTCACAAGTTTCAGGACCGTCCTTTACAATGTGAATGTCCCCAGAGAGTTTAACACAGTGTCAGCTCATGAGAGTTCAGCAGTAGTCACACCATAAAAATCAGACTTGAAAGATGTTTCTACTTAAGGTTTTGGTACAGGGTTCAGCAGACTACAACTTGTCGGGCCACACCTGGTCTTGGTTTTAGAATCTCTGAGCACCTGTTTTTGTTAATAAAGTTTTATTGGAATGCTACCACCGTCCTTCACTCACTCACACACAGTGTATGGCTGCTTTTATACAATAAAAGCAGGGCTGAGTGGGTGTGACAAAAGCCATGTGCTCTACAAAGGCCAAAAAAATATTTACTCTCTGGCCTCCTACAGAAGAAGTAGGATGACCCTTGGCGCAGGGTCACCATGTGACCGAGAGATAAAACACTTTCCAAATCCTGCTTCTTGTTTCCTTCCACGTGATGCCTATGCGCTCGGGTACGGTTCAGATACAGGGCAAACCTGACGACCTGAGCAGGTTCCTAACCAATCACAGCTGTTTCCTCTTACAGCCAATGAGCTCCTTACAAAGGAAATTTCTTTGGAAATTTATTCAGGTGCTTTTCTCTTTTGTATTTTCTTCTGGTTTCCCCTCTCCCCAGCCAGATGCATTTATGAAGTTAAAAGATAATGGAAATTGCCAAAACAGGAAGGCAAGGGAGGAGGAAATGGTTAATATTTTGTTTCTGATCCCCCAAACAAAAAGTTCTAGCTTTTAAAATTCTATAATAAACAAGAATAGCCATCTGCAGAATTAAAAAGAGAAGTTCTAGTAAGACTAATTTCTTAAATATTATTTATTCTATAATTAAAACTTTTATTTTTCTTACTACTCCCAGCCTCCCACCCCCACTTGCTTGCCACAGCTTGGAGGAACTGCTTCTGTCCTCCACCGTGTGGCTGTCTATCAGGGGCCTAACATGCATTGTCATGCTTAATTGTAGAAGCCTGGATCCTCTGACCCAACCACTTCACTGTTCCAAGACAATATTTTGATGGGTTTTATCGCTAAAGAGGATTTTCAAGTTTCTCTATCTCTCCCTTTGAGTTATTATCCTAGAATTCCACAGAAGATGATGAGACAAAGACAAAAGAGCTGGGCTTCCCTTTGTCATCCTCAATTAAGAGGGAAAGAAGAAAGGCAGAGGAAGGGAGAGCAGGCCTCCGGAGTGTGGGAGTGTCTCCTCTTTAAACTAAATGTGTGCCTTATGGAGATCCAGATTTCTGGGGTTCGAATCTTCGGTCAACCCTGAGCTCCTGCTTCGCCTCCTGTGCTTCTGTTTCTTCTGCTATAAAACAGTGGTGAGAATGGAAATGAACTTCCAGAATGATTACGAAGAGCAGTGTATGCTAAGCACTGAGGACAGTGCCTATCAGACAGAATAGTGAACCGCTCCCACAGCCCTTATGTTGAAGGTCATCACCATGCTAATGAGAAGCAGTGGGGGTGGGAGCCAGCGGGAGGAAGCTAGGTTATTGGAGGGCCGGCTCTTGAAGGAGTATTAGAACCCTTCCTTCCCTCTCCCTTTTTCCATTTACTCCCTGCTGCCAGGAGGTGAACAGACTTCCTTTATAACACATTCTTACATGATTTAGGCCTGCTGCTACCGACTCCAAAGAGCAGGGCCTGCCAACCAAGAACTGAAATCTCTGAACCCATGAACCAAAGGTGGACTGATTGTCCCAAGAATGTTGTCACGGTGACAGAAAGCTGACTGACACATATATAGCTGTGGGAGGTAGGGTGTGATGGGTAATCTTGTTCACTTCACATAATTCTCAGGCAACATCTAACCCCGCCCCCTCTCCTTTTCCCATGAGAGACTGGTAAGAATACCCAGCTCTGCCCTGCCCATTCCCACCTCCCATTACCCTGAATGGAAATTCTCCCTGGCAGCCATCGTCTACCACACTCACAGACTCCCACCACAGCAGTTTGGATCTAAAACAGGTCTAGGAACAAGACAAAAGTGTTTTAGGTTCTAAGGTAAACAGAAAAAATAATCAGTTTCCAAAAAAAAAGTCTGACTGTTGTAGCTCTCTTTTATAAGTGAGGGGAATGCTGCCTGGCCTGGTCAAGAGGATTTGAAGGTGCAGCGTCCCCCTGCGCTCTCAAAGCTCTGTCTTGCTCAGAGAAGGCGAAGGTATCAATTTGTATTACTGACCTTGTAGCTTTGCATCCTACCTGGTAAACTACTCACTCCTTTCTCCTTCTCTTAGGAACGGAGGGCACAAACAGAACAAGGGAGAGGAAGGGAGAAACCTTGGAACCTCATGTCTTGGGATTGCGCTGACCCATCCCATGATTGGTGACCTGACACCCTACTCTGAGCAACTAGTGTGCTGTGTGAAAACCCCATTAGAGCTGTCCTCCAATTTCCTTGCTAAACATGCAGAATTATGTTTTCAGTAGCAAACCTAACTGCCTCAAAGCAGGCAGGCGCCAGTCACCTCAGATGGCCTGGCTGGGACTAGAGGGACAACTCAAAAGGCCACCTCTCAATATGCCACATGCAGGGCAGACACTCGTACACATGTGCGCCTCCCCCCAGGGGCTGAGGCCTAGCCAAGCATCCCACATGCACGGATGAATAGCTGGTCTGTCTTGCAGCAACGCTGTCTCCCACCTCAGAAGAGCCATAAGCCCAGACTGCCCAGCTGAAAAATCCACGCAAACTGCTGACACTCGGAGGGTGGCAAGTGGCCCCAGGGCAGCAAGATGGAGTCAGACCGAGAAACCATTCACCTTCAAGTAAGTTCTGTGGGAAGCCAAAAGGGGTGGGGGGATCCTGGGAGCGGTTGTGAAGGCGGTGTTGATAGCCATCCCGACCTCTACTCTCTCTCTTCCTCACCCCCTTCTCTGAACACACTGGCCTTTGCTCTTTAGTCCCATTTTGTTACCCCTGGCTGGTTCCTCACATGTCGTTAGACATGTGAAAAGTGGATTGTTTCAATTCCTCTCAGCCTCTGCTTCCTCTAGTCAAAGAGTTAATAAGATCTGTGTTATCAGAAAATGATTTCATATTCTGGGCAGTGCTTTCCCCCCAAACCCTGGCACAGTGACTGCTACATGAGAGCTGCCTGGCTGGCTGTCCCCTCAGAGACAAGAAAATACAAAGCTGGGGTTTAGAGAGAGCAAAAGAGGCAAGTGGCCAACTCTATATTTTCATAGGTTGGAAAAACCTAAACTTTTCTGAGACCTGAGTCTATAAGGCTCTCTTATGTGGGACAGACAGTGTCTCATTCAGGCAACAGCAACATGAGGTAGGCAACCACATACTAGGAAGAGACAGTCAGGTGTCCTGCCCTTGATGCTACAGGCTTGGAAGGCACTAGAAAAAATGGAAGGTTCTAGCAAGGGCAGAGAGCCAATCAGGCAGAGTAGCATCAGCTGTAAGTTGCATGTTAACTTTTCCAAGAGTCAGACAAGTAAACGGTAGAAAAGGACTTTCTAAAAAATCCTTTTTAGATTTATCTTTGGGTTTATAAGTATTTTGCCTGTATCTGTATCTGCGCCACATGCATGCCTGGTGCCTGTGGACATCAGAGGACAGTGCTGGGTTTTTAGGAACTGGGATTATGGATGGTCATGAAGCACCACATGGTTGCTGGGAACTGATGGGAATTGACCCCAGATCCTCAATGCAAGAGCAACAGTGCCCTGAACCACGGAGCCATCTTTCTAGCCCTCAGGAAAGGACTTTTAAGATCAAGAATGTTTGATACCAAAACATGATCTTTAGACTAAACACAAGCCCCCAAACTAGTATATGCTTGACCTGAGCTGGAGAGATTGGTTAGCTTCCTGCTCTTGTGGAAGATGTGAGTTTGCCATTGTGGATACTCAGGGCCTCCCACAGGCTCAGCACATACTCTGTCTCTCTGCTGCATCCTCTCTACTTTTGGAATGCATTTAGAGCAGGTTTAAGTTCATAGTACACTTAAAGGAACAGGGAACTCCCGAAAAAAAACCCTGTCCTTACACATGCAAAGTACGTTCCCCAACTAGAACCTACCGTCCATCCATCAAAGTGTCCACTGTGAGTCAGCACAAATCCACCCGTTTCCACCCCTACAGTACCACAGTTACTTCCCCACCAACCCATTTACCCTTCCCAGGCCCTGAGAATCACCAATCAGGTCTCTTCCAGTTTTACCTCTTCTAGTACCATCATATCATTGAGATTAAACAAATTAGACTTTTCAGTTTGGCTTCCCTCACTTAGCAACCTAAGATTTCTCCATGTCTTGACAGCTTATTTGTTTGTGTATGTATCTGGAGGAGTTCATACATGTAGTGGTTGCATGTGCACACGTATGTGAGTGCACAGAGAGGGCTGAGGACAATCTGTGATATCATTCCTCTGGTGCTGCTCACTTTTTGTTTGGAACAGGGTCTCTGATTGGCTAGCCAGTGGGACATGGCTCTGTCCATCTCCTCAATGCTGGGACTCTAAGCACACGTCACCATGATAAGGTTTTGTTGTTGTTGAAGTGAGTTCTGGGGATTGAACTCTGGTCTTTGTGCTTGAGAGGCAAGTACTTTCCCCGCTGAGCCATCTTGAAGCTCTAGCATAGCTCTTTTCAGGACTGGGTAACAGTCCAGTGCCTGGATTTGCTGGTTTATTCCTTTGCTTTTCTTTTTCTTTCCTTGTCCTTTATTCTATTCTTTCCCATCCCCTCCCCAAATGACCCCCATCCCAGCCATTTCCTCTCTATATCGCCTAGGCTGGCCTTAAACGTTGGCAGTCCTTCTGCATAGGCTTCCTATGTTCTGGGAGGATAGACATGGACCATCATAACTAACAGTTCATTTACCTTTAGATATTTTCCTCAGCATACACTAATTGTATAAAACACTGAGTTTCACTGTGAGATTACTACATGTATACAATAGGTTTTGATCATATTAACTCCCATTGCTCTCTGTATCTCCCTCTCCACAACACACACACACACACACACACACACACACACACTGGCTTCCTTCCTCTTTCCAAACACAATTGACTGTATTTGTGTGTATTTATTTGTGGGCTCCACTGCCCCACTGATCTGTTCTTTTGCCAATAGCATATTGTCTCCCTCTCTATAGATTTATAGTGACTCTTGAGTTTCCTTGATATAAGTCTCCCTCTTGTTTTCTTCCAACATTGTATAATTAGCTGGTCTAGACCTAGGTGTTTGCCTCTACATATACACTGTAGCCATATTGCTGATAGCTAGAGATTTTTTATTTTGTCTGGGATTGTTGTGAATCCGTAGATCAAACTGAGAAGACCTGACATGTTTACAACAATGAATCCATCTTCCTGTGTCAAGTTTGATTTCAATCAGCTGGACATAGTAGCAAATAACTGAGGTCAGTCTGGGGCAAAAGACACACCCTGCCTGAAAAACAGAGCAAAGGCTGTAAACCTGTCTCAGTGGTCATGCTTTCATCTAGCACGTGTGAGGCCCTACGTTCAATGGTTAGCACCAGGGAGAGGGGAAAACTGAGCAGCAGGAATGTCTTCATGGGTAAAGAGCTTGCCGTGCAGTCGTGAGGACCTGAGTTCAAATCCCTAGACTCCACCGAAAGCCAGGCATGGTAGAATCTGCTCTCCTAGTGCTTCTATGGTGGGATGAGAGACAGAGACAGACTCATCCCTAGACGTCCATGGGTCAGCTAGCCCCAGGTGCAGTGCCAGACAACTGAGATCCAGCTCCAAATAAGGCGAAAGGTGAAAATCCAAATCCAAGGGAGCCCTCTGATCACACACACACACACACACACGAGAGAGAGACAGAGATGTTGACTTCTACTCTGTACTTTTTAATTATTCTTTTTTCAGCTTACATTCATTTAATTGCTCTTATTTTCTATTTAATTGGGGAGTTTATTGTTTGCTCTTTTTGCTTTGTTTTGTTAAGACAGGTTTTATATAGCTCAGACTATCATCAGTCTCCCTGTGCATCTAAGGCTTGAACTCCTGATCTTCCTGGTTTGTGAATGTTTTGTTTTAGTGCATGTACACATTCGTGCATGAGTGTGTGAATGTGTGTGTGCATGCATGTGTGCATGAGTGTGTGTGTGCACGTGTGTACATGCGTGTATGTGCGTGTATGTGTGTGTGTACATGCGTGTATGTGTGTGTGCATGCGTGTATGTGTGTGTGTACATGCGTGTATGTGTGTGTGCATGCGTGTATGTGTGTGTGTGTGCATGCGTGTATGTGCGTGTGCATGTGTGTGTGCTTGCTTGTGTTCCACAGGGTCGTACGGTGCACAAGATTACCTTGAGCTTCCTCTCTTCCTGTCTTAGCTTCCCACAGCCTAGGCTTAAGGGAGTTTGTTATTGCGGATCCCCTGTTCTTTGTCTTCTTTCTTAATTTAGAAGTGTAGATTACTGGTTCTAGATGTTTCTTCTTTTCTAGTATCCACGTTTAGCCCTCTAATTTTTCCCTCTGAACACTGACTTTGTTCCGTCCCACAAACTGTGATAAATTTTGTCTTATTTTATTTAGTTCAAAGTACTTTAAATCTCTTAGAATGTCTTCATTTTGAATACATTCCCCAAAGTGTGCTGGTTAATCTCCGATTTGTGGACTTTCCTGGAAGTTCTGTAACTGATTTCCGGTCTGTTTTCACTTTTGTCTAGTAACGGGCATCACATGATTTCTGTTTTTGTTTTTTGATTTTGTTTGTTTTTGTTTTATGATAAGGTCTCTCTACATAGACATGTCGGTCCTGGAACTCACTCTATAGACCAGGTTGGCCTCAAACTCATGAAGATCCACCTGCCTTTGCCTCCCCAGTGCTGAGACTAAAGACCATGATTTCTATCTTCAAATAATTATAAAGATGTGCGTTATAGCTCAGAATGTGACCAGAGTTCTCCACGGGACCTTGAGCAGAGAATGTGATCCTGCTGTTGTAATGAAGTAGACATCTGTAGATGTAGGTCCTACCCAGCTGCTGCTGCTGGTTGGCTTAACTCCCCCGCCCCCGGCCTATCTCAAGCTCCCTGCTGAATATGCCCATTTCTGAAAGAGGACTCTCCAGGATCCCCTATAATATGAGCATCATCCACTTCCCTTTGCATTTCTGTGAGTTTTGCTTCACGTAGTTTGATGTATATGAAGGGTTCTCCGCACTGGGCCCAGTGGCATAGGCCTACTCAGGACAATGAAGTAGGGGTCATTTCTCAGGCCATCTGCCTTGCTTTTTGAAATAAGGTCTCTCGCTGGTCTGGGGCTCACACATTGGCTGGGGTGTTTGGTCAGAAAGATATGTGATTGTTTTCTCTCCAGTGCTGGACTGTCCCTGTGCCACTGCCTTCAGCTTTTACAGTGGATTCTGGAAATTAAACCCAAGTCTCCATCTTTACACACAGGAAGTGTCTTCCTGACTAAGCTGCGTCCTTAGCCTCTCTCTTTGTTTTTTAACTGATGCATTTAGGCTATTGCTATTAAAAATGATTTCTAAAAATGAGGTCGGGCAGTGACGGCCCACACCTTTAATCCCAGCATTCGGGAGTCAGAGGTAGGTGGGTCTCTGAGTTTGAGGCCAGCCTGGTCTACAGAGTTCCAGGACAGTCAGGACTACACAGAGAAACTCTGTCTCATGCCTTCCCCACACCCCAGGTTTTTTGAAAGATAATAAAAATGAAGTTTTCTTTTTACCTTCTTTTATTTCTTTGGAGTTGTTGCACTTGTTGATATATTTATTTTTCTTCCCATCATGCTGAAATCAAACCAAGGATCTCACAAGTACTGTAGATCTGAGCCCTCCAGCCCTCTACTTTCTTTCAATAGATGTGAGCTTTTGGCTTCTTTTCCTTTCTTTTCTTTTTTTTTTTTTTCTTCTTCTTTTTTTTTTCTTCTTTACATTGTTTATTCCATGTATTTTTTTTCTTTTTTTTTCTTTTCTTTTTCTAAATAACTTTTGAAAGTCAAGTCTACTGTAACAACCTCCCTCAGTTTTGTGTATCTGAGCTCTGAGACAGCATCTTTGTCTTGGGCCTTGCCTATGCTGGCCAAGCGAGCCTATGCTAGCCCTCAGTAAGTCGCACCTCTCGACTCCACCCCTTTTTATATTAAACTCTTTATTAAACTTCTGTACTCACTCTTCAAAGAGATCAGAGAAATGATGGCATTCAGAAGTAAAATCCCGCGTAGTCTTCAGGAGGTAAACTGTCTCGAGGTCAGCAATAAGAAGATATTTCTACGCACACTTACCAGCTGATTCAAGTTTGGTTTCTGCTGACACTGTGTGGAACACCCAGGACGGTTTATTGCTCTGTAACCTGCTTCCTTGCCTTTTTAGTAACTGACGGGGGGGTAATCATCGTCTTGACTTGTAGCTGCTATGAATTCTTTCATCGAGATATTATCCCGTTCATGGTGTTGCTGTGAGGCTGAGACTGTGCAGTGCTTTCTTGCTTCCAGTGATACATATTCCCTTTAACTTCTCCACTGTGCTCCGTAGGTTGGTCAGTCTCTCTCTCTCTCTCTCTCTCTCTCTCTCTTTCTTTCTTTTTTTTTTTTGGGGGGGGGTGTTTTTTCGAGACAGGGTTTCTCTGTGTAGCCCTGGCTGTCCTAGAACTTACTTTGTAGACCAGGCTGGCCTTGAACTCAGAAATCTGCCTGCCTCTGCCTTCTAAGTGCTGGGATTAAAGGTGTGTGCCACCACCACCCAGCTTGTTTTTTTTGTTTGTTTTTGTTTTTTTTAATTTGTTTATTTCATGTATGTGAGTACACTGTCGCTGTCTTCAGACACACCAGAAGAGGACATCAGATCCCGTTACAGATGGTTGTGAGCCACTATGTGGTTGCTGGGAATTGAACTCAGGACCTCTGCAAGAGCAGTCAGTGCTCTTAACAGCTGAGCCATCTATCTCTCCAGCCCTTGGTTTTTTGTTTTTGTTTTTTTTTTTTTTTTTTTTTTTTTTTTAGGCAAGGTCTCACGTATCTTAAGCTAGTCTAGAGTTCCCTATGGAGCTGAGGATGACCTTGACCTTCTACCCCTCCCCCTCTACTTCTTGAGGGGCAGAACTACAGGTGAGCACCACCAAGCCCAGTTTTCTGTGGTGCGGGGGAACCTGGGGCTTTGTGCATGCTAGGCAAGCACTCTACTAGCTGACTTGCACCTCCAGCACAGCCACTGTGTTCTCGAAGGCATTTCTGCAGGCTGCTATGCTGTTTCTTTGTTGGCATATGCCTTTTATTCTGTTCTAACAAATCACACATCTCGGCTCTACTGTCATTTGCATATTTGGAGAATGTTCCCCCTCGTTCATCTCGCTTTCCAAAAATTCTGTTTCCTGTACACTGGATTATAGACACTGACTGAAGTCGAATTCCTACTTACAGTTTAGATATTCACGCTTGGTGGACTTAAAATTCAGGTCATCCTGTATAATCTTTTTTTTAAGGTTTTTTTTTTATTTTATGTGTATGAATGCTTTGCCTACATGTACGTATGCCATATGCATGCCATGTCTGAAGTCCAGGGTTTAGAAGAGGGTATCAGGTCCCCTGTAACTGGAGTTACAGATGGCTGTGAGCTGCCATGTGGATGCTGGGAACTGAACCTTAGTTCTGCAAAGGCAGCAAGCGCTCTTAGCCATGGAGCCATCTCTTCAGAGCCATCCCGTATCATCTTTAGCTGCTGGTCTGTGGGAGAAGACCTCTGTCTTAAGCAGCTGACATTGATGGTTGGTTGCTCGAGAGCCTTCCGTTTCAGGCCTTGACTCTGAGCTTCCTCAAGTCTCTAGAAAAATGACTTCATTTTCCCTCTTTTATTTTTAACCTCTTACTCACTTCTCTGTGGCGGTCCTCTAGATCCATGTCCAGGTGTCTGCTTTCTTCACTGAACTTAGACTTCTTGTGTCTGTTGACCCTTTCTCCCTGTGGGCTGTTTCTTGGTTCTCTTGGAAACCGGCTTCATTAATGTTCCCTCCTTATGCTTTGTTTTCTGGGTCACTTGATCTTGGTGGCACTCTCTCAACCAGGCAAGCTTTTCACGCAGCAGCATGGCCTCCTACGGTACACAGGAGCGTGCTAGCCCAGGTTCCATGGCTGCCTAGTTTTCACCCTAATTCTATCTTAATTCTTTCAACAGGTTGAGGTCATTATTGATAGTTAACTTGTTTCGTGGGACACACATATTTTGATAATGCGATTAGCTTATTTGTTTTCTTGTATAGTTTATTCCTCTACACTTCTAATTTTTTCATCTGTCATTCAGTAAATAAGAGTATGACACCATACCTTATGTTTCTCAGCCATTTGAAACTTTATTCGTATTGTAATCATTCACTCTCTGCTTCAGTGTTGGTGTCAAGCTCGTTTATACTAATGTGTTGTAGTCTGCTGGTTATTTCTGAAACCTTCACTACTTTCAGTTTATTTATTATTACTATTGTATGTGTGTGCATGCATGACGTGTGTACAGGAGCGTGCGTACCATGGTGTGATTGTGCAGGACTCGGGACAGCTCTGTGGAATTGGTTTTCTCCTTTGCCTTTACCTGGGGCGCAGGAATTGAATTCTGGTGGTCTAGCTTTTGAGGCAGGTAAGTGCCTTTACCTACTGAGCCGTCTTGATGGTCTTACGCTTTCATTTCAACAGGGTCGCCTGTGTGCCATAGTGCAGTAGTGCAAACGTGGGGAGCAGAGGGCAGCTTTCAGGAGTCACTTCTCTTCCATTTTGTGGGTCTCAGGGATCAAACTCAGGTCATTAGCCTTGGTGCCAAGAGCCTTTACCCACTGAGCCACCTCTGCCCTTCTGAGTACCTTAAATATTTCACTGTACTGTCTTTTGGGACTCTTCATCTTTAATTTTCTGAAACCTTTCTTTCTCCTGCCTAGAGTTCTCTGCTTCTTGGGTCTATGATTCGATAGCATCGGAGGTCTGCTTGAGGGATTATTCAGTCAGCATTGACTTGACTGTGTCTTCTGTCCCTTCCTTCTTCCCCAGATGCACATCCACATTGGCTGCAGCTGCCACGCGGTCTTTGGCTTTTCTCGCTGGCCGTTTCTGTTCTTTGTTTTCAGTTTGGAGCGTTTCTATAGACACATCCTAGAGCTCAGAAACGTTTTCCTTAGACATGTCACCCACACACAAGCCTGGCAATGACCGTCTGTCTTTCCATTCCTGGGCTTGGCATCTTTACTGTTTCTTCTTGATTCTTGTTGTCCCCTCATCTTTTTTTAAAGTGTGTGTGTGTGCATGCCGTAAATTTTTATTATATACAATCTTGATAGATTGGTGTTATTTTTTTCACGTGTAATGAGACATTATCTCCCGATATTCTAAGCTTACATCTTTCATTTCCTTTTTGGTGCTGGGAATAAAACCGGAGGCCTTGAACCTGCTAGGCACTTTATCACTGAGCCTCGCCCCAGCCCCTTCTTGGATTTCTTTCTCTCCGCTTTACTATCACTCAGTCTTTGCTTGTTCTCTGTCTGCTTGAGAGTCCTTAGCACATCTTAGATAAATTCTTGGTCGAATAAGTTTAACACCCCTGTCATGTCTGATTCTGGCATCTTGTTCAATCTCTTTAAACCGTGCCTTTATAAACTCTTGATACATAGATATGATGTATCGGGCAAAAAGAATGTTGTAAATAGACAGTTATTGTTGTGGTAAGGAATGGTAGGCTTTAGGGGGGTTGATGGTCCTCGATGATGGGCCTTCCTGAGCTTCTGTGATCTTTAGAAATGCTTGCCAACCCTCCCATCCCTGACTTCTTATGTGGGACAAAATGGCCAACGTGCACTACAGTGGGTACTTTCTTTCCTTGAGTCAGCTAGGCTGTGATAATAAGCTTAGGCTGTGGTTAATAACGTCACTTGAGAACAGACCACATTTAAAGAAGTAAATCCTCTGTTATTTCAAGATGGTTTTGTTCCCATTATCCTTGCAGGCTGGGGGTTTTCTTACAGCATTTACTCTGAGCGCTTACTGGGACTCCTAGAGGTAAAATGCACAAAGTATTTTCCTCACCTTCAGTGGGCTCCTGGCATTGTGACTCTGAGACATATCCCTCTGCCTCCAGTGCTTCACCTCCGGCAGTCAGCTCCCACCCTGCCCTACCCCACCCTACACTATCCCAGAGTCTGCTCTGCTTGGCCATGATACCCTATGTCCATCTGCCTGCCCCTCCAGCTTGAGGGGTTTGCTTTCCCTGTTTGCCCACCTCTCTTCCAGAGCCAAGAAGAGATGTAGACTCTTCAGCTGTATAACTGTTGCTTGTCCCATCAGAGTGGTGTCTTTCAAACTTCTTATATGCAGAACCAAAAACTAGAGTCTCTCTCTTTTCAAGTGGGAGCTCCAGAACCAAGTTGGGAATATGCATGAAGAGACTGTAACATGCTGGATGGTGGTGGTGGTGCACGCCTTTGATCCCAGCACTTGGGAGGCAGGGGGAGGCAGACCAGAGTTCAAGGCCAGCCTGGTCTATAAGAGCAAGTTCCAGGACAGCCAGGGCTACACAGAGATATCCTGCCTCAAGAAAAAAACAACAAACAAAGAAAAACAAGAGAGAGGGCGGGAGGTTCTAGGTTCAGTCTAAGAATATAATAATTACTCAGATATTCAAGGATGTTGATTGAGATTTTTAGGGGTAAATAAATAGTTAAATGCAGACTGTTGCAGCTATGAGTAGATATATTTTTTTTTAATTTGAAGAATATTTAAACGAAGACTGTTCTAGTTTGGTTTCTGTTGCTGTGATA
The DNA here is from genome assembly GCF_978045245.1 of Mus caroli. Lineage (NCBI taxonomy): Eukaryota > Metazoa > Chordata > Mammalia > Rodentia > Muridae > Mus > Mus caroli. Next base: position 28,524,959 of record NW_028227262.1, on the reverse strand, counting down.
AACACCATGAACAGAAGGACCTTGGGGAGGGAAGGCTTGGTTTTAGCTTATTGCCTACAGTCCGTGGTTGACGAAGGCCAAAGCAAGGACTCAAGAAAGAAATAATCCCAGAAGCAGAAACCACAGAAGAACTAGACTTCCTGGCTTGCTTCCAGACTCCCATTCAGTTATCTTTCTTATCTGACCCAAGACCATAGTGGACTGAGTCCTCCCACATCAATCAACAGTCAAGAAGAGGCCCCAATTGGGGGGTGGGGGGTGGCGAGAGAGATGGCTCAGTGGTTAAGAGCACTGACTTTTCTTCTGGAGGTCCTGAGTTCAAATCCCAGTACCCACATGGTGGCTCACAACCATCTGTAATGGGATCTGATGCCTTCTTTTGTTGTGTCTGGAGAGACTGACAGTGTACTCACACACATAAAATAAATAAATAATTCTAAAAGAAGAAGGAGGAGGAAGAAGAGGAGGGGGGAGGGGGAGAGGAAGAGGAGGAGGAGAGGCCTCACAGGCATGCATGCCCACAGGCCAACTGATGGAGGCAACCCTCAGTTGATGCTTTCTCTTCTACATATGTCAAGTTAACAACCAAGACTACCCACCACAAATACCAAAGAGCTAATTGTACATTAAGAAAAAAAAGGACATAGAACTGGATAAACATTTAGTCTTCAATGCCTTCAGAAATCATGAATAACAAATATGCATGTCAGCATTGGCCAAGGTGCTCACCGGCCGTTTCTAGACTGTGGGTTTACGGGTGACTCACTTCTCTCTTTTCTCTTCTCTTCTCTTCTCTTCTCTTCTCTTCTCTTCTCTTCTCTTCTCTTCTTATCTTTTCTTTTCCTTTTTTTCTTTTTATTTCATTTGCAAATTTTCTACCAATAAATGATTATACTTAGAACAGAAAATAAAAGGATTTAGTTTTAAAAGGGTTAAAAGTAGATCCATAAATATGGGTCATAGTAAATATACATAAATGTACATACAAACATATTTATTCTGTCTCTGATTACCATAGAAAATAATCAGTTGCCGGGTGTGGTGGTGCACGCCTTTAATCCCAGCACTTGGGAGGCAGAGGTAGGCAGATTTCTGAGTTCGAGGCCAGCCTGGTCTACAAAGTGAGTTCCAGCTATACAGAGAAACCCTGTCTTGAAAAACCAAAAAAGAAAATAATCAGTTGACTAATTTTGTGGATAAGATGCCATCTCCTTTCCAATGGTGGTTCCACTTTTTAACAGTTGTACATAGCACCACTTTTGTGTGTATGTGTGTATGTTTGTGTATGTATACGTGTGTATGTATGTGTGTTTCTTTTAGTGTACATATACACGGAGGTCAGAGGATGATACTGGATATCTTCCTCAGTTTCTCTCTATTATACTTTTACATTTTTATTTTAAATTATGTGTGTAACTATGTCTGTGTATATGTTTGTGGGCTTGTACATGAGTGTGCAAATGCCCACAGAGGCCAGAGGTGTCAGATCCTCTGGAGCTGGAGGTGCCTCACAGGGGTGCTGGGGACTAAATTCAGGTCCCTTAAAGAGCGGCAAGTGCTTTTAATTGATGAACCTCCTCTGAGACCTTCTACCTTATTTTTGGATCTTCACTGAGCCCAGAGCATACCTCTTTGTCTAGACTGGCTCTCTAGCAAATCTTAGGGTTTCTTCTGTCCCTGCCTCTCTATTACTGGGATTACAATCATGCACTGTTGCACTCAGCCTTTCTTACCAGGGCTCTAGGGACTGGAGTCAGATCCTCTGGCTTGTGTGGCAAACATTTTACTAACTGAGCCAAACTCTGTAGCAGACAACTCTTGTTTTACACACACACACACACACACACACACACACACACACACACACACACGAGTAGGCTCAATGAATAGACTTTATTTAGTATGCAACACAAGTCAGCAAACCACTGAGTTTCTTCTACATCACACCTACAGAGGGGCCACATCGTACTGGAGGAATAAGCCATGAGTAGTTGGCACCTTGATTTTAGTTCAAACTTATACTTGGTACTTCTAATACAGCAATACAGCGTTTTACTATCACCTAAAGAAAAGTCACTTGTGGGGATGACCAATAGATGAATGGATAAATCATGATTATCCTCAAAGACCCAACATAAACAGCTAGGCAAACAAGATTAGATTTCTTCTGACATAGAAACATTCGAGGTGGATTGTTACAAAAGGCGGCTTTTGTTGTGTGAGCTTTGAAGAATGAACATAACTTTGAATAGAGTCAGGGTGTTCTGTGGTCAGAACTGTGAGCCAGAGCTAGAGGAAGGAAAACAAGGAACACACCATGGACGAGTGAGTGCCAGCACTCTGTGGAGAGCTGTGGGCTGTGCATGAGTGAGGAGAAGTGCATGGAAATATTATTATAAAGTTGGTTGAGGAGCAGGAGGAATGACTCAGCACCTGAGAGCATGTACAGATTTTTCGGCAGACCCAGGTTCTGGCACCCAGCACCCACATGGGACAGCTCACAAACACCTGGAAACCTGACTATGGAGGATCCTATGTTTCCTTGGGCACCCACCCTCATGAGCACACACATTCACATGCAAGCATGCACACAATTTTCTTTTGTTGTTGTTATTTTGTTTTGTTTTTCAGAAAATGCCTTCTCTGTTCTGGCTGTCCTGGAACTCCCTCTGTAGACCAGGCTGGCCTTGATCTCAGTGATCTGCCTGCTTCTGCCTCCTGGGTGCTGGGGCCAAAGGCTTTCACCACCATTACCTGGCTATAATTGAAACAAACAGACAAACAAAAAACCCTGGTTGGAAACAATCTTTGAAGACCCAATTTGGTACTGGAGAGATGGCTCAGTGGTTAAGAGCACTGACTATTCTTCTAGAGGTCCTGAGTTCAACTCCCAGCAACCACATGGTGGCTCACAACCATCTGTAATTGGAACTGGTGCTCTCTTCTGCTGTGTCTGAAGACAGCAATAGTGTACTCATATAAATAAAATAAATTAAAAAAAAAAAAAAAGAAGACCCAATTTGGTGTCCTGGCTAAGTGCTACTCTGGGTGTCATGTGGGAATCTGGACAAGAGGAGTGGGTTAGGTTGGGAAGGACATAAGTTGTTTTTATTCTTTCTACATTCCTTCCAGGACCTCTACCTGAACCTTGTACATTCCTTCCAGGACCTCTACCTGAACCTTGTACATTCCTTCCAGGACTATAGTTTCCTGCTTTCTCTTTGGTGTTTTGATACAGAGTCTTGCTGTCTATATCAGAGGGTTTCAAACATGCCATCCTACCAACTAAGCCTCTGAGTATCATAGGCTTGTTACCATCACACCTGACTAAGAGGCAGGAAGCTTAACTGGGCTTTAGAGGTCTCACATATGATCTGTCTCCAATCAGCCACAGCACTGGGCAGGGTATCTGAGTGTAGGAAACAAACCAACTTGATAAACAGTGTCTTGGTGACTTGTTTACTCTTTTTTTTTTTTTTTTTGTGGTGCTTGGGTTGAACGCAGGGCTTTGTGTATGTGAAATATATGTTCTATATCTGAGCCACATGGCAGTCTGGATACTCTATTTGCCATGGATAATGAAAAGCTCTTTCAAATCCACATGCAGTCTAATGCTCTGTCTTAATTATGGTTTCTATTGCTACGATGAAACACTATGACCAAAAGCAATTTGGAGAAGGAAGGGTTCATTTCACTTATACTTCCATATTAAAGTTCATCATCAAAGACAGGGCAAGAACTCAAACAAGGCTGGAACCTGGAGGCAGGAGCTGAGGCAGGGGCCATGGAGGGGTGCTGCTTACTTGCTTGCTCCTCATGACTTGCTCAGCCTGCTTTCTTACAGAACCCAGGATCACCAGCCCAGGGATGGCACCATCCACAGTAAGTTAGGTCCTCCTACATCAATTACTAATGAAGATATAGGCTTGCTTGATCTTATGGAGGCATTTTCTCAATTTAGGTTTCCTCCTCTCAGGTGATTCTACCGCATGGCTAAGGAACTGAAGATCAGCAAGCTCTAGTTACAAGTGCTAGGAGCTGCAAAGTGGCAGGCTGAGACTCAAACCTAAGTTTTCTTTTAATACACCTGGTCTCTGGACAGCATTAACCTTTCATGTAAAGATTGTTAGGAATGTCAAACCAGGTGCCAGACATAGTGCTACACTCTTTTAATACCAACACTTAGGAGGCAGAGGTAGGCATATCTCTGCTAAATTCAGGGCCAGCCAGGACTATGAAGTAAGACCCTGTCTCAAACAAACAAACAAACAGGAGGAGGAGGAGGAGATGTGGACCCAGAGACCCTAGGAATGTGTTCTAGGCTTTGAACCTCCTAATGGAGATTTTTGCTTTCCCAAGGCTTCTAAGACCCAAGATCAATCATGAACTGAAAATATTAAATGGAATATTTCAGAAGTTAACAATCCATAGGGTTTTAATTGTGCCCCTTTCTGAGAAGCATAATGAAACCTCCACTGTGCTACCTGGAATGTCAGTCATCGCTTTGTTCAGCGTCTCTCTTCTGCTCATCCTACCCAACCATGAGTTAATAAGCACCATCTTGGTTACCACATCAGCTACTACAGTGTTGTCATGATTATGTCCAAGGGATCCATGTTTTACTTATAGGAGAATGAAGAGTTCAAGACCAGCCTGGAATATAAAATAGCAAGACTCTCTCTCAGTCAGCAAGACCAAAATTAAGGCAGCTGAGGTGGTACACACCTGACATCCCAGCACTTGGCAAGCAGGAGGGTCAGGCGTTAAAGACCAGCCTTGCCATAGAGCAGGTCTGAGGCCAGTCAGCATACTTGAGACCGTCTTTCAAAAGGAAACAATACACAAAAGTGTAATGGGGTTTGTGCTTGTGATCTGAATGGATAAAGACACCATAGAAAGTGTGCCCTTTAAGTAAGAAGATAAATATTTAGCATACACACACACACACACACACACACACACACACACACACACACACACACGGAAGAAACCATGTACAGGGACTTGAAGACAGAACTTCAAGTATTAGTGGAAGTCTCAGAACCCAGTGACAAAGTGGTGACACTGTTTTAACAAGCCTCTGGTGACTCTGAGGCACAGTGAGGTTTCAGAAGCTCTCTGCTTAAGAGCATGACTAATTGACTGTGGGGGGGAAGATTGGCCTCTCTCCTCAGCTGAAGTGAGCCTGCTCTGGCCCTGGATGAAGCAACCCCACTTAGCAACAGACAGAGAGTGGTCCAGTCCACAACCTGCGCAGCAGCAGATGCCAGGGAGTTGGAGAACACAAAAGACATACATCTTACAAGTCTGAACGTTTTTTGTTTTAGCACCAGGCTCCCCCATCCTGGCACCGAATTTACCTGCCTGCCGCATACCTGTGGGGATTTACACCCACTCTGATGAGAGATAGCTGGGATTCCTCCAGCCTGGGAATGAGGTGTGTTTGACAAGTCGGCCCCACTGGGAAGATTAAGTATAATGAAAGACCCAGGTGTAGATGGATGTCTCTCTCTTGACACCCAGCGCTGTCTCTCAGTTGCTCTGCAAGAGTGAGAGCGACTGAAAGCAGGAGTGGACCTCCCCACCCACGGGGCATGTGGGAACAGACACCCAAGGGATGGGGGACGCTCCTCTCTTCTCCAGAGCATCCCTGAGTGGGATTCTCTGGAGAATTCTTCGTATCCCTGAGTGGTCAGGAGAGCGATATCAGGAAGTAGGCCAGGTAGGAGGGCACAGCACCCCTCACAAATGCAGCCAAGGCTGGACAGGGGAAGCCCCTAGGCTAGACACAGGAGAGAAGACACTGGTCCCCTGTAGAGTTGGACGCCAGGGAAGCAGACGTGTTTCCTCAGATAGAAGGTCAGGTTTTTGTCCTTTTGTTCTTGTCCCTTGCCTTAAGCCATAAATGTGAACTTAGGACACTGTTGCGTGGTCACTGTCAGTTTTCGGTCCTGGTCGGCACACAGCTGCCCTCCACAGCTGCATTTTCTTACAAGTGGGATGCCAGCACTTCAGCTAGGGTACAGGACCTACTATAGGGAACGGGGGAGTTAGGAGAGTTGTACAGAGGCAGGCAGGATATGAGGGGGCAGCGGTCTTGCTGCCCTGAATAGACTCCTCTGCCTGGGGTCCCCACAACCTTCTGCCCAGCTGTGGGATCTTTCACTGCTCTGGCTGTAGACCGCTGGCAGGAGAGCTGGTGAGAAAAGGGTTGCAAAGGCAGTGACTTGACTGCACTGCCTCATAGTTTTGGTAACCCCGCGGGACCCAGATCTGGACAGGACAGGACAGGGTGCTGCTCCAGGTGATCGATCGGGCCAGAGCCTCCTAGGTCGGCAAGGTGGGATAGTTCTACAATCCTGGGCTTTCTCTTCTCCATCATGGAGGAAAGATGGAGCTGGATCGTGTGAGGGTGACTGAAGGGAGATGTGCGGGACTGGGTGGGGTAGGAGAGCAAAGTGGACACAAGCTTTCAGCCCAGTACACTTGAGCTCAGCCTTGCTGGTGACCTCCCAGGTCACCAGGACAGGAAACACTTTCCTGTAGGCCGTGGCCTACGTGCCCCTGGGAGACTGAGAAAGCAGGAAGGAGGAAGAAACCCGGTTACTTTGTCTCCCATTTTCCATGTGACCTGAAGTATTTTTGCCTCCTCCCCGTCAGTCGCAGCCTACCCTCCCACCCCCAGCATCCTGATGTGACCTACTTATCTGCGCCCTTAGAAGGGAGGCTCTCTGGAAGGCATCCCAGACAGGCGTTCCCTCCCTCGGAGTCTCCCGGCAAGCTCTTTAACAAGGAAAATGCAGAGGCTGTAATAGGGGGTGGGGGTGGAGTAGGGATGTTGGGAGGGGTGGGAGGAAAGGTCAGAGGACCAGAGGAGAGGGCTCCAAGGTGCCACTGGTTACCAGGTCCCTTTCAGGCCATGACTGATGGTGTGGACCCAAAGGGACAGAAGCAGTAGGAGAGAGAGAGAGAGAGAGAGAGAGAGAGAGACAGTTCTAGATCTTTTAGGAGTTGTCTATCCGTGGCTCACTGAGCATTTATCTGATCTTTGAGCCTTAGTTTCCTCATCTGTGAAGTGGGGACAATTTTTACTTCAGAAAACTGATGAAAAGTATTCACCCTACCCTCTGCTCTGTTCTACAGACAGACAACTCGATGAGGGACAAGAGGAGCTGTGTGTATCTGACAACGGCTTACAGCTTATTTCTTTTTTTTTTTTTTTTTTTGGTTTTTCGAGACAGGGTTTCTCTGTGTAGCCCTGGCTGTCCTGGAACTCACTTTGTAGACCAGGCTGGCCTCGAACTCAGAAATCCGCCTGCCTCTGCCTCCCAAGTGCTGGGACTAAAGGCGTGCGCCACCACGCCCGGCAGCTTATTTCTAAATACATAGTCTGTGGCAGGGGCTCCACAGTTTACCTCCCTTAATTCTGTGAGGGACATGTTATGTCTTTAATTTTTTTTTTTTTTTAACTTCAGAAAAGATAGGTCATTTGTGCAAAGTCACCATGAGGCAGTTTGAATGTCTCTCTGGATCACGTGGGCTCCAGTCCTTCCCTAGACGACAACTTTATTGGACTTAGTAAGAAAGGGTTTAGCAAAGCTGAGCTTGGCTCAGGCCAGGTGATCTCAGCATTTGGGAGGCTAAGGCAGGAGGATTGCTACAAGTCTAGGGTCAGCCTGGGCTGCAGAGTGGGACTCTGTCTCAAAGTGAGCAGGGGTAGATTTGGCAAAAACCCACACTCCCAGCTCTTAAGTAGATTTAGAAAGCCGAGTCAGGTCGGTGATGGAGAAATCAAAGAATAATAGGATAGTATAATGCTAGCATGTTATGCTAATCTTGGCTCTGAGGAAAGATTCCCTTCTGTGTGGAAGGCAGTAACAGAGAACAGTTTTCTGATGCTGCTGGTAGCTCCCCATGCCCTCAGGGGTGCATCCTAACCCCAGAGCCATGGCTGCTCTGTTTGCTCTACTTGGTTTGTTTTTGTTTTGTTTTAAATCAAATGTATTAAAATACACCCATATTATTCAGTAAATAAAAATTTGTATATAAACCCTTTAAAAGAATTTTTGCTTTGTTTTTTCCTAATTTTCTAAACAGTATTATTTTTTTAAATTGCAAATAAATACAAACAACATACACCAAGATTAATTAGCTTTTTTTTTTTTTTGGATAAAATTTCTCATCAGCCTGGCTTCAAACTCAGCAATCCTCCTGCCACAGCATCCCAAAACTGGGGTTACAGGCATGCACCACACATTGAAAAATGCAGTATTTGAATTCAGGAATTAATTGCAGTGTTCAGTTCTGGCCTGGGGATGTAGCTCAGTGACAGAGTGTTTGCCTAATGTGTGCACAGCCCTACGGTACCATGTAGGCAGCAACGTTTCTCTTTCAGGTTTCAAGTAGACTTGGGGAAGCTCACAGCTCAAGACTTGTTATGCACATTTACCTAGCAGGCGAAATGGCCTGCAAGTAACCCTTGCCCACCTCCCCTGCATGCTAAGCTCCTATAAATACTGTCGCCCCTAATCTAGAAAGTTCTCTCTCTCTACAACTAGATCCCATCCACTGTCACCTCATGGCCCTTGGCTTTTGTTGTACCCCTGAGCACTTGCAAGAGTAACCTTTCAGGAGCCTCATCTATAAAGGGATCCATAGAGGATTAAGGTTACCTTTCGTAGGGTATTAAGTAGCTGTCCAGGAGAGCTTGGTCTCCACCAGTCTGCCTTTAACCAACTCTCACCCAGCTGCTGGAGCCGTGTTTGTCTTCTTAAAACAAAAAACAAAAAACAAAAAAACTGCCTTTTATGTGAGGAATACTCAAGAAAGGAAGGGTTTTTTTTGTTGTTTTTGTTTTTTTCTGAGACAGGGTTTCTCTGTACAGCCCTGGCTGTCCTGGAACTCACTCTGTAGACCAGGCTGGCCTCGAACTCCACCTGCCTCTGCCTCCCGAGTGCTGGGATTAAAGGCGTGCGCCACCACCACCCGGCTTGGAAGTTTTGTTTTTGAAATGGGGTCTTGCTGTCCTGCCCTGGTTTGGTCAGGGGAGACATTTAGTGCGGAGGTTCCTATCTGAACCCAGCCCCTCACTCTGGTGGCATCCTTCCACCACAGAGGGCTACCAATAGAAAAATGAGTAAATGTGGGTACAAAGGTGGAACTAGAGATGCTCTGGGGGCCTTTGGGACCCAGAGCAAGTATTATAAAGCCTCAGGAATGAGCTGGTAATTCAAAATCCAACCCCAGAGTGGCAAAATGGTCTCTGACACCGGACTGTTCCTGTTATCTGAGAGGAAGGGGCTCCAGAAGAGACATGGCAGGGGAATCTCCTCTTTTGGTTAATGACATTAAATAGCTTGTGGGCTTTGGGTGTCACTCAGGGGTAGAACACTTATTTACAGGACCCTGTCTGTGTTCACCTTCAGCCTCAGAAGCAAAGACAACAACAAAAAACAAAACAAAAACAAAAAACCCCAACCAAACAACAAAAAGGATCTTGTGGAAAGAGGTGGCTCAATGTAATACTAACCTATGGGGGACTAAGTGTGTACGTCATATTCCAAGGCCGCCTCCCACCCCTTCTGGAAAGTCCTTTAGCTTTTTTCAGGGAGCTCTGATGTGCCCTCGTTGATGGCCTCCAAGCACACAATGACGCCTGTGGGGGTTTTCGAATGGGGGCTTTTTGCCATCCTGGTATGAAGCTGAGTTAGTCAGAAAAACTCATGCCTTGTCATCCGGATGCCTGCTAGGTAAGGGCCCTGTCACTGAGGTGTCCACAACCCAGTCACGACAGAGCCTCGGTCCTGCAGGCCTAGACCGACTGTACACACTCCAGAGGGCTCTTGTGAAGCTTAGTGGAGGACGTTTGTGAATACAGACCCTGAGCAGAGCTCATTCTGCCTTTATCTAGTTCTGGGGGCCATACATCAAGCAGATCTGGGTGTGAAGGCTGGAACTTTAGCAACTACCAGCATTTCTAGTGTCCCCCTACAAGTCACACAACCAGGTGGGGAGGTGGAGGAGGGGGACGAGACGGGGGAGGGAGGAGAACGAGGCGGGGGGAGGGGGGCGGGCTGGGGACAGCGGGGGATGGGGGGGGAGGAGGGAATGGGAGCGTGCGCACGGTCAGCTGACTGCAGCCGCCGGAGGGAGCACTCCCCAGCCCTCCAGGCCAGGGCTCGAGGCGACTGGCTCCTCCTCTCCTCCGGAGCCAGCCCCTGCACAGCAAACTCCGGAGCTCAGCCCTGCTGCAGGGCTCAGCGGGGTTGTTTCAGTTCCCTTTTTCGCAGAAGAGGAGTTCATGGTTTCCTGCTGAGTTTCCCCCCCAAGGCTTCCCTTCTGTTACAGCTACTGCTTACTGCAGTCACCTCAGAGTGACAGCTACCGCTTTTGAAGGCCCGGTGTTTTGTGGGTGGGATATTTTATTTTGTTTTGTTTTGTTTTACTTCTGGTCAGAGAAAATCCAATTTATAGATAAGAAAATTTAAAAGACGAGAGAAAGTTCCTTTGCTCACGGTCATGTGAACTTATATAGAGAGTACAATACAAGCTAGCAAGGGATAACAGATGCTGTCAGATCTCTGGGTGAGGCCTATGCAGGACCATTTTTTTTTTCTTTCATTTTCTTTTCCTTTCTTTCTTTCTTTCTTTCTTTCTTTCTTTCTTTCTTCCTTCCTTCCTTCCTTTCTTTTTCTTTCTTTCTTTCTTTCTTTCTTTCTTTCTTTCTTTCTTTCTTCCTTCCTTCCTTTCTTTCTTTTTCTTTCTTTCTTTCTTTCTTTCTTTCTTTCTTTCTTTCTTTCTTTCTTTCTTTCTTTCTTTCTTTCTTTCTTTCTTGTTTTCCGAGACGAGGTTTCTCTGTACAACCCCGGCTGTCCTGGAACTCTCTCTGTAGACCAGGCTGGCCTCGAACTCAGAAATTCGCCTGCCTCTGCCTCCCAAGTGCTGGGATTAAAGGTGTGCGCCACCACTGCCCGGCAGGACCATTTTGAAGTATGATAGTTAGGACATTTTCGACCTTAGCCATACTAGGACAGTGCTTAAGAATTACACTAGAATTTACCAAGAGCAGAGTCAAAGATGTGTGTGGAATTTTGACCTGACTTCCAAGAGAAGCATCCAGATTTGGAACTTCTTTTTTTTTAAGATTTATTTATTTATTATATGTAAGTACACTGTAGCTGTCTACAGACACTCCAGAAGAGGGCGCCAGATCTTGTTACGGATGGTTGTGAGCCACCATGTGGTTGCTGGGATTTGAACTCTGGACCTTCGGAAGAGCAGTTGGGTGCTCTTACCCACTGAGCCATCTCACCAGCCCCAGATTTGGAACTTCTTTTCCCATCCTCTCTGCCTGGTATAGAGAGCACAAGACTAAGCTATAGTTGAGAGCCTCTGCAACCAGAACCTTGCTATAGACCCATACAACCTGAGGACGTTGGTCATTGGTCGCAGTTTGAAGGTCCAGAAAGCTTGGCATATGTGCAAGGCAAAATTTGTTTGTTTGGGTTTTTTGCTGAGATCCCAGCTAATGGCTGGTTTTTATTATTTGAAAGTCAGTACAGGCAGATTGTCAAATAATTTAATCTCATAAAGCATGACTAGACAAGAGAAAGGTCTACCAACCACCTGTAGGAGCTATCTCTAAGGTGAGTATATAGATTGAGGAAGGTCTAACCCTATTTTCTAACTGGCTGTCCCTTTCCTCAGAGATTAGAGCTGAAAGCACTCTTGAGTGTGGGAACCATGGGGGAGAAGAGTGTGCTCACACAAACAAGACAACTAAAAGGGGAATTTTATGCACTGAAATGTTGCTTGACTCTAGAATTGAAAGTCACACCAAAGGGGGTGGGCACAATAAAACTGGCTGAGGGTATAGCTGAGTAATAGAGCCAGGTTTATGTACATGTTAGAACCCAGGCCCTGTTCCCAACACTAAACAGAACACACCCCTTAGAAAGAAACCACCAAGGGACTGAGAGATGGCTCAGCAGTTAAAAGCACTTGTTACTTTTGCAGAGTACCTGGGTTCGATTCCCAGCACCCACATGGTGGCTCTTCATCATCTGTAACTCTACTTCTAGGGGATCTCATGGCTACTTCTAGGCACCGGGCATGCACATGATACACAAACACAAGCAGGCAAACCCCTCAAAGTGAGCAAGTCTTTAAAACAGGAAGAAAGAAAGAGCTAAAAAGAAAAGGGAGTTACCAGGCACCCAGGAGGAGCTAAGGATCATATTGGAGACCCAAGGCTGCAGGGTTTTGCAAGGAGGGAGGATAGAGTGGAAAAATTACACTTTTCTTGAGCCGGAAACCCTGATATCTCCTTTTTTTTTTCCAAAAAAAAAAAAAAAAGTCAGTTAATCTGGGCATGATGGGTACACACTCCTATAACCCCAGCCACACCCTGGGGACAGACAAGCGGATCCCTGAGACTTCCAGGTCAGCCTGGTCTATAGAGCAAGTTCCAGGGCAGGGATGCATAGAGATCCTGTCTCAAACAAAACAAAACAACACAAAACCAACCCCCAAACACACAGACCAAGAGCTGGTTTCCATATTAACAGAGCAAGGACTTCAGATGTGATGAGTTTCTAAGCTGTCGCCCAGCTTGGAAACTCCTGCGTCCACAATGATATTTTCATTAAATGACACTCTGCTCCTCCAGCTCAAAAACACGTTAATCATCTGACTAACTGCTCAGATTTCCTGCTTTATGAGATCATCATTGCCTGTTCCAAGTGCTTTTGGCTGCCAGAGAGCAAACGTTCCGCTGGTGGACTGGAAACGTGTTTCACTGTGACAATAGATCTGGCAGTTGGAGGGCTGCTAATTTAATCCAAAACAGTGCTGAGCTGGAGTCATCTCCACCCGGCTTTCCTGGATCTCAGACGGCAGTTTCCTACTTTGCTTTCTGACAGCTGCAAACTTGATCCTTCGGGGTTTTGCCAAGGGAAAATCAGGGTCCTGAAAACCGTACCTCATGCTCTCAGTTAGCTTAATGTGCCTCTCTCTCCTCCAAGCCACTGCCACTCTTGTCTTAAGCAGTGGTTCTTAGTGACTTAGAGCTGAGGTTGAACCTTCCTTCAGGAGTCACTGGTTTGGGGATCCATGTATATCTTATGACTACAGTCTGGATAAATGGTCATGTTCTGTCAGTTACAAACCACACATAGTTTCCAGAATGCATCAGTAGCTCCTTACAGGTACCTGGGTGGCTCTGTGTGTGTGTGTGTATGTATGTATGTATGTATGTGTGGCTGTGTGTGTGAGAGTGTGGCTGTGTGTGTGTTTGTGTATGCTTCTGTGAATGTGTGTCTGTGTAAGGATGTGTATGAGTGCATGTATGTCTGTGCATCTTTCCAGAAAATTCTCACATAGTGTCCTGAGTACTCTCCTGGAGGCGCATACACCATGTAGAAGGAGGGAGGGGATTGGGAAGGGTCAGAGTCACTAACCACCTTCAGAAGTGTGGTTAAAGGCGAAGACTCTGGAGCTGAACTGCCTGGGTTTGAATCCTGGACCCATCACTTTTTTTGCTGGGATGTCTGCTCTAGGGGAAAACTACTTACCCTGTCTGTGCCTCATTTTCTTAGAAGATTGTTGTAAAGGGAAGGCACCAGGAGCAACATCTGCCGGGGTAAATGCTATGAAGGTGTGGCAGTTGCCTTGGCAAGTCCTGTGCTAACTGCCTAGGATGTATTATTCTCCTTTTGAAAAGGGAAAAAAACCTACTGAAGTCTACACTAGCTTGTAACAAATGACTGTGACTGTGTCTATGAAGAAAGAGAAAACTGATATAAGATCAGCCTTTCTGTTTTGTCCGTTTCCTTCTTTGTAAAAGGGTTTGTGTGGTGCCTAATTGTGTGTGTGGTCCTCCTCCTCTTCTTCCTCCTCCTCCTCTTCTTCCTCCTCTTCCTCCCCCCTCCTCCTCTTCCTCTTCCTCCTCCTCCTCCTTTTCCTTTTCCTTTTAAAGTCAGGATCTCATGTAGCCCAGTCTGGCTTCAGTCTTGCTATGTAGTTGAGGAAGATTGTGAATTCGTGATATCTGCTTCCTTCTGGTATCGCCACACCTGGTTTTATGTGGTACCAGAGGACTGAACCCAGGGCTTCATCTGTGATTGGCAAAAATTCTAGCAACTGAGCTACATCCTAACCTCCAGCCCCTACTTTTTGTTTCTTTTTTTTTAGAAACCCAATACTATGAGTTAGAAATGTCCATGCTAGACTATATAGATGAAGCTAATGGTCGTTTTAGCGATGATGGTTTAACCTAAGGTCTTGTGTATCCTGAGCTGGTACACAATTACGTACTTTTACCCGGTGCAGAGAATTACATGCTATGAATATGCATCAAACTGCTCTTTAAGTATTTAAAATTACATGTATTGATTATAGGCGCGTGTATGTGTGCACTTGCGCATGTGCCTGGGGGCATGTGTGATAAGGTCAAGGAACAATTTTCGGAAGTAAGTTCTTTCCTTCTACTGGGTGTGTCCCAGCGATCCTACTCAGGTTGTCAGACTTAGCGGCAAGTGTGTTTACACACTCAAGCATCTCACTGGCCCTGTCCTGGACTGTTTATATGTCCCCACTCATGCCTGCCTGTTTAACGTTTACCATATACTCCATATGAGAGGGAACAAAGACGGCGAAACCTCATAGAATATGGCTCCCAACAGCTTCACTTTACAGAGACACATGAAATGACCAAGGACCAACACAAGAAGCTATGTAGTGATATACTAACCTGAATTTAAAACTAACAAATACCTGTGATGGCTCACAGCTTGGAATACTATTATTCATAAGGCCAATGCAGAGGCGTTGTGATTTTGAGACTAGCTTGCACTATATAGTAAATTCCAGGCTAGCTAGGGCTATAAAAAAAGAGGCTCTGCCTCAAACAAAACCAAACCAAAGATAACCTAAAACTAAGTTTCCATGCTAGTGTGACACTTGTGGCCAGTGAAAGATTCAATTTAATAGCAAGAAAGCACTGAGCATGTACTGGAGTTGAATTCTGGGACCCAGGAGCCCGTGCTGGAGGACAGCCTACCCCTAGAACTTCCAGGCTCACTGAGAAATTGCTCAAAACAAGAAGGACCAGTGTATGCTGCCATAACAAGCCAAAACACAGCCACACAGGGTGTCTCAGCCAGAGGTGGAATGCAGCCTGCCTGGGTAGTCTCCTGCAGCTTGCTTAGCGCGCAAGTAGCCTCTGCCTTCCTAAGAGGGCAGTAGATAGTTTTTCCTTCCACCCTGAGGCAGAAGCTTAGACTGCTGTCCTTGAGTTACCACTGGTTCAGGATTTCTGAGGCACAGAGCCCATGAAAACATGGTTAGTCAGGGCCTGCTTTGGCCTGATTCTTTAGGGTGTGAGCATGATTCTCCATGGCCCTAACCTAGGGGCATGCTCTACACAGCCCACAGAAAGCTCTACAGTCAAAACCCACACTTGCCATCCTTCCTTTGAGGTCCTAGCTGACAGTGTCTTAATGCCTTAGTTAGGAGAAAACTTGGATACCGACTTTGATCACTTACACTATCACAGACAGGCCTTTTCTCTATGTAGTGATGGTGTAGCTAATAACGAATCACAGAACAAACTCTATTAAGTACCTACTATGGTGCTTGGGTCTTTAAAAAAAAAAAAAAAGAGTGTTTGGCATGTCTCTAAGATTTTTTTTTCTCTTTATTTTTTTTTTTTAAAAGAATAAAAGACAGACTGGTGAGATGGCTCAGCGGGTAAGAGCACTGACTGCTCTTCCAAAAATCCTGAGTTCAAATCCCAGCAACCACATGGTGCCTCACAACCACCCGTAATGAGATCTGATGCCTTCTGATGTGTCTGAAGACAGTTACAGTGTCTTTATTTATAATAATAAATAAATCTTAAAAAAAGAAGAAGAAGAAAATACATGGTTTATTTTGGAGCAGCCATGGCATGGGGACATAAATATATTTAGGTCTCTCCAACTACAATGTTTTCATGAGGGTGCAACTTCATAAAGAACCTTTTTTTATATTAATAGAATAAAAAAAGTTATAAAATCAAGGCATTTAAAAAATATATTGATAGGGTTGGGGAGATGGCTCAGTGGTTAAGAACACTGAAGCCGGGCGTGGTGGCGCACGCCTTTAATCCCAGCACTCAGGAGGCAGAGGCAGGTGAATTTCTGAGTTTGAGGCCAGCCTGGTCTACAAAGTGAGTTCCAGGACAGCCAGGGCTATACAGAGAAACCCTGTCTCGAAAAACTAAAAAAAAAAAAAAAAAAAAAAAAAGAACACTGGCTTCTCTTTCAGAGGTCCTGCGTTCCATTCCCAGCAACCATATGGTAGCTCACAACCATCTGTATGAAATCCAGTCCCTCTTCTGGTGTGTCTGAAGACAGCAACAATGTACTCACATATATTAAATACATACATACATACATACATACATACATATATAAATACATAAATAAAAAGTATATTGGTGACCCATCAGAGAAGTTGATACTATATTTGCCCTTCCACTAGTGCAGAATTGGATTTTACTAAGTTTATACATTCTTTATACATACATACATACATACATACATACATACATACATAAGTATCTGTGTGTGTATGTGTGTGTGTGTGTGTTTATACATATATATTGACATCCCAAACACTGCCCTGCTCCCAGTCCCCCCTCATGGGGAACCTCCTCCCCTTCCCCTCCCCTTCTCCTTTGAGAGCATGCCCAACCCCCATATCTCCCCTCCATGCCATATCAAGTCTCCGCCAGAGTAGGCGCATACTCTTTCACTGAGGCCAGATAAGGTAGCCCTCTTGAGGAACAGATACTAAAGTCAGGCTACAGCTTTAGGGAGAACCACTGCTCCAGTTGTTGGGGGTCCCACATAGAAACTGAGCTGCATGTCTGCTACATATGTGCTGGGGGGCCTCACTCCAGCCCTTGTGTGTTATTTGGTTGGGGCTCAGTCTCTGAGAGCTCCCAGGATATACAAAACAATCCTGAACAATAAAAGAACTTCTGGAGGAATCACCATCCCTGATCTCAAGTTGTTCTACAGAGCAATAATAATAAAAACTTCATGCTATTGGTACAGAAACAGACAGATTGATCAATGGAATTAAAATGAAGACCCAGAAATAAACTCATACATCTATGGACACTTAATTTTTGACAAAGAAGCCAAAACCATATAATGGAAAAAAGAAAGCATCTTCAGCAAATGGTGCTGGTCTAACTGAATATCTGCATGTCGAAGAATACAAAATAGATCCATATTTATCACCCTGCACAAAACTCAAGTCCCAGTGAATCAAAGACCTCAACATAAAACTGGATACATTAAATCTCATAGAAGAGGAAGTGGGAAATAGCCTTGAACACATTGGTATAGGAGACAATTTCCTGAACAGAACTTTGTGAAACTGAAAAGCTTCTGTAAGGCAAAGGACACTGTCAATAAGACAAAACAGCAGCCTACAGATTGGGGAAAGCTCTTTTTATAGTTTTCTGAGACAGGGTCTCACTATGCAGCCCTGGCTATCCTGGAATTTGCTCTGTAGACCAGGCTGGCCTTGAACTCAGAGATTTACCTGCCTCTGCCTCACAAGGTCTAGGATTAAGGTGTGCACCACTACCACCCCACTGAGATTCTTTTTTCTTTTAAGGTTAAGAGAGAAATGAGGCAAGGCTGGGGATGTAGCTCAGTGCTAGGGTACTTACCTAGCATGTATGAATTCTGTCCCCAGCACACCTAGAACTGGAGGTGGGGGCACATCCTATAATCTCAGTACTCAGGAGGGCTATATACTCAATGCGTTTGCGTATTCTGGCTCTGACGTCTCATCTCAGTTAATCTGAAACCTACCTGTCTTCCTCATCCCACTTGACATGGACAATGCTGAAGGTTAGTCGTTTAGAGGAATCATTTGGATCTGTCTGATTCCTCTCTCTCATAACTTAACTCAGACTCAATTAAGCTGCGAATTACAGTCACCGGTTTTATTGCTTTGAAGGTATAAATTAGTGATGGTAATTTTGTGCAGGGAGAGAGAGAGAAAGCTAGTTCGTTCACCTGCATATGGGGATCATGTTTTGCCACCATCGTTGTAGAACGTTGCTTCTCTCTGTCTCTTCAGTATGTTTTTTTACACCCTTGTCAAAGATTGTGTGGCTGTGGCTTCATGGGTAGGCTTCTGGGTCCTCTACTCTATCCCATTGCTCTATAGGTCTAGTTTTGAGTCATTATCTTGCTGTTTTGTTACTCTGACTCTGTAATAGTTTCAGAGCAAGTGTTATAATACTTCCGGCATTTCGGCTAAGGATTGCCTTAGCTTTGGGGGAAGGAGTCTTTGGTGCTTCCATTTGGATTTTAAAATTGTCATTTCTATCACTGAGAATAATAATGCCTTTGAGATTTTGATGAAGAGTGCCTTAATCATGCAAATCATTTTTGGGATTTTCACATTATTAATTATTCTAACCCACAAGCACAGGAAGTCCTTCTATCTTCTAGGGTCTTCTTCCATTCTTATTTAAAAATAGGGTCTTTTTATGTATCCCGGATTGGCTTGGAACCCTATATAGACCAGACTGGTACCAAATTTATAGCAGCCTTCCTTGCTTGTCTCCTGAATGCTGGGATTAAAGCATACCACTATCAATGCTCAGCTCAGTGTCTTGAAGTTTTCCTTATAGACATCTTTTCACCTCCTTGGTTTGGATTATGCCTAGATCTCTGAAAGCCTAGAGTTCTAGAAATGAGATTGCCCCTTCCCAGTTTCTTTCTCAGCAAGTTTGTTGTTGGTGTAGAGAGAAGCTGCTGGGTTTGTGTCCTGCTGGTTTGTTGAAGATGTTTCTCAGATCTCAGCATTTTCAGGTAGAGTCTTCAGGGCCCTTTAAGTATAGCATCCTGTCGTGTATAAATAAAGATATTTTGATTTTTTTCCTGTTGTACCCTTTTTATTCCTTCCCTTGTTTGTCTCAGTTACTTTCCTGTTGCCATGATAAAACATGGTAACTTATAAAAGAATTCATTTAATTTGAGGCTATGGTTTCAGGGGGTTAGAGACCATGACGGCAGAGCAAAGGCGTGGCAGCAGGAATAGAGGGGAGCTTACATCTTGATCTGTAAATTGGAGGCAGAGAGAGGGAGAAAGGGAGAGAGAAAGAGAGGGAGACAGGAAGAGGGGGAAAGTGGGAGGGAGGGAAGGAGGGAGGTCAAGCAAGCCTGCGAAATGGTGCAAGTCTTTTGGCTGCTCAAAGCTCACCTCCACTGACATACCTCCTTCAACAAGGCTGCACCTTCTAATCCTTCCCAAGTAAATCTACTACCTTGGGACCAAGTATTCAAACACATGAGCCTCCTTCTTTCTTTCTTTCTCTCTCTTCTCTCCTTCTTTCCTTTCTTTCTTCTTTCTCATCATTCTGTGTAGTACGTGAGAACTATATTTGCATTCCTGGAATGAATCCAGCTTCATCACAGTCTATGACCATCTTATTGTGTTCTTTTATTTGTGTTTCAAGTATTTTACTGAGCATTTTTGTGTCTATCTTCATCAGAGAAAACAGTGTATAATTTTCTTCTTTTGTTATGTCCATATCCAGCTCAGGTATCAGGGTAAATGCTAGGTCTATAGATAGGTTTAGTAGTATTCCTTCCATTCCTTATTATTATTGTTGTTGTTGTTGTTGTTGTTATTTTGAAAACTACATTCATTTATTTGTATGTATATGTGTTTTTGGCATGTGGGTGTGGCATGCTATGACACATGTATGCAGGTCAGAGGACAACAGGCTAGACTTGGTTCTCACCTTTTATCCTTGCAACTGAACTCCGGTTGTCAAGTTTAGTGGCAAGCTCCTTTAGCTGCTGAGCCATCTTCCTGGTGTTGCTTGGTTTGGTTGAAGACTGTGTCTTGCTATGCAGCCCAGGCTTGCCTAGGACTCACTATGTATTCTCACTTCAAACTCTCAGCAGTCCTCCAGCCTCAGCCTCTGACCCATGCTGGGATCACAGGTGTGTCACCACACCCTGCTGGTCTTCCTTTCCGATTTTACAAAACAGTTTAAGGAGCATTGATGTTGGGTTTTCTTTAAAGGTTTGGTTTAACTCTGTCATTTGGTCCGTCCCCCCCCCCCCCCCCTCAGTGTCACTGCTCTGTCACGGAACTGTTTGGATTGTTTATGCCCTTTTCTTTGAATTTTGGTACTTGCACCTAGGAATGAACCCATTTTCTCTAGGTTTTTCTGTTTTATTCAAACATAAGTTCTCAAATATTCCTTATGGTCTGGATTTCGCTGGGCTCTCTTGTAACAGTCCTTTGCTCATATGTGATTTAAATAATTTGGGTCTCCTCTCTCTTTCCATTAGATTGGTGAGGGATTGCCAATCTTTTTCTTCAAAGCACCAGAGCTTTGTTGGGTGGACTCAATCATCCTTTTACCTTCCACTTTTGTGAATTTCTGCCCCAATTTTTATTCTCACTTTCTCCTTCTGCTTTGGGGTCTGGCTTGAAGTATACCACTTAATTATTTATTTCCAGTCTTCTGATGTTTGTTTGTTTGTTTGTTTGAGACAGGGTCTTTTTGTATACCCAGGCTAGCCTCTAGCTAGCAATGCTTCTATTTATGCCAAGAATAGATAGGGATTCCACCCCCACCCCGCTGCAACAGGGTTTCTCTAAATAACTCTGGCTGTCCTGGAACTCTGTAGACCAGACTGACTCAGAGAACTACCTGCCCCTGCCCTCCTGAGTGCTGTGATCAAAGGTGCCGCCACCACCCAGCGCCCGCCCCCCCCCCCCCTTAAGTACTTATAGTCAGAAAGAAGCCTTCCTCTGTGCACTGACTTAGCCATGTCTAGGAGGTTCTGGTGAGCTGTGCTTTCATGTCATTTGATTCTAAGAATTTTTCTATTTCCTCACTGATTTCCTCAGTGACTCAAATACCATTCAAGAGCTATTATTCAGTCTGCAAGTGTTTCTCTATTTCTGTTTCTTTTGTAATTGTTTGCTAGTTTTATTTTGCTGTGGCGTGACACATGACACATGAAATTATTTTTAAATTTTATTTAATGCCTCTGTGTGTGTGTGTGTGTGTGTGTGTGTGTGTGTGTGTGTGTGTGTGTATGAAGATCAGAAGTCAGTTCTGTCCTACCCTGTGAGTTTCCGGGCTGGGACTCAGACTGACAAGCTTCCTAGTGAGGGCTTTTGCCTGCTGACCAATCTCACTAGCCTAAGGAATTATTTCAGTTCCTTTGCATTTGTTAAGACTTGATTTGTGGCCTACAATGTGATCTGTTTTAGAGACGGTTCCATGTACTGCCGCAAAATGTATGTTTTGGCCAGGTAGTGATGGTGAATACCTTTAATGCCAGCACTCAGGAGGCAGAGATAGGCAGATTTCTGATTTTGAAGCCAGCCTGATCTGTAGAGTGAGTTCCAAGACAGCCAGGGTTACAGAGAAACTCTATCTTGAAAATCCAAGAGAAAAAAAAAAAAAGTATGTTTTGTGTGCGCTAACGAAACATTCTATAGATACTTGCCCAAGCCCATTTGATTTGTGGTATAGTTTTTTGTTTTGTTTTGTTTTTAAATGATTACACTTTTATTTATTGAGGGGGACACTCATAGACCACAGTGCATGTATGGAGGTCAGAGGACAACTCTCAGAAGTCATTTTCTCCTCCCACCAAGTGGGTCCTAGGGGTCAAACTCCCATTGTCTGGTTAGTCAGAAACACATTTAAACTGCTGAGACATCTTGCCAGCACCATGGTGTTTTTATCACTGAATATTTTTGGTCTTGCTTTCTAGTTTGCATGCCCCATCTGAAGAAGGGATGGGAGCCCTGAAGTCTTTCACCTTGGTGAATTTCACCTTGAATTCACTGCATGAATATCTGTGTGGGTTTTTATACTTACTAGTGTTTTTTGTTTTTAAATTGGAGGCCGCAGTATTTGGTACATATTATTTACATTTGGTATAATCCCCTTCATTAATATATAGTGGCCTTAAAATTTTTGTGATTAATTTTGAAGTCTACTTTATTAACTATTAGACTAACTATTCTGACTTGTTTTTTTACTTCTGCTTACTTGATAAAAAGCTGACTTGCACCCTGTATGCTCAGTTTGTGGATCTTTGTGAGTGAGGTGTGTTTCTGGGGTCTTCTTTTTAGATGCTAGCCTGCATCTTTTTACCCATGATTTAAGGATATTTACAATTGCAGTTTTATTGAGAGACATTTGCTAATTCCTGTGATCTTGTTGGTTTTTCTGGTTGGCTGGGTTCTTGTTTGTTCTTAATTTTCCCCTACTACTATCCGGAGTTTTCTGGGGTACCTTCCTGGGCATGATGGAGCCCTCTTTTGTACTTCTTTGATCGATCGTATGACGCCCCTCGTGGAAAGTTTTTCTTCCTGTGCTCTCAGAATCAAGACCGTCTTCCTCGTTTGTGTGGTTTCCTTTCAAGTGTCTGCTGTGGTGCAGGCGAGGTGGTCACGCCGCCTCTGTCTGGGCTTGTCTTGAAATGCCCTCATTTCTCTGTATTACTCTATATAGCAATCCCAATTGGCAGTTATTTACTTTCAGGGTTTGAGATACAGTGCTCCATGCTTGGCTGTTAGAGCTGCTGGTCAGAGAGCAATCTGGTGTTATTATAGCGTGCTTTCCTTTGTAGATGAGTTGACTTCCTTTTTTCCTTATAGTTTTTAATGGCGTTTCTAATGTCTTGGTTTGGGTTGTTTGTATCTGATTTTTGTTTTTGTTTTGGTTTTTTTAAAACAGGGTGGTGTGTACAGGGTGCTATGTATTCGTTTTTGTTTTGCTTGTTTTTGTTTTGTTTTGAGGTGGAGTTTCATTCTATGACCTAAGCTGGTGGCAAACTCACTGGACTAGCCTCAAACTCATGAGGGTCCTCTTCCTCAGCATCCCGAATTCTGGGATCACTGCTGGGAGCCACCAGTAATATATGCTTTATGTCTGAGTTACTTTTTAATTCTATTTTATTTATTTAGTGATGTGTGTGTGTGTCTGTGCGTGTATACAGTACATGTGCAGAAATCAGAAGACAATTTGTAGGAACTGACTTGCTCCATTCAGTATATGGGTCCCAAGAGTTGTCAGATTTGGCGATAGCTTCACCTGCTAAACCAGGCTGTGTGTTTCTGACATTTAGCTGTATCGTGTCATGGAGAGATGCTTCTGTGGTCATATCTATTTAGGGTTCAAAATATTCCTTGTGTCCATTTCTTTCACTACATTGGGAAATAGTCTATTGTGGTTCCCTTAAATAGAATCTTTATGCCTTTAGTTTTAATCTCAGCTGCTCTTCCTACCCTGTGCATCTTAAGTTTGGGTTCTTGATTGTAGCCTAGAGTTCTTGGATGTTTTGGTTCTGTACAGATTTTCTTTTTGTTTTGTTTGTTTGTTTTTATGGAACTGGGAATTGAATCCACTTCTTGACCAGCAAGGTAAGTGCCTTATCATTGAGCTGTATCCCCAGCCCTCATCTCACTTTAAAATTTGAGACAGAATCTTATTAAATTGCCCAGGCTGGCCTTGAACTTGTTACCTTCCTGCCTGAGCCTCCCAAGTAGCTGGGATTATCAGCCTGCACTACTAGGGCTGGCTATTTTGTTTCTTTCTTGCTGTTCAAATGTAGTAGTTCCTTAGCTTTGTCCTTCATATCTGGTGTCCTTTCTACCTAGTTCTGCTTCCCACTGAGTCTTCTATTCGACTCTTCTTGGGTGCTACAATTTCAGACACATGCCAATCCAAAAGTTTTTTATATATTCTAATATCTGATATCTGATTAGAGATACTTCCTTCTAATTATGAGTTGTCTATTCACTCTCTTAACAGTAATGTGATACACAAAAATTTAAATTTTCTTTGTTTGTTTGTTTATTTTGAAACATGATAGCTGTCTATGTACCTCTGGCTGCCCTGGAACTTAACTCTGAAGAACAGGGTGGCCTTGAACTCAGATCCATCTGCCATCTGCCTCTGCCTTCCTCTCCAGCACTGGGATTAAAGGTGTGTGCCACAACTGCCCAGCCAAAATTTCAATGTTGATGAAATTTAATTTATCTTTCCTTTTGTTATTATATTTGCCATCATAGTCTAGAAAAAAAACCACTGCCAAAGACAACAGCATGGAGGGGTTCCCATGTGCTTTCTTCCCTTTCTTTTCCATTCCTCCTCCTTTCTTTCCTCTGTCTTTGTCTCTTTGTCTCTGTCTCTGTCCCTTCACCTTGAACGTTTCCCTCTACCTTCTGAGCCCAGGGATTATTGGGACCACCTGCATATGACACCACCTTCTGCTTCTACGGTGCTTGGGCTCAAACCTAGGATTTACGTTAGACAAGCACTCCACCAGCTAGTCTGTGTCTATAGCATCCCATTATATTTTCTTCTTAGAATTCTATAGTTCACAAATGTAGGTCTTTATACCATTTGTCCTTGAGGGGTTGCCTTGGGGACCCTGGCTAATCTGGCACTCATTATGCAGCTCAGGCTGTCCTTGAACTCATGGCAATCTTCCTGCCTCCGCCTTCCTGGGTGCTGGGATTACGACTGTGTTCTAGCATGCCTGCCCCTTGCTCTAGTGTGTGCTTCCTTTTGTACATGACATCTAGGTTCATTTTTATTCTTTATTTCTATTCTTTATGTAAAGGGATAGCTATTTCTTTTTTCTAGCGCTGTTTATTGGAAAGACTGTTCCCCTCTTAGCATTCTTGTCAAAATGAATTCATCAGGAGCGGGAGAGGTAGCTCAGCAGTTAAGAGCATTGGCTGCTCTTCCAGAGGACCCAGGTTTGATTCCCAGCACCCACACGGTGGCTTACAAACAAACATCTGTAACTCCAGTTCCAGGGAGTCAAATACCCTCTTCTGGCTTCCATGAACAGGTATGAACTTGGGACATAGGCAGATATGCAGGCAACACATCATATATATATAATTTCATTTATATTCATATATATGCGTCCAATCAATCCTTTTCCTTCCGAACTCAGAGGTCCTGTGTCATGCTGTGTTGAAATCCATAGGACAAGAACGGGAGTAATTGTGTGTTTAGGTTTTGACTTGTAAAAGAAGAATTGCAGTAAGCTAACTCTTTATTGAGCACAATGTATGCGAAGCATCATACCACACAATTCAAGGTGACTTTCTGTTTACTTAGAGAGGATACGTGTCAAGGAAAGAGTTAGTGATTACTTGGAGATGGAATCTCAGTTCAGAGGAGAAGGGGATGCATACAAGGCATTAAAGCAAAGGCCAGAATGAGCAAGCTCTCTGAGAACAGAGTGGTCGGTCTGACCCCATGAGGGTGTGGGGGTGCACTAGCGGACAGGCTGACAGGTGTGGTCTAACTAAACAGGATTCAGAAATAGTCAAAAGAATGCACACAGCTGGGCATGGTGGCGCACGCCTTTAATCCCAGTACTTGGGAGGCAGAGGCAGGCGGATTTCGAGGCCAGCCCGGTCTACAGAGTGAGTTCCAGGACAGCCAGGGCTATACAGAGAAACCCTGTTTCAAAAAAAAAGAAAAAAGGAAAAAAAAAAAAAAAGAATGCGTGCACACTTAGCAGATAGCAGCAAACTCTTAAAATGTCCTAATTGATTGATTGATTGATTGATGATTTGTTTATTTTAAGGTAACTCTCATGTAGCTTACCTGGCCCTAAAATCGCTATGTAGCTGAGGCTGCCTTTGAACCCTGATCCTC
The DNA here is from genome assembly GCF_978045245.1 of Mus caroli. Taxonomy (NCBI): domain Eukaryota; kingdom Metazoa; phylum Chordata; class Mammalia; order Rodentia; family Muridae; genus Mus; species Mus caroli. The sequence continues at coordinate 28,499,224 of NW_028227262.1, read as the reverse complement.
TGACTTTACCTCCCAAGTGCTAAGATTACAGACGCGTAACCACTCTGCCCAGTCATGACCAGTTTTGTTTAATGGGGCACTGTTCTACAGAGCATGGTCCAGCATGCAACACAGGATTAATTGTGACACGGGAAGATGGGTCTCAAGGGATTTCTCTGGAAAGGAAAATTCCAGATTTTTTTTTTTTAATGTTATGCGTACACTGTAGCTGTCTTCAGACACACCCGAAGAGATCATCTGACTCCATTAGAATGGTTGTGAGCCATTATGTGGTTGCTGGGAATTAAACTCAGGACCTCTGGGAGAGCAGTCAGTGCTCTTGACCTCTGAGCCGTATCTCCAGCCCCCCCCCCCCCCCCCGATCCATTACCTTATGACCAATGTGAGACCAGTGTAGGTTCTGATTAGTGTCTATTACTGTCAAGGAATAAAATGGATTTAAAATTCCTAAGATCCTACCCAACTTCCTAGTGACCCACTAACCTTTTGTGCTAATGGCATGACATTTCCAAGCTGGGTTTGGGTTTGGCATTTTTCCCCAGCATGCCTTGCTTCTGAGCTACAGGCCAGACTATAATTTTAGTTTCTTTACTGTCACAAAGGTCAAGTTTTCTAAAGCTCTTGGTAGATCAGCTGGAATTTACCTCTGCTGGTGACAGTGCCTGAGCATTGAGTGACATTCCAGGCCACCTGGAGTCTCTTCCCCACTTACGCCCCTCCCCCACACCAGGCAAGGTCTGTGCAAGGGCCTGCTGCTCAGCTCTCCTCAGCCTTCCCCACAGTCATTGCAATTACCTGTGAGTCACACCAATGGCTTCAGCCGCTGGGTCCCAGACAGGAATGCCAGCCCTCATCAGTTAATAGTTTGGGGTCACAGGAAAGAGAGAAGAGGCAGGAAGTCACTTGTGGGCTTGAATCAGAAGCTGGGGTGCTGCACCAACCACAACGAGCATTCCAGGATGCAGAGTACAGGTGCCCGCTTCCACTGTGGTCAGGGCCTGGCTCCCTTTCACCCTCCCTTCCCAGCCTGGGCGCTCAACACTGGATCTCATCAAATGGTGTTGGTTTTCAACCAGGAAGAAAGAAGAAAGGTTTGTCCTCCTGTCCTCTCTGGTTGAGCCCCGTCTCTGGGGTTGTTTTGGTTTGTTTTCTGGCTGTGCTGTAGACACCTCCAGCTGGACAGGTCACTGATCTCTGAGCACAGGGCAGTGCGTCTCTGCTGAATCGCTTTCCAGATCCTGAGCCCGAAACCTGTCTTCATTCCCTCCTGTCCCTTTAATTGATGATTAATGTTGCAGCCTGCTAATAGTCCACCCACAGACTGCTATTTCAGCCGGCCTTCCTAAAACTCGAGCATCCTTGCCGCATATCTTGTGCTTACTTGGGATCTGGTTATATTCTCAGCTGTGTGCCTTTCTGGAATAGCTATGAAGCAGTGAAAAATAAAAATCTCTTATTTTCAAGGCCGTGCCATGAACCCAGCCCGAAAAGGGAGCCCCACCCTGTCCATACTTCACTTCAGTCTTTCAAGAGTGTCAGATAACATTTCTGGAAAATGTTTGTGCTTCACTTTTCATTCCATTCTTTTTTTTTAATTTTGTTGTCACTTTTGCCTTCTTTTTCCACCAATGACTGAGACTAAAGACAAAAAAGGGAGTTGTGAATCAGAATGATTAAAATGATAATAATGGTTGAAACAGGCACACACATATACACACATACACATGTACATACATACACATATACATGCCTATACACATACAACACCTACACATACACACACATACACTCACAGATATACACATACACACACCTACACTCACAGATACACACACATACACAAACATACACACATATACACATACTCTCACATATACACACATATATACACACGCATATACACACACATACACACATACACTCACAGGTACACACATATACACATACACACATGCACACACATATACTTACACACATTCAAACACATATCCACACATATATATACATATATACACAATACACTCACATACATACACACTTACATACACAATCACACATATATACACACATCCACTCACATACACTTACACACACAAGCATGCATACACACATATATACACACCACACACAGATATGCACACACATCCACACATACATATACATCACACATACATACACACATATGGACACATACATATACACATATGGACACATATATACACATATACACACACAAACACACATACACACATATATACACAGCACACACACATACATACTTACATACACACACATATACACAAACTCACACATATACACATATACACACACATATATACATATACATATATATACACATACATACACAGTACACTCACACATCCACACACATACATACAAACATACATCCACACATATGCACATACATACATACATACACATACACATACACACACACACACACACACACACATTTTTAACCTTCTCATTTCAGGCGAGTAGCTTCCTAAATGCCTGCAGAGGTATATGGACAGTCTTGTGCTTTGTTTGTTTGGTTTTTTTCTTATTGTTGTTTTGGTTGCTTTTTCTCTAAACTTTTGTCCAGGGAGCATCCTGTTCTGCTACTCACATACACACTGTCATCTCCAAATTGCTGGTTTAGAAATAGAACAGGAGCCAGTAGGCCCTGCTCCAGAGGTTGAGACAAGTCTGTGGCAAGGCCGCCCCCACAGCCCTTCCAGTCTGCAATCATTGCTCCTCCCCTTCCCTTCCAGAACCCAAGGCCTTGACTCCTACCTCAGACAGTATGAAAGGTAATCTATTTTTGTTTGCTTGCTCTTAAGACAGGTTGACTTTGCAGTCTAGGACGGCTTTGAACTCATGATCCTCCTATCAGGTCTCTCAAGTGTGTGCTGTCATACCTGGCTTGGATTTTCAAATGTTTCAAAGACACTTTAGACTTCCACATGTATCCCAGAAGCTCTTTCTTCTGTCTTGGGCAGAATACCTGTCCCTTCCTCCTTCCCTATACACTTGGGCAAGTGGACCAGGCTCCCAGTGCAGCATTGTGAGGCTGAGCCAGAGCCTCTCCAGGGAGCCCGAGCCTACAAGGCCAGCCCAGCCCTGCGGGGGTGGAGGGAAGGAGGGAGGTTGATCACAGGAAGGCTTCATGCTTCCAGTACTACTTAGAAGCAGCTCTCCAGCACCGAGCACACGGTGACCCACTCTGCCTATCATTAATTATAGCTGAGGACCCCTTTCTCAGCAACTGTCTTTCAGGTGTTTAGCGTCTTCAGTCTTGGTCCCAACCTAAAGTCATCAGTCTTGGGGTCCTGGAAGATGGGATTCCAGGCTGTGTCTCTGCTCTCCTTCCATCCGACCCTTTTGCTGCTGTCTGAGAAGCAACCCTCCCTTGTTCAAGTCTCAGGTGACTAATAGTGTGACCTGCTTATGGCTTATAGTGTGATCTCTGCAAGTTCCTCAACCCTTAGTCTCAGTTTTCTCCCATGTAACATTGGGAATGGCCACAGCCCTGCCCCGTAGGTAGGATTGCTTCAGGGATCTAGTGGTCTGACATGAGCATGCAGGATGCGGTAAACCAGTCCTCACTGGATGAGCACTGCATGAGTGTATGGTCCTCCCCTGCCTGCCTGGAAGGTGAGATGCTGTCAGCTACTCCACTGGTTCTTTTCAGCAGATACAGTGAGAAGTCTGCTGTGTGCTTTGCGTTCACTGGAAACGCTGCTCTGAGAAGACACAGAGGGAAAGGAAGACCTGCTTCTCACCGTTTGAGAGAGGAGACAATGGCCGGACAGTGGTGGCGCACGCCTTTAATCCTAGCACTTGGGAGGCAAAAGCAGGCAGATTTCTGAGTTCGAGGCCAGCCTGGTCTACAAAGTGAGTTCCAGGACAGCCAGGGCTATACAGAGAAACCTGTCTCGAGAAAAACCAAACCAAACCAAACCAAAACAGCAGAGAGAGAGAGAGAGAGAGAGAGAGAGAGAGAGAGAGAGAGAGAGAGAGAGAGAGAGAAGACTTCTCACACAGAGCATTTGCCCTGGGTTCTATCCCTAACGACAAAGACAAAACAGCATAAGTTGTTTACTATTTGTGTGTGTGTGTGTGTGTTTGTGTGTGTGCGCGCGCGCATGCTTACATGCTCTGACACACATGTGGAGATCATAGGATAATTTTGTGATATTGGTTTTCTCCTGCTTTTTTTCTGAGGCAGTGTCTCACTATGTAGCCCTGGCTAGCCTTGGGTTATATACTCACTATTTAGTTAGTAATGGTACTTGAACTCACAGAGATCCACTTGGCTCTGCCTCTTAAGTGTTGGAATAAGGGTGTGTGCACACTAGGCTCTCTTTCTACTTTTATATTTGTTCCCAGGATTAAACTCGTTGTTAGGCTCTTACAGTAGGAGCTTTGCCTGCTGAGCCATCTTGCCAACCCAATAAAATATTGAGACAGCATCTCATGTAACCAAGGCTAGCCTCAAACTTGCTATGGAGTGGGAGCTAGCCTTGAACTATTGATCTTCCTGCATCAACTTCAGGAATGATAGAAATACAGGCATACATCCTCCTGCCCAGCAAAAAAAGTTGTTTTTTTGTTTTTTTTTTTCCAAAGAGGAAAAAATTCTACACCCCATTTTCCTCTTGAGTGTGCTTTGCTGCACCAGGGACCTAGCCCCCAACACCTTTGTTAAAGTAAAGCTACGGCTTAGAGGCCTGTCAGAGGATTGTAAACCTACTCCCCCCCACTACCCTCCCCCCTCAGCAGTTTCTCAGCTCAGCCTAGTGACTTGCAGGGCCGCAGAGGGATCACAGCCTTGAACATGCTGTCCTAGCTCCTTGTCTGCCTCGCCAGTCCTCTTACTGGAGGCCTCACTGCAGACACTGGGTGTGAAAGAGGAGCCAAGAAGAAAGATGGTATGGGTTGATCCTGCTGACTGAGGCTGGCACCTCAAGGGTTCCCATCTCTGGGCCCACAGTTGGTCCCAGGAATTATGGTTCCACCTCTATCCCTGTCCTCCTGACTCTGACTTATGGCCCAGGCTCTGACTTATGGGTGCCACCATCTATGTACACGTGCTACACCTGTGAACTTGTAACTTATTCTTGAACTTACTTGCAACTTATTCTAGGCTTTTGTAATCTGAATCCTCCTACCCAGATCTAACAGAGCCCATCTCAACCTCACTTCTTCCTGAAGCTTTCCCTGACTGCACAGCTCATAACTGCCCCAGGTCCAAAGTCTCCTGGTTGTCTATTCCCTTTATTTGGAAACCAGAGATGGAATTATTTATAATCTCAAAAAGGGAAAATGAACACCCACTTAACTGTGAGACACAAGGGGAATGCTGGGAGATTTACAAATGCAAAAGCAGAGTTGGGCATTATGGCGGATGCCTTTAATCTCAGCACTTGGGGCTCTGAGACAGGAGGATTGCTTCTAGTTCAAGGTCAGCCTGGGCTACAGAATGAGATCCTATATCTATATCGATACCCTCATTCTCTCCTATAGAGATAAACAAAAGAGAGACAGGAAGATGGGAGAGAGAGAAGAAAGAAAGGAAGGAAGAGAGGAAGAAAGGAAGAGAGGAAGAAAGAAAGAAAGAAAGAAAGAAAGAAAGAAAGAAAGAAAGAAAGAAAGAAAGAAAGAAAGAAAGAAAGAAAGAAAGAAAGAGAGAAAGAGAGAGAAATGGGGCGGGAGAAAAGCAGCTTAATGTAGCTGTTAAGGGAAGACTGGAGTGCTATGTTTCCACTCAGAACCAGAGATAAAGCTCAGATTGGAGTAGTTTTCAAGTCTTGGGTGTCATTCAGAGAAATGGAAGGCGGGGTCCAAAGGTGATTCTAAAGGAGAGGCTCCACCCCAGTGGCCTCTGACCCTGCTAATGGCTGGCTGTCGCTTTTCAAAACTAAACAGTTTTGTGAACATGGACACTATAAATTAGTTAAGACAAAAGCATACCATTCACAGAGAAGTACTGCTGCATTTAGAGTCTATGTTTATTGAATTATTAAGCTCTATTTATATTTACAGATGAAATATTTTCATAATATAAATGAAGTGTTATATAACTGACAGATACAACATGATAAAAGCTAATAGAAAAATAAAAAAGAGCCAGGCAGTAGTAACACATGCCTTAAAGCCAGCACTCAGAAGCAGGAGGATGTCTGAGTTCAAGGCCAGCCTGGCCTACCCAGTGAGTTCTAGGACAGGCAGGGCTACACAGAGAAACCCTGTCTTGAAAAAAGTAAAAAAAAAAAAAAAGAAAGAAAGAAAGAAAGGCAGGAAGGGAGAAAAGTGTGAACGGTCTGATTGTCAGTTTTACATTACTTTTTAGCTCAATAGTAATAGTTATCAGGTGCTTGCTATGTATGGGCTGTGTTATACGAAGCCCTTGCCACAAACTATTCTATCAAATAGTACTTATATGATAAATAGTATTATTATTCCCAATTGAGAAATTAGGAAACTAAAGCACAGAAAGGTTGAGCTTAAGGTTCCCAGGGTCAGCTCGTGAGAAAGCCGGAGCTGGGCCAGCAGCCTGACAACTGCTCACCCTCCACCACAGCAGGGCTGCATTTCTCCTGGGTTCCCCTCTCATCTAACTAGAAGGAAACCTATGTCTAGACAGACACGATCCTTTCTTAAGAGCCATGCAGCCCAGTGTCACTGCCTTCGTAGGCAGGTGGCTTTGGGACCCGGGAAACTCAGTTCATATCCATGGATGCCCTGACCAGAAGGCCCTGGAGCAGGGAAATGGAGTTGCCTGGAGCTTACAGGCAAAGAACTGAAGAAAGAAAGCCTGGGGTTGTCAAAGCCTTGGGCTCAGTCTCCAGCATTGATCCTAAGGGGATGCGGGGTTTGGGAAAGGAAAGGAGACGAGACTTGGAGACTAAACTTTTGTTGTGTAGTAACTGTTAGCCTCCACTTCCTCCTTACAAATCTAGTTTTTTTTTTAATGTTTATTTATTTATGTGAGTATATTGTCGTTCTTTTCAGAATAAGGTATCTGGTCCCATTACAGATGGTTGTGAGCCACCATGTGGTTGCTGGCAATTGAACTCAGGACCTCTGGAAGAGCAGTCAGGGCTCTTAACTGTTGTTGTTGTTGTTGTTGTTGTTGTTGTTTTGTTTTTTGTTTTTGTTTTGAGACAGGGTTTCTCTGTATAGCCCTGGCTGTCCTGGAACTCACTTTGTAGACCAGGCTGGACTTGAACTCAGAAATCTGCCTGCCTCTGCCTCTCCCAAGTGCTGGGACTAAAGGTGTGCACCACCATCGCCCGGTGGCTCTTAACTGTTGAGCCATCTCTCCAGCCCCTCAAACCCAGTTCTTGATCTGGATCCCAATCTATGGGTCTTGACCCCTTTGGGGGTTGAGTGACCCTTTCCCATAGGTCACCTAAGACCATCAAAAAACACAAATATTTACATTATGATTCATAACAGTAGCAAAATTCCAGTTATGAAGTGGTGACAAAAATAATTTTATCCTTGAGGGTCACCTCAACATGAGCGGTTTAATTAATTAAAGGGTCATGCCGTTAGGGATGTTGAGAACTACTGATGGAGACCAAGGCTGCCCTGAAGGCAGCTGGGTAGATATCAGGAAGGCTTTAAGCAAAGACAGCTGCAGTTAGGACCAGGTCTTGGTGAGTTTGGATTAATACCTACTGGAACAGTGAGCACCAAACGTTTTCTGGAGCTGGACTTCATGTCTTGTTTTGGGACAGACTCATCCATACGTTGGTATTTCTTGTCATGTCTGCCAACTTTGAGTGACTGTCCTGGGGAGTAGGAGCACATGGAGCAAGAAAACGTCATGCCTTCTTCTTGGGGACAGACGGATGTGCCTGAGCTTAGTGAAATCTTCGCTACTCACCTACCCTGCCATCCCTTTCGTTCCTGTTTATCGTTGCCTAGTTGGTACTGAGTGTACCCGCTGGTACTAGTGAAACTGAGAAGGGCTTTATGCACTCCATCAGCAGTCTAATAAGGGAAACAGTTGCAGTGGAGGTTGTTTTCAGGGTCGGAGATGGAACTCAGGGCTTCAAACATGCCAGGCAACCATGCTGCTATGGAGCCATATCACCCTGTGCTAGTTTTACCTACACGGATCTACAACACGAATCATGAAGTCATGATTATCTTGCCAACTGTTTTAGTCACTTCCCCATTCCTGGCCTCTGTCTAGTGTTTGAGCATATTTTATATCATTTAAATCCTTACCAAAAAATAAAAATATGATGGTCCCATTTCACATATGATAGGTCCTGGGTGATGAGTTTGCATCAGTGCTTGTCTGCCCTTTAATCCTTGGTTGGTCTGATCTCAAAAATCTGTTTCTCATAGCCATGCTGCTCTGCTCTCTGGAGAATCAGTCATGAGGACCATTGAGGACATAGGTCAAGGCCCCTTTTAGTTTAGTTGGCTAGATGAAGCCTCCTGGAAAAGGTCCTGCTCTGCTCTGACCTGCCTGTCCCTTCTGACAGCCAACACCCAAGCCTTGTTGCTTTTCTATTTTCATCCCAATCTCGGCTTCCTAGAATGATCTAGTCTTTCTAAAATCAAGCCATTATGATCAGCATGTAATCATGTATGTCCTTGACTCGGAGGTCTGTGATAAGCCAGGCTTGTTGCTACGTGTCTGCAATTCCAGGACACAGAGAAGGGGCTCCTGAGTTCAAGGCCAGTCTTGGTTACACAGAAACATCCTGTCTCAAACAGAAGCATACACACCATGGGCCTTTAAGTGATTCCCTAAAAGAGTCAGACCTACTTGTGTCCCCCTCCTCTTTCTGCTGTATATATGTGTATATGTTTGAACGTATTTAGATATATGAATCTATGCATATACATATGGAGGCCATAGGTCAACCATAGATGTCTGGTCAACACTAGATGTCTTCCTCAGTCTCCCTCTACCTTGGTTTGTTTGCTTGTTTTTAATAATTTATTTTTTAATTTGAATTTTATTTTATTTTGGTTTTTTTCAAGACAGGGTTTCTCTGTGTAGCCCAGGCTGTCCTGGAACTCACTCTGTAGATCAGGCTGGCCTTGAACTCAGAAATCCGCTTGCCTCTGCCTCCCAAATGCTGGGTTTAAAGGTGTGTGCCACCACCGCCTGGCGCAGTAAGTGTTTTTAATCCTTAACTATCTCTCCAGACTTCCACTTTGGTGTTGGAGACAGGGTCTCTCACTGAAGCTGGAGCTCTCCAGTTTGGCCTGGGTAGAAAGGCCCCAAGGGCCCTCCTGTCTGTGTCTCCCTGGAGCTGGTATTATACGAACAAAGGATGCACCTGACTTTTTATGTCAGTGCTGGGAGTAAAACTCGGGTCCTCATGCTGGCATAGCAAACATGGTACTGATTGAGCCATCTCTCCAGATCCCCAGATTACTCTTTTTTTTTAAAGATTTATTTATTTATTATATGTAAGTACACTGTAGCTGTCTTCAGACACTCCAGAAGAGGGCGCCAGATCTCGTTATGGATGGTTGTGAGCCACCATGTGGTTGCTGGGATTTGAACTCTGGACCTTCGGAAGAGCAGTCGGGTGCTCTTACCCACTGAGCCATCTCACCAGCCCCCCCCCCAGATTACTCTTAAGTCTGCCATTCAAAGCCACCTGCTAGCTGTCCCTACCCTGTTGTTTCACCCTCTGTCTTTCTCTTTCTCCATGTTCTTATGTGTATGTATGTATGTATGTATGTATGTATATGTGTATGTGTGGAGGTAGATGGATATTCTGCCTGCATGTATGTCTATGTACATATGCATACCTGGTACCTTGCAGAGGCCAGAAGAATGTGTGTTATCTCCTGGGATTAGAGTTACAGACAGTTGTGAACTGTCGTGTAGCTGCTAGGTCTCAAATCTGAGTTCTCTGGAAGACCTGATAGTGCTCTTACTTACTGAGCCATCACTCCAGTCCCTTCTCTTGGTTTCCTTTTCTTTCTTTCTTTCTTTCTTTCTTTCTTTCTTTCTTTCTTTCTTTCTTTCTTTCTTTCTTTCTTTCTTCTCTCCCCCTCCCCCCTCCCCTCCCCCTCCCCCTCCCCCTCCCCCTCCCCCTCCTTCTTCTTCTTCTTCTTCTTCTTCTTCTTCTTCTTCTTCTTCTTCTTCTTCTTCTTCTTCTTCTTCTTCTTCTTCTTCTTCTTCTTCTTCTTCTTCCCCAGACAGGGTTTCTCTGTGTATCCCTGGCTGTCCTAGAACTAACTCTATAGACCAGGCTGGCCTCAAACTCAGAGATCTGCCTGCCTTAGCATCCTGAGTGCTGGGATTAAAGAACCTGTCTCTCAGGTTCTTGCCAACTGAAATTATTTGCTCTCCTGAATGTGATTCTATTTCTCTTGTTCTCCGGCTCTTTGCAGGCATTCTTTCTACCTGGAAGGTCTTTTCCTTGTTTCCTCTCCAACTTTTACCTATCATCTAACATCCAGCTAGAATGCTACTTGCTGCATGGTGGAGTTACTAAGCTAGTAACAGGACAAACAAATATGTATGTAATTTCTACCATGCGCCATAGTTTAATATATCTTTTGTCTTTGGTAGACAGAAATCTCCTTAAAAAACAGAATCAAAGCCGGGCGTGGTAGCGCACGCCTTTAATCCCAGCACTCGGGAGGCAGAGGCAGGCGGATTTCTGAGTTCGAGGCCAGCCTGGTCTACAAAGTGAGTGCCAGGACAGCCAGGGCTACACAGAGAAACCCTGTCTCGAAAAAACCAAAAAAAAAAAAAAAAAAAACAGAATCAAACCTCATCTGTATATTTGCCTATAAACTCGAATTTAGTACATTTTAATTTTCCCCGTTTCATTTTATCCTAACCTAATTACAGCTCTATAATGGTTTGTTAGATATATTAATTTTAAAAATTGAAGGGCTGGGTTAGCTAAGTAGTAGAGTCCTTGTAGTGAGAACTATAGCAAAACAGAAATAATGAACCCACGTGGAGAAAATGGAGGGCCGGGGGTATGATTCAGGGGCAGCACACACTTTCCTAGCACGGAAAACACACTAAGCTCATTCCCCAGCTCTGTGAGGCAAAGGACAAAACCAAAATAACAAAATGAAATTCTTAAGCAGAGCGACTTGAACATATGGAAGCCTTCATGAGCTGACACGGCTGTGAAGACATCTTAGCAGCCATGGGTTCCAGTGTATGGAAGCTGAGGTAGACTTGGAGCCAGCAGGGGACTCTTACAGGGCACAATGAGTCATTTGCACAGTAGCTTCTGCAGAGGAAAAGGATGGGACACAGAGTACAGGGTGGGGGAGAGGAAGGGCTGGAATAGCAATGAGTTTCATTCTTTGACTATTGCTCAACATCCTGGTATTTGGGGAATTTGCCTCCTTTGCCTGGGACAAATTGCCCACTGGCCTGGATTGCCTGTCCTGGGTGGACCTGTTGGCTTTCCTCTGATCTTTTCAGACCTGTTGCTGTCTCACTCACCCTGGGACACCTGCTGTATACAAGCTAGGTATAACAGTAGATGTTCTTGGGTCCACTAAGCTTGGGTCCAAGTCAGCAGACAACCTCTGGACTTTTACAAGCTCAGAAGGAGGATGGCCTAGGAAAAGGTGTCTCCACATGGGATCTGAGGTAAAAGAAGTGTTGGCAACAGGTGTGGGCAGAGGAGAGGGAGCCTGAGGGTCTTGCCCCAAGGTGGAAGTAGCTTCCATTTCAAGGGCTTGAAAGTCTGCAGGCCACAGATACAAAACTGCAAGACAGAAAGGATTCTTGACTTTGCAATAGACTCTGTGCTTCTCTCTTGGCTCCATTGGCCTCTTGAAACTTAGTTTACCCTATAAGGCTCTACCTTATAGTAGAGCATAAGTGCATGCAGCCTGCTAAGGTGTGTTCTAAAATCCGAGGTTCCAACCGTGGCCATTTAGAAAGGGAGACACTCCTAGGTTCCGTGGGATGTTTGGAGCTCATAAAGTTATCTGTGGAAATCTAAGTCAAGGCTTTTCCTCAAATGCAAATATTTCTATCTCAGGGTTCAAATATGCCCGTAGAGGCTACGTGGCTTGTAGGAGAGGGTGGCTCCTGAACCTGAGTGAGAACCACCAATGGTCTTTTAAGTACGGCTATGTCCTAGGAATTGGTATGAGGGTCCAGACTCTTTACTGAGGTTTGAAAGAGGCTGTGACTTCCTGAAAAGTTAAACAAAACAAAAAAACATTTTTTTTCCAGAGGCTGAAGGTGGGGCTGTGTGGACATTTCTGCTCCCCCTATTTCCTATATAAACATGTGTGATAGGAAACTATGACCAGGACAGTGACGTGCCCAGCCACCCCAAACCTGCCGATAGGACTGCCCTTTTCTGCTCAGACAACACTATGCTTACCCTACCCTTCCTCCTTCCATTTTGCTCTCAGGGCCACAGGGAGTCTAGGCTAGTGACTGCTGTTTATCAAGAGGAGGAGGGAGCTGACGGGGAGGAATGTTCTCTTAAGAGGCTGGCGTTAGGGTGCAGAAAAGGTGGAATGTGCCCTTCCTGTGACACAGAGGGTGCCAAACTCTGGAGTGCCTCTTTAAATTTCGAACTCAGTCCGACATTCCTGCAAGTAATTGTGACTGCCTTCTAAGAATCCACCCATGAGAAATGCGTGCCAGCGAAGAGTTCCTGTGCATTCATCTACAACGCGAAGCATGACAGCATCCCTGAGTGTCTGAAAGAACACAGCGTCTATTGTGTGACAAGTGCTATTTATTTGTCTGTAGGCAGTTTTTGGTGTACATTTAAATTCAGAGGACTTCCCCCAACCCCCATAGTCATCTCTAATGGAGGATCCTTTCCTCTTCTGATCAACTAAGAATCACTGCTCTCATTTAAGATCTTCACTATTTGTTTCTTAGGCACTACTTTCTTGTTTTTCTGAGAGTCTTATAGTCTTGGCTGGCCTCAAAGTTGGTATGTAGCCAGAGATGACCTTGAATCTCTGTCTTCCTGCCTACCCCTCAGTTCTGAGATTCCAGCTGCTATCCCCAGCTTTTCTCCCCTGATAAGAAAGCTGTGTTCTAGCTTAGGAAACTTAGAAAAGCAGTGACGCCCAGCTTCCTGACCATCTCCCTACCTCTGATCAACTTTGAGAACAGCTACATAAAGGACGTCCGGGGTCCTTTCTCACCCTACCCCCATCGCTGAGTCGAAAGGTGTCTGTAGGGCACCTGGGGGAAGAAAGGACTCATTGAGGCTTGCCTGATTTGATCAACGGTCAGTCGGACAAGAGAACCAACCACACACCACACCAGGCCTTGGCAACGAAGAGCAGCACAAAGCAATGACGTCACTGTTACAGAAGAGAATGCCAAGCTGGGAGCTAGACCTACCCCACGCAGTCCTTCCTCTAAGCCTTCGAGTTAAGGATTACTGTTACCTTCTCTTTATGGATGTGGGCGTTGAAGCATAGGCTAATGACAAAGTCACACGGTTATTAAAGGAGTCTGGATAGGATCTCCAGACCCTGAAATGGCACAGCTTTGCTTTTTTTTTTCTTTTTTCTTTTTCTTTTTTTTTTTTTTTTTTCCGAGACAGGGTTTCTCTGTCTAGCCCTGGCTGTCTTGGAACTCACTCTGTAGACCAGGCTGGCCTCGAACTCAGAAATCTGCCTGCCTCTGCCTCCTGAGTGCTGAGATTAAAGGCGTGCGCCCCCACCGCCTAGCTGGCACTGCTTTCCTTTTCTTTTCTTTTCTTTTCTTTTCTTTTCTTTTCTTTTCTTTTCTTTTCTTTTTTTAAGATGTATTTATTTATTATATGTAAGTACACTGTAGCTATCTTCAGACACACCAGAAGAGGGCGTCAGATCTCGTTACGGATGGTTGTAAGCCACCATGTGGTTGCTGGGATTTGAACTCAGGACCTTCGGAAGAGCAGTCGGGTGCTCTTACCTCTGAGCCATATCACCAGCCCTGGCACTGCTTTTCTTAATCACGAAATGATTTTGCCCAAGAATCATACTGACCTCAGCTGTCTCACAGGAGACTCTACCTGGTGCAAGCGCATCTTTGCTATATTTCCCAGGGCTAGGAGGACGTGTGGTACACTCAACTCTGTAGGGTGAAGCAGTCCTTAAAAGTCCCCTCCTGGCTGGGTGCTAGTGCACACCTTTAATCCCAGTATGGAGGAAGAGTCAGGTGGCTCTCTGTGAGTCAAGGCCAGCCTGGTCTACACAGCTAAATCTAGGAAAGCCAGGGTTACATAAAGAGACCAGTTTCAAAAAGAAAGGGAAGGAAAAGGAAAAAAAAAAAGAAAAAAGAAAAGAAAGAAAATTTCCTTCTGACTGAGGCAGAGGGGTGTAGCCCAATAAACTCTTGGCCACAAGAAGTGGGCCTCCCTCCCTCCCCACCCCCAACTACTAAGCTCTCAGCTGGGCCCTTCAGAATGGTTTGGGGCCAGCCTGAGTTTTGGGATTTTGTTTGTTTGTTTGTTTGTTTGTTTTGTAACTTGTTCTCTCTGGCCTTTAACACAGCTCCTGACTTTCCTCTCTGTGATTAGTGTGAACCTTAAACCCCCAGCAAGCTCTTTGAAAGTGGCGTGTGTGTGTGTGTGTGTGTGTGTGTGTGTGTGTGTGTGGTATTAAATGTATTCTGTCCTCTCCCCACATGTAGACTGAGCACAGACTCATCACCTAATAAATGTTCACTGAGTTCAGTCCAGGGATCCAGGGTCTGTAGACAAACCTCCTATCTCCTGGACTGTTGCTTTGGGTCACTCTGCCTATCCAGTCTCCCAAGAGGCTCCTGGCCTGTGAGAGGCTGGGATCTGGCTTGCTGTCTTGTCAGGGTGTGTGGCGCAGACCAGTGCGTTTGCACCTGCGCAGGCACTTGTGGAGCAGAGAGGCTATTTAAGGCTTTGGCAGCTCTGCCTTTTAAAGCCTCCTGGGTCCCTGCAGTGGGCAAAAGGCAAGCCATGGAAGCTGTGTGCAGTAGCTCTCCACTCAAGGCTTCCTGGAAACCACGTGTGTTTACCTTTTACTTCCCTGGAGGCCAAGAGCCACTCTTTCTTTGCAAAGCGAGACAGAAAGTCTGGTGTGAGAGACGGTTGAGCTCCCAGTCTCACAGCGCAATCTCTCAGGAGCTCCAGACTTTGCCACTGTGACTGGGCAGCCCCTGGGGCACAGTGCTGTACGGCAGCCCACACTGCGGACTGATATCACGTTACCTCTCAGAATCTGCGGTACTCTGCATCAACTCTCTTCTTGCTCTAGCATACCATAACCCAAGCTTCTCTGTGGTTCCAGAACAACAGGCCTCCTTCTCAGTACTCCCAACCCCAGTGTGGGTCAGGATTGACCTCTAGCGTTATCCACCCAGGATTTCTTGTAGGACCAGACAAGCCTACTGACAGAACAAATTGCTACTTCATAACTATAATTTTACTACAGTAATGAATTGTAGTGTAAATATCTGACATGCAGGCTATCTGATGTGTGACCCCTGTGGGGTTGAGAACTTCCGCTTTAGAGGTTTGGAACCAAGAGTTTAGAGGTCCTTTGCAAGGCAACATTACATTCCTCCCCACAAACACAGTCTGGGGAAGAGGGGCTGTGAGGAGAGGAGGGGGAGATTCCAGATGGCTGATTCTTCCTTCTGATAACCAACCACTGCACTTCAGCCCAGCCCATTTCTGAGCGTTTTGGGGGAACAGGGAGAGTTGTCAGGGATGCAAGCTTAGGCTACAGGCACTAAGGTTCTCAGCTTCCTTCACAAAGCCCCAGACCCTAACTTGGGGACCGGAAGGATACAAATGTGGTTCACCTTGGGAGAGCGCAGGAGTGGGCCGCAGGCCGCAGCCGCAGGTCACAGCCATACTGTCACATCCTGCTGCAGAGGTTCCTTGCCAGAGGAGAATGAGATTCTTCTGGAAAAGACTGAAGTGGTGCCTGAGGTAGACTCCCTCATCACGCAGAACTGAAGGGAGAAAAGTAAAGCTACAAGACCTTTGTCCCACAGCCTGCTTCTGCCCTCAGAGGTCAGTCAGTGAGGTCCGGCCCTGTCTCTGTGACTTCACATACTGTCTCCAGGCCCTGCTGAGAGTGCTGCTGCTCCGAGGCTCTGCTGGAGGCACGAGAAGCATCCAAGGAAGGCTCCCTACCCTGGATCCACAGGGCGATGACAGGCCCAGGGTGACAGCTCTCACTTTGCCCACACTTAACCAAGCCAACACTTAAAACAAATCATTACATTCAATCTCCACCTCTCCGTGAGATAAAGAGCCCTGCTGGACTCCATTTCACAGGGCCTCAAGGTCACGTCGCAGGCTGGCCTAAGGCTGGTCTGGTGGTCACTTTTTAGGGAGCTGACCTCAGAGCCTACACTCCTGGCCAGAGCCCAGCACACCCTTCACATGGGAGCTGTATATGGACGTGAACCAGAGTGACAGGACCTTTGGAGCCACCGAGACCTTCAGAAACCAAGTAACTGTAGATTGATCTTGGGGGGGGGGGTGCCCTTTCCTGGGAAGCAGGGTCATGACCCCACCGCCCAGTGCTACTTGCTCAATGTCGCTGACTAAATGAGGAAGGCTAAGGTGAGGAAATCAGGACCTCCTGAGGAAAGAGCAGAGGGGACAGAAAACCTGCTGAGGCAGAGCAGAAGCTGCCCACAAGGACACCCCGTGAGCCCTGTTGAGCTTGAGGCTGGGTGACTCTTCAGTGCACAATTGTCCACGAGTGCCCAGCAAATGATGAAAAAAAAAAAAAAAAGCATCAGCATCGAGCCCAATGGGTTTTTATCTCCAGGATCCCAGGATCTCCAGCTCTCCTCCTCCCCCAACCCCCACCCAACCACCACCACCACCCCCCCCCCCCGTTATAAACCTAGGTAAGAAAAGAACAAGCTGTGCTCTGGCCAGGACACACTGCTCACTTGCTTCTGTAAAGACAAATGAAGCAGCTTTGGAACGGTACAGACAGGTAGGCAGATAACAGAAGGAAGTTCTCAGCACACTGATGCTTCAGCTATGAGGAAAGAGACCTAGCAAGTCTCCATCAGGGACAACGTGCTGGGGACGCTACGGAATTACGTTCATCAGTTTTCTGTCACTGTGATAAAATAGCCAAGTTAATCAGCTTGTAAGAAAGAAAGGATGGGGCCTAGAGAGTTGGCTCAGCCATTAAGAGCGCTTTCTGTTTTTTACAGAGGACCCAGGTTCAGTTCCTAGCATCCACATGGTGGCTCTCAATCATCTGTAACTCTAGTTCCAGGGCATCTAGTAACCTCTTCTGGCCTTTGCAGCCACCAGACATGCCTGCAGTGCACGTAGATACATGCAGACAAAACATTCATACTCATAAATTAAAAATAAACAAATCCTTTAAAATAAGAAAGAAAATATTATTTTGGCTCATGTTTTTGTTTTTTTTTGTTTTTTTTTGTTTTTTTTTTTTTTGGTTTTTCAAGACAGGGTTTCTCTGTATAGCCCTGGCTGTCCTGGAACTCACTTTGTAGACCAGGCTGGCCTCGAACTCAGAAATCCGCCTGCCTCTGCCTCCCGAGTGCTGGGATTAAAGGCGTGTGCCACCACACCCGGCTCGGCTCATGTTTTTTTATGACTTATTTTATTTTAATTTTTAAATGAGATGTGTGTGTCTTCAAGGGAGTGTGTGCCTATGAACGCAGGTGCTGGCAGAGACAAGAAGAGAACATTGGGTCCCCTGAGGTTAGAGTCACAGGCCGTCGTGAGTCACCCAGTGTGGGGGGCTGGGAACTGAACTCAAGTCGTCTGCAAGAGCAGTTGGTGGTTCCAACCGCGGAGCCATCTCTCCAGTCTCTGGGCAAATGGTTTCAAAGGCTGCTTGGCCTTGCTGCTTTGGCCTTGTGGCAACTCAGAGCAGTATGGCAGGAGAATGTGAAGGAGAAGTCTGCTTGTCCCATGGCAGGCAGGAAGCAACCATAGAAGGGCAAAGGGGTGGGGCCCTAACATCCTCAAGAGTATGACCTAATGGCCTAATGGCCTATTTAAAGCTGCACTACCTCCCAATAGTGCCTTAGACTAAGGACCAAATCTTTTTTTTTTTTTTGGTTTTTCGAGACAGGGTTTCTCTGTATAGCCCTGGCTGTCCTGGAACTCACTTTGTAGACCAGGCTGGCCTCGAACTCAGAAATCCGCCTGCCGAGTGCTGGGATAAAAGGCATGTGCCACCACGCCCGGCTAGGACCAAATCTTTAAAGACAGGCCTCTACAGGACATTTAAGATGCAAACTAAAGCAGTCTTTTTTTTTTTTTTTCTTTTTTAAACTAATGTTTTCCTTTTGATATAGTCTTAGTTCAAGCTAGGCATCATTACAGCAACCTTGCTGAGGTTAGGGGGCTTGGGAAGAGAATAGTTCTTCTAATGAAATGGAGCAGTTTGGATTTTGCAAGTGCCACAGCACCTAGGGACTTCTCACCCCTTCTCTGCCTTCCTAGGCATTCCGCACCACAATTACTTCACTTCAAAGGCAGTGCAAAAGGGTATCCCATTGTGGATACATCTTAAAGGCACAAGAAAGGCGCATGGCACCTGACCCCTCTCCCCTCCCAGTTGTCTTGTGCCTAATCTATGAGTTAGCAACTCATCTGTACCATGCCTAAATCCACATTCTTGACATCTTGGCCCCTCTCCTGTTTGCAGACACCATAGATGTAGATTCCAGATGATGGTGTATGACCTATAATACTTTTCAATTTTTAAAAAATTTTTATGTGTATGGGTGCTTTGCTCACATGTGCATGTCTGGTGCCCACAGAGACCAGAAGGAGGCATTGAATCTCCTGGTTGTGAGCTGCCACATGGGTGCTGGGAACCAAACCTAGGTCCACTGCAAGAACACCAAGGGCTCTTAACTGCTGAGCCATCTCTCCAGTCCCTGTAATAGGAGAGAGAGAGAGAGAGAGAGAGAGAGAGAGAGAGAGAGAGAGAGAGAATTTCTCTGTGTAGCCTTATCCTAGAACTCACTCTGTAGACCAGGCTGGCCTCAAACTCAGATATCTGCCCTGCCTCTGCCTCCTGAGTGCTGGGATTAAAGGTGTGCACCACCACCCCACACACACCCTGCTCTCCTAAGACTTCTCTAAAAGGACAAAACGAAACAGAGGCTGGAGCAACAGCTCAGTTGTCAAGAATACTTCCTGCTCACAGAGGCAGGCAGATTTCTGAGTTCGAGGCCAGCCTGGTCTACAAAGTGAGTTCCAGGACAGCCAGGGCTATACAGAGAAACCCTGTCTCGAAAAACTAAAAACAACCAAAAACCAAAAAACAAAAACAGCTCTTCCTGTAAGCGGCCAGAGGTCATCTGCCAAGATGGTTCGCTACTCTCTTGACCCAGAAAACCCCACAAAATCATGCAAATCAAGAGGGTCAAACCTTCGTGTTCACTTTAAGAACACCCGGGAAAACGCCCAGGCCATCAAGGGTATGCATATCCGCAAAGCCACCAAGTATCTGAAGGATGTCACTTTAAAGAAGCAGTGTGTGCCATTCCGGTGGTATAATGGTGGAGTCGGTAGGTGCGCCCAGGCCAAACAGTGGGGCTGGACACAGGGTCGGTGGCCAAAAAAGAGTGCTGAATTTTTGCTGCACATGCTTAAAAATGCTGAGAGTAACGCTGAACTTAAGGGTTTAGACGTAGATTCTCTAGTCATTGAACACATCCAGGTGAACAAGGCACCTAAGATGCGCCAACGAACCTACAGAGCTCATGGCCGGATTAACCCATACATGAGCTCCCCCTGCCACATTGAGATGATCCTCACTGAGAAGGAACAAATCGTTCCAAAGCCAGAGGAGGAGGTCGCACAGAAGAAAAAGATATCCCAGAAGAAACTGAAGAAACAAAAACTCATGGCCCGGGAATAAATTCAGCATAAAATAAATACAGATAAAGTTTAAAAACAAACAAACAAACAAACAAACAAAAACAAAAACTTCCTGCTCTTCCAGTGGACCTGAGCTTTGTTCCTAGTATTTATGTCAGGGGCTCAAAACTGCCTATAACTCAAGATCCAGAGGACCTGCCACCCTCCTCTGGCTTCAGAGAACCCTCGCACACACTTATGAGTGTATACCTATAGGCAAATACTCGTACACATAACGAAATCTCATAAAATAAATCTTAAGAACAAAACAACACTAAGGCCAGTGAAATAGCTCACAGGGTAAAGGAGCTTGCCACCAAGCCTAACAACCTGAGTTCAGTTCCCAGGACCCATGTGATGGAATGAGAGAACTGAAGTTGTCTTTTTGCCCCTCACACATCCACCCTGACACATTCGTGCCCATATCTACACTGAGTAAATAAATCCTAAAAGTAAAAATGAGCTTAAAACAATATCCTATCACTATTATTATGTTTATGATCGTTTTCTATTCACTGTTTTGGGGTGGCACATGTCCCAGAGCGTGACTGTGGAGGTCTGTTCTTTTCTTCCATCCTGAGACTGAACTCAGGCAGTTAGATCTTCACTCTCTGATCCATCTCAGTGGTCAAGTCTTCGTACCACCAAAGGATGCAGACTTCTGTTCTTCCCGCACCAAGCCCTTGGATAGCCACATTGACTCATCGGCAAAGTCCACAGTTCATCTACAGGACACAAGAAACCAGGAAGCATAAGCCACAAGGGATTTGGGAAGTAGAGGTGGCCTGGCTGCTTGTGCAGCTTGCCACAGTGAACCCTGAAGGCCTGGCTGCTACTGTAAGAGTTTCTGCTCCGAGGTCTTCCAGCATTGTGGGAATGACAAGATGGTCCCGATTTCCAGCCTTCAATGTCCTCGAAATAATCCTTAAGCTTCCGAAGACCTCCACCAAGTTGGCTCACTTTCTCCCTTTCTCTTTTTCTTTTTCCACAGGGTCTCATATAAGCCTAGGCTGGCCTAGAATTCTCTTCCCAGTGGAATGAGTCAAGAACTAGAAAGTGAGGGTTGGTGAGATGGCTCAGTGGGTAAGAGCATTGACTATTCTTCCAAAGGTCTTGAGTTCAAATCCCAGCAACCACATGGTGTCTCACAACCACCCATAATGAGATCTGACGCCCTCTTCTGGTGTGTCTGAAGACAACTTAGTGTACTTATGTATAATGATAAATTAAAAAAAAGAGAAAGAGAGAACTAGAAAGTGGGTGAATTTAGCCTCTGGGGCCTGAGGAAGGCTGGGCAGGTGAACTGAGCTTTGAAAGCTAAACAGACTAAGGAGAGAAAATAATGAAAATTCTTCCCTAGGCCTGAATACTTTTTAAAAACTCTGTCTCCTCTTGGTGTGTGTCACCTGCTCCTGTTTATATCCTTCGCCCGCCCCCACCTCGATCTAACAACCCAGAGGCTCTGATTCACCTCCTTAGTGGGGCCTGAAGCTCCCATTGTGGAGGGAGGAATGAACACTTTGGTTATTTTCAGATTCGTGATGACGTCAGAAGTGGTCTTCCCCCAAGCCCTGCCTTCATCCATTCCCTCCAACCGCTCGCCCCAGGTTCTTCACCAAGACATCCCCACATGACCTCTGCAAGCGATGGATGTCTGCAGAGCTCAAGGTCCGGAGCCAGCAGGTTTCAGTCTCCCAGGAGCCTCCCTAAGCCTCGCAGCTTCCCTGTCTTGCATGACAGCTGTTTGTTTTTTGTGGAGAGCTGACAGTGCATGCTACCTGCCACCCAGCGTGTGGAGACACAGTCCTGCCCTCGGGCCTCTGGGAACCTGAGCTAGACAGACAGCTCCAGATACAAACACAGCTCAAAACCGGGCCAGCTGAGGCCTGAGCTGAGAGCCCTTTATTTCGTTCTCTGTAATATATATATATATATATATATATATATATATATATATATATATATATATATATATATATAAAACCAAAAAACAAATAAACTAACCAGATGACATCTGTGGACAAAGTGGCAGGTGGGGTGGGGGAGACACAGGGGGAGCGACATGACAGGAACGTCTCTGTTGAGGATTAGAAGGATATTTAGTGCAGGCACCACAGCGTTTCTGAGAATGGAAGATGGTGATGTGGCCATAGGCAAGAGGGAATTGGGAACAGAGGAGAGACCTAACAGGAGTCAATGGGAGGAAGGGGCCACCTGCTGGGCCTCCCATGGGTGCCCCCACACACACACACATCACCTCTCTGCCCACCATAGCCATTTGGGTCTCAGCCCCAACACTGGCAGTTCAGATCAAACCCTGCTGACCAGGTGCCCGTGGAGAGGGCAGCAGAGGAAGGCAGGGATGGTCAGGATAGATCTTAGGAGACAAGAATGTGCTGTGGGAGATGCCCGCTCTCCAGCCAGGCCAGCCTGGGCTCCTCCTTAGCTCTGCTCTTCCCAGAGGTTCTCACATTCCTGCCCTGGAAAAAAACATCTTGTGGTTTAACTGCACCCGAAAGAATGCCACACACAATGCCTGCCATGTGATAAAGGCACAGACATCACTTTTTGTGTAGGGGAAAAAAAAAGCTATTTATTTTTTTAATGTATAAACTAGGACTAGATAATAAATTCCAAAAACAGAGTAAGTTTGTGTTCTTCACAGGTGACACAGGAATGACAGGTTTGACATGTGTGTTACAAGGAGTTGGCTCATGAGCAGGGGGAAGATTCCTTGGTGTCTTAGATTATGGCCCTAAACAGACCGGCAGGGGCAGGAAGAGAGGAGAGAGTCTAGGGTCTGCCATTTGAACTGCATGCCTTTGGGCAAGTCACTTTACCCCTAATTCTATGGTTCCACAGGGCCTACTTAGCATCTCTTGGAAACAGAAGCCAGTTATTGTTCGATAATTGCGGGGAGCTATTTGGGATACAGGAAGAATATGGACAGAGAAATACTTCAGAAAGTGTGGTCAGAGTTACTTAAGCTAAGTGATTTCATTTTATTTTTTAAGATTTATTATTATTATACATAAATACACTATAGCTGACTTCAGATGCACCAGGAGAGGGCATCAGATCTCATTACAGGTGGTTGTCAGCCACCATGTGGTTGCTGAGATTTGAACTCAGGACCTTCGGAAGAGCAGTCAGTGCTCTTACCTGCTGAGCCATCTCTCCAGCCCATGTAGAAGGCATCTTAAGAAAGGCCTCTGATGTGGTGCCATCCACTTGTGACCCCAGCACTATGGAGGCAGAGGCAGGTAGCTCTCCGGTGAGTTCAAGGCCAGCCTGGTCTACTGAGTGAGTTCAAAACAAACAGGGCTATGCATAGCACCCTGTCTTAAAAAAGAAGTGGGGGTAAACAAAGGATAGGTGCCTCTTCCCCTATCTAATTTAGAGTTTAGGGGAAAATAAAAGGAAGTTCTTGGGCCAGACTACAGAAGTAAACTTGATAGCACAGAGCTCTTTAAAGAACAGATTGTCTGTGCTGTGGTTCCTCTGGTCATGGCCCAGTTCTGCTAAACAGAAGTACGTGTGTCATTTCCCCCACATCCACACTCACGTGTGTATCCTAGCAACCCTGCCGGCAGCTGTGCTGAGCACAGATGTTCAGGCAGCTAATCCACCAGCAAAGCTGGGTTGCCTAGCAGGTGCTTTCCCACTGAGCTGTGTTCTTAGCACAGTGCCTGCTGTATGCAG
Source organism: Mus caroli (assembly GCF_978045245.1). Taxonomy (NCBI): domain Eukaryota; kingdom Metazoa; phylum Chordata; class Mammalia; order Rodentia; family Muridae; genus Mus; species Mus caroli. The sequence continues at coordinate 28,475,666 of NW_028227262.1, read as the reverse complement.
TGGTGGCCCATAGAGGTCAAAGGAGCACCCAACAGAAGGCTATGCTGCAGAAAAGTGGTAGTACAAGCCTGTAATCTCAGCATTCGGGAGGTCTAGGCAGGAGGATTGCAAGTTTCAGGCCAGCCCGGATTGTATAGTAAGACCATGGCTTAGATGGCGTAGATAGATAGATAGATAGATAGATAGATAGATAGATAGATAGATAGATAGATAGATAGATAGATATTGTTTTTGGTTAATAATAACCAGAAAATAGGACATTGTGTGCTCTGACCCCTTCCTACGAGCAAAAAGAGTCACTTTATCTCCAGTCAAGGACTTCCTCTTCTCCAGTAATTACATGGTGGGGCAAAAGCTTTAGTTCCGAGTCAGCAGATAGGGAATGAGTCATGATGCCTATGGTAGCTGGCTTGGCTTATGTGCCAGGTGGGGCTTTAGGCAAAAGAGCAGAGCTTCCAACGGGCCCAGCTGCATTCACCTGATGGAGCTGATCCTGTGTTTTGGGGAGTTCAGCTCTAAACATTTGCCCACCCTTGTCAGACAGGGAAAATAGACACACAGGATGAGGAGTGTCAGCGGCTAAAGACGGAAAGAAGTCAAAGTGGATCGTAGCCGAAAGCCACAGTGATATTAGGATGAAGGGATAGAGATGGGGACAGAAAGAGTCCTGCACTAGGAGTCAACCGGGGCTCATACGCTGACTAATGCTGGTGCCATAACCTTCATGCTCATCCACCATTTTCTTCATTTAAAAAAAAGGGGGGGGGAGTTTAAGGGAATCAGAGTGTGAGGGCACATGCTTGAGAATCCTAGTGCTTGGGAGACTGAGGCAGGAGGATTGTTGTGAGTTTCAGGCTAGCCTGGGCTCAACTTATAAAGAAAATAAAAGGGAAGGCAAGGGGGGAGGAAGGGAAGGAAAGAGAAGGAAGGGGAGAGGAGGAAGAAAGGGAAGGAGGGAGGGGGAAGGACAGGAAGAGGGAGGAGGAAGGGAGAAGGAAGGGGGAAGGGAGGGGAAGGGAAGGAAGGGTGGATGCCACACTCAATGAAAGAGGACTTACAAAAGCAGAAGCAGCTCGTGTGCATCTCTGTGGCCTCTGGTTCATGATCTAGGGCTTTCTTTGCACAAATGGTACCTCTTTGGTAAGTGTTGTTCAGATCAATTATTTAAAACAAAATAAGAGGCTGGGGTGTCGCTCACTGGTAAGGAGCCTTCTTAGCAAGACACGGGGTCCAATCCCCATTACTGCAGGGAGAAGAAAAAGCAAAAGCAGAAAGGAAGGATTGAGGGGCTGGAGGGGGCTCCGTGGCAGAACACAAGCTGAACCCATGCAAGGCTCTGGGTTCCATTCTTAGCTGCAAGACAACACAAAGTCCCTGGGCCACCTGGTCCCCTTGCTATGTGACATGCTATGTGGACACTCTCCTGCTGCAGCATATACCCGGGACCCTGACTATGCTAGGCGGGCACTCTCCTGCTGTAATATATACCCAGGACCTTTTTTCACTTTTTATTTTGAGACTGTTGTCTCACTAAACTGCCCAGGCAGGCCTTGGAAGTGTGACTCTCCTGTCTCAGTTTCCCAAGTAGCTGGTATTACAGGCCTTGCTACCAGGTCTGGATGACGCCTCTGTTCTTGCCCCCATTCCGTACGGCCTCTGAGTTACTTAGCTGAAACCAAGCTGCTAATTAAGACCGGAGTGGGATTTACTAGTGGGAACGACTGTTGGCATCTTGCACACCACACTGCCCCTGTGTTGTGAATTGAGCAGCTTGGTTAACACTCTGGGCCCAGACTATCTGGATTTGAATCCCAGTTCCACAGGGGTTGTGCTTTGGGTCATAACCGTCCCCCAAAGAACGTGTATCAAAGGCTTAGTCATCAGTCCATCATAGCAGAACATTTAGGAGGAATCTGTGACATCGAAAAGGACAGTGGGATCCTGACCCCTTGCTCTCATTTTGCTCCCAGGTCTCCATAAAGTGAGCAACCTTGTAACACCTGTACCTCACAGTGATGTGTCCAATGTGACAAGACCAAGCCATGGGGGGCTGACACCTCAGAAGCCATGAGCTCAACGTAATCTTTCTTCCTTTCGAGTCATCTTGCAGTATCTGTCATGGTGATGAAAACTGACAGACACTAATTAACACATGACCGTCTCTCCTTTCAGACACTTCAGCTTTCCCTGTGAAATGGGAAAATGCATTTGCCCCCAAGAAGTTGTTCTGAAATTTAAATGGATTAGATGATATACTTTAGGGGTTGGAGAGATGGTTCAGTGTTTTAAGAGCATTGACTGCTCTTCCAGAGGTCCTGAGTTCAAATCCCAGCAACCACATGGTGGCCCACAACTCTCTGTAATGGGATCTGATGTCCTCTTCTGGTGTGCCTGAAGATATGAAGACAGTTACAGTATACTCACATATATAAAATAAATTCTCTATCTATCCTTCTATCTATCTATCTATCTATCTATCTATCTATCTATCTATCTATCTATCTATATGCAGTGCTTGAGAGATGGCTCAGTAGTTAAGATCACTGACTATTCTTCCAGATGACCCAGGATTAATTCCTAGCACCCACATGCCACATGGTAACTCATAACTCCAGGATCAGGCACCCTCATACAGACATACATTCAGGCAAAACAGCAATGCACAGAAAATAAAAATTGATCTAACAAAATCAGATAGTGATTGTTCCCTCTCCGTTTCACACCCCGCCCCCCCCCCCCCGTGTGTGTATGTGTATGTGTATGTGTGTGTGTGTGTGTGTGTGTGTGTGTTACTAGGGGCTGAATTTAGGATTTCACATATGATAGGCAGATACTCCAATATGGAGTCATACCCTTGGCCCTCTTTATAATTTCCGTTTTGAGACGAGACCTTTTAATCCTACTGCTTCGGCTTCATTATTAGCTGGGATTGCAGGGCGGACCTAGTGCAGTCTTAAGTGTTCAGTACACTTTGAAGTTTGTGTTTGACTGTTGCTACGCTGGTGGCTCCAGCGTTGACACTGAGCCTTCATGAGGACAGACATTCAATGGTAGAGTTTGTTACTGATGAATAATGTAAGATTCCAATGATACTTTAAAGGACTCTCACATGTATAATTTGAGAGTGCTGGGGTCTTCTTCTTCTTCTTCTTCCACCTCCTCCTCCTCTTCCTCTTCTCCCTCCTCCTCTTCCTTCTCTTCTTCCTCCTCTTATTTTCTTAGTCACAGCACATGGAGGGCTCAGCTGGGGCTTCGGCTCTCCACAAGTCCATTTCCTCTTGCCTGTGCCATCGTTACAACCCCGCCTTCCATTCTAATGTGCTCATGTTGAAATGGGGGTGGCACCCACAGCACAAAGGCTGTGGCTGACTGCCAAAGGACCTCAACCAGGAAAAGTGGTGGGAGGCAGCCAGCTCCTGCCAAGAATGGGAATGTGATTTCCTATCCCACCCCCACAGGGGCCCCCAGCCTCCTTTCTGCCCCCGTCTCCTTTCACCTAGTCCTGTAGGCCACAGGTTTCTGTCTGAAAAAGCGATTAGCAGCGGCTAACTCAGTCTGTCTCCTCCTGCCAACTTCCTGAGCACAGGGGCAGAAGGCTCTCTCTGCCAAGAAGAGAGCCTTAACCCAGTACCCAGCCTGTGTCAGCAGGATGTTGACAGTCATTGGTCATTTATTCACAGCCAACTGCCACACTTAAGAGGTGATTTTATTTAATGGTTGCGAGCCAGCAACACCTGACCTGAGTAACCTGCTGGGTTCCTGCATAGCGCTGAAGCCTCAGCTGATACAATGTGTTTTCTGCCCTTCTAGTCCTGTGCTTGCTTTAGTAATGTGGTACAGGGCTGCTATTGATTCCTATGGTTCAGGCTCTCCTGTAGCCCCAGGATGGGCTAGGTGGGGGGTCGGGTAGGGGTGGTTAAGTGAGATAACTGTGAACTTTACATTCCCCTACCTTTACCTCCCTAAAGCTGGGATTATAGGTATGCACCAGGATGCCTGGTGCGTATTTAGGGTCAGCTATCTCTAGTATGCCCAGCATGCTACCTTGAAAAGCAGGTGTAGCACACTGCTTCTCAGACTTTAATAGATATACAGATGACATGGGACCCTAGTTCCTCCTATAATGCAGGTACTAGGGGTTGGAGAGTTGGCTCTGCGGTTAAGAGAACCTTACACTCTTTCAGAGGACCCAGGTTTGGTTCCCAGCAGCTACGTAAGTGACTCACAATCAATACTCAGTTCCTGGGGATCTAATGCCCTCCTCTGACCTCCGGGAACTTCAGGCACAAATATGGTGCACAGATACACATGCAGGCAAAGTACCCACGCTCCTAAAATAGAGTAAACAAATCTAAAAACAAAGTCAGGTTCTTCAGCTCACATGTGAGGCTCAGTGGCCGTGTGCCCATCCAGTGTGTGCAAGGCTGAGTTTCAGCCCAAGCCCTGAAACAAAAAGGGGACAAGGGGACAATATTCTGGTTGGCTGGGTCTAGGGGGAGGCCAAGAGCATTTGTAATAAATGCTCTGGTAATGCTGCTTCAAGTTGCCTGAATAAAAAAGGTTTCTGGAGAAATCTTGGTTAAAATCCACTGGGGGAACTGTGAAGTCAGGAGGATTTGTTGTAGAAAGATAGGGTGTCATAAAGCCAAAGGGTGAGAGTGTAACTGGGCTTCATAAAGATTTGAAACCAGGGGTTCTCATGCCACAGACCTTTCTTAAAAAGAAAAGAGACCGGGCGTGGTGGCACACGCCTTTAATCCCAGCACTCGGGAGGCAGAGGCAGGCGGATTTCTGAGTTCGAGGCCAGCCTGGTCTACAAAGTGAGTTCCAGGACAGCCAGGGCTACACAGAGAAACCCTGTCTCGAAAAACCAAAAAAAAAAAAAAAGAAAAAGAAAAAGAAAAAAAAAGTGTGTCTGTGTGTCTGTGTGTCTGTGTGTGTGTGTAGGTGAGAGGACAACTCTTGGGAATGGGGTCCCAGGGATTGAACTCAGGCCATCAGACTAAAGGGCAAGTGCCTTTACATGTTGAACAATCTCACTAGACCCACAGGATCCTCTTGGTCAGTGTTCCATGTACTTAACTCAAGGCCTAGTTATCCTGGCCCCACCCCTGGAATGCCCCGCCCCTGGGATGCCCCACCTCTCCTCACCTCCTTTTCTCTTTTCCCTAGGATCTCCTCAGTGACAAGGTGATTCCATCCAGAGTCTTGTAGGTTGCATGTCTTGCCCTCTCTTGGTTTGCACTGGTTCTGTGATGCCCTTTAGTAATTCCCTATGGCAACAAGCAAAGGCAATGCAGTGTTTGCGTGCTGGGGTAAATGACGTCACCCTTACCCTCAGCTTCTAATGCGGCTGGGGTTACACCAATGCCAGGCTTCTGTCCTTTGCGCTGGTTCTCAGCCGGTGGGTTGCAGGGTCACATAGCAGACAGCCTGCATATCAACTATTTGCATTGTGATTCGTAACAGTAGTAAAATGACAGCTGTGGAGTAGCCACAAAATGATTTTATGCTTGGGGGTCACCACAACATGAAGAATTGTATTAAAGGGTGGCAGCACTGGGAAGGCTGAGACCCACTGGTCTGTGTGTCTCAAGTCTGAAAGCTTTTAGATTCTTCTCACCTCCAGTTCTAAAAGGTCATCATAACGCACCTTGGGGTAGGCACATCTTTTCTAACTCACAGTAATGCAGAGTTGGCCAGGACTTTATACTTAAAAATGTGTGTCCTCAGCCGGGCGTGGTGGCACACGCCTTTAGTCCCAGCACTCGGGAGGCAGAGGCAGGCAGATTTCTGAATTCAAGGCCAGCCTGGGTGAGTGAGTTCCAGGACAGCCACGACTACACAGAGAAACCCTGTCTCAAAAAACCAAAAAGAAAAAAAAAATGTGTGTCCTCTGCTCTAGGGGGAAAAAAAATCTAAATCATGTTTAAAAGTCTGAATTATCTTGCCCTTTCTTTTTCAGTTCATCTTATCTGGAATTCCTGTTGTTGGGCTCTTCAGCCTTGTGAGTGGAGTCTTTCATTTTCTTAAACTTTGTATCTAACTCCCCCTCATCTTTATCTCTGTTTTCCTTTTTTGTGAAGATTTGGTTTTCTTTTAAGACACTGTCTCACTGTGGAGCTCAGGTTGGCCTTGAACTTGAGATCTTCCTGCCCTACTCCCATCCCCAGTAGCTGGAATTATGGCCTTGTGCTACCAGATCCAGTTCTAGCTAGTCTTTCTGGCCAGATACCTGTCTGGATCCATACTGGAGTAGGAAGGAAACCCCAGAAACCCAATTTCTAGAATGATAGTAGAGGAGAGAGGGCACTGCTTAGATTGTAGACTTTAGGCCAGGTACCTCCAACTCTGTCCACTACCACACACCTGCTCCTGTCTCACATCCCACGTCCCTTCTCAAACCACCAGGAAAAAAAAAAAGACCAAAGACCAGCATCCTCCCCTTGATTGCTTAAGACAGAGTGTCACGTAGCCCAAGTCAGTGTGAACATTTCGGGTAGCTGAGGATGATCTTGAATTCCTTATCCTCCTGCCTCTACCTTCTAAGTTTTGAGATTCCAGATGTGTATCACCAAGCCTGACCAGGGCCAGTGCGACACAGTCGTAGTGTGCAGGGTTTGTCTACATCTTACACTGTGGCATGGGAATGCTGAGTCTAAACTAGTGTGGATTCTACTGGATCTTAGCGGAGCATGCTAGCACATGCCTGACATCCCAGCAGTTGGAAAGTAGAGGTAAGAGGTAGATTTGGGAGCTAGCCTGGGACTACACAGTGAGTTTAAGGCCAGCCTACTTACTCTACGTATTGAAATCCTGTCTCAAAAAAGCTGAATGTAGCTAGGTATGTGGTAGAACATGCCTTTAATCTCAGCATTTGGGAGGCAAGCGGATCTCTGTGAGTTCAAGGCTAGTCTGGTCTACAAAGTGAGTTCTAAGACAGCCAGGGATATTATACAGAGAAACCTTGTCTCAGAAGACCAATAACCAGGGGCTGGAGAGATGGCTCAGAGGTTAAGAGCATCGACTGCTCTTTCAGAGAACCTGAGTTAAATTCCCAGTAACCACATGGTGGCTCACAACCATCTGTAATGGGATCTGATGCCTTCTTCTGGTGTGTCTGAAGACAGTGACAGTGTACTCACATACATGAAATAAATAAATCTAAAAAGAAAAAAGACCAATAACCAAAAACCAAAAGAAAAAGAAGAAAAACCTGAGTGTGTTTGTGAGAGAGAGACAGAGAAAGACAGAGACCGAGAAACAGAGATAGAGACAGAGAGAATATGAACGAGTGAACAAGTGGTACGCCATGGATAGGAAATACTCAGACAGTTGATTGTGGCAATGTTTGTACAACTCTGTGACCATATGAAAAGTCATCAAATTGTATGCTTTAAAGCATGAATCATGGTTTGTGAGTTGTATCTCAATAAAGCCATGACAACGGAGTCTCTGGAGCTAGTCCTGTGCCAAGATGCAGGTCCCAGGTGTCACTGTCCTTCGAAGCCTTTGGCATGTCTATGACACTTCTCAGTTAACACATTAGCAGGATGCATCCGAGTGACATGTGTATTCTTAACTGAAGGTCCTTCATTTGAAGAGTTGTCACTGGCTTCCTTAGGGGATGTCAATAACATCACTGATAGTTATCAAGTCAGACAGATGAAAGAGCTGGTTTTGTCTCTGCACTCTCCTTCCCATGGCGGTGATTTCTTTCCCATGGGGGTGGTGGGGGTGGGGGTGCAGACGCCATGAGTGCTTGCTTCTCCTGCAGAGAGCTGGAGAAGGTTTGTTTTCAGCCCCTGGGTCACCCTGCTCACAACCAGCTAGAATTCCATTTCTGGGGAATCCAATGCTCTCACTGGCCCCCAGTGGCACCAGAATGCATGCATTTGGGTGTGCGTACGTGTATAAGCATGCACACAAATTTAAAAACTAAATAAACTAAAACATTAATAAATAAATTATTTCTGAGATTGGAATGACGGATTAGTAAGGATTAGTGGTTAAGAGCACTGACTGCTCTTCCAGAGGACCTGGGTTTGACTCCCAGCAGCCACATGGTAGCTCACAACCCCTTGTAACTCTTGCTCGGGAGGACCCAGTGCCCTCTTCTTGTATTCATGGTCTCCAGGCACACATATGATACACAAGCAGGTAAAACACCCATATACATAAATAAAAAATAATAAAATGATAATAACTTTTAAAAGGAAATAGTTTCTTTTCTTCCTAAAAGTTACTTAAAAAAAAAGAACAAAAGAAAGCTGAAAACAAAACAAAACAAAAAAGGAACAACTTCTATTGGTAGCAAATAATATAGGCAGCACAATAAAAGTGAGGGTGCAAACCTAGCTCATTCATCAATATTGTTTTTAATATGCTGGTCACTACCCTCCAACAATGCAGTGGAAAGCCAGTTGCAATGCTGGAAGCTAGGAACAAGCATTTGGCTTTGTGTGACCATCTCCCAAAAGACAGAGCTCTCCCTCTAGAAGAGGAGGGCTGTTTTAACTATCAGAGGACTTGGAGACGTTTTATTCTCCTTGAGAACTCAAGATTATTTTTATGACTTAAGTATTAGGGGGCTGGAGAGATGGCTCCGCAGTTAAGAGCACTGACTGCTCTTCCAGAGGTCCTGAGTTCAAATTCTAGCAACCACATAGTGGCTCACAAACATTCATAATGAGATCTGATGCCCTCTCCGGTGTGTCTGAAGACAGCTACAGTGTACTTACATATAATAATAAATAAATCTTTGGGCTGAAGCGAGCAGGGATGGAGCAACCACAAGAAGGCTCACAACCATCTGTCCAGCTACAGTGTTCTCATATACATAAAACAAATAAATAAATCTTTAAATAAAAAAGTATTAGGGCTGGGCACTCCTATAAATCCTAGCTTTTGGGAGATGGATGGAGGATAATGGAAGGCTTAAGGCCAGCCTGAGCTACATAGTAAATTCAAGGTCAACCTGGGCTAGGAGAACCTTTCTCAAAAACAAAATTACATAAATATTAGAACATCCATAATGAGTACAGAAAAAGGTAAGAAGCCTTTGGTTCCATTATTTGTCTGGGTATTAATCTAATTTCAAATCATATCTCCACCCCATCTATCTTACAACCCCGATCACCTTCTCTTGCATACAGCCTTGAGCACTTCACTACAAGTCTCTTAGAAGGACCCATCTCTAAAGACCTCCCACGTTTTGCTTTCAGGAATTCAGACCTGAGTGACAGCAGCCAAGGCGCCCCAGCTGCTCAGGAGGCTGGAGGAGACATTAATGTAAATCTAGATGCCAACTTGCTTCTGGCACATTCCCCAAGACTCAGACACTAGCCAGCGTAGGCAGGTGGGTGAGGAGGTGGGAATGATGCCTGAGGTATATAAGCGTTGGCACCGGAGCATGCTCCAGTCACAGTAATGCAAACCCTGATGCTAGTAAGATCAGGGAAATGAGACTCCATCCAGCATGCTGGATGCAGGGCCCTCACTCTTCATACCTTCGTGGACCTCACAGGGTCTAGTTCGTCTAACTCTGCTGAGGTCAGGGCTCAGATCTCAATGAAGCTGTCTGTAATCAGGCTGTGAGCTCCTCTTAGGATTTATGTCTGGGTGGAGCTACTCAGCCCCATCTACTAGACCCTGCAAGGCTCAGAGGTCATATAAAGTCCAGCAGAGCTTGATATAGGGCCAATGCCGCCTGGTTAGGAGACCACCATTCCTAGAACTGGGATGCCCCACAAATATCTACTTAGTTGTGTTATTATCATCTCTTTTTGTTTTAAGATTTATTTATTCGTAAATTTCAAAAGTATCTCTTCTTCAGTCAATTTGTTTTCAAAAGCCTTAACAAAAGCCATACTTCCCAAGCCAGATGTGATGGTTCAAAGCTGTGTACCCAGCATACAGGAAAGGAAGGCAGGAGGATTTTGAGTTTGAGGCCAGCCTGGGCTATACAAGTTCCAGGCCAGATTGCCCTTCCCACTTTAAGCAGTAGCGCCATTGTAGAAACCAATCCTAGGAAAAGTGTAAGTGAGTACACTGCAGCTGTCTTCAGACACACCAGAGGAGGACATCAGATCCCATTACAGATGGTTGTGAGCCACCATGTGGTTGCTGGAAATTGAACTTAGGACCTCTGGAAGAGCAGTCAGTGCTCTTAACCACTTGAGCCATCTCTCCAGTGTAGCCTCCCCTCCTGGCCAGACACAACACTCCAGCCCTATTATCCTCTCTTCCTCTCTTGTTAAGTGATTAAAAAAAAAAAAGCCTAATATATTTATTTTACAACATGACTACAAAGTAATATATGTTCATCATAGGATCTTTGAAAGTTTTAGAAAAAAAAAACAAACCATAAAATCAAAATAACCTATAATCTGACTCCTCAGAAATAACAATAGCTAACATTTTTATATTTAACCTTTACTCCACATATACTGCATTAGAGTCCCACATCTGGGACAATTTGAAATTATTTGGATGATATCTGGAATTTACATAAGGTCTCATACTATATTATCTATATCTATGTCTAGATCTATATCATATCTATATCTAATCTATGACACAAATAACCAATAACAATAGCCCATCATGACTGTAATCTAATTTATTTACTCAATTCCTACTACTAGATGTACCCAGTTTTCACTATTATAAAACGTCATATGAGCTGTACCTGGTACATTGAACACTTGGGAGATGGAGGCAGGAGGACAAGGAGGTCAGGGATAGCCTTAGACACAAAGTCAGCTGGAGCTAGCTTGAGCTATGGGAGACCCCTCAAAACAAAACAAAACCCTAGTAAACTTGTCATAATGAACATTTTTAAAGGCGTCCCTTTGCACACATCCCTGATTCTTTTCCTCGGATTGGTTTCTACAATGGCGCTACTGCTTAAAGTGGGAAGGGCAATCTGGCCTGGAACTTGTATAGCCCAGGCTGGCCTCAAACTCAAAATCCTCCTGCCTTCCTTTCCTGTGTGCTGGGTACACAGCTTTGAACCATCACATCTGGCTTGGGAAGTATGGCTTTTGTTAAGGCTTTTGAAAACAAATTGACTGAAGAAGAGATACTTTTGAAATTTACATCTTGTCTACTTTAACATTTTTCTACTTATAAAAAGAATACATTCGGGGCTGGAGAGATGGCTCAGTGGTTAAGAGCACTGACTGCTCTTCCGAAGGTCCTGAGTTCAATTCCCAGCAACCACATGGTGGCTCACAACCATCCATCCATAATGAGACCTGACGTCCTCTTCTAGTGTGGCTGAAGACAGCTACAGTGTACTTACATGTAATAAATAAATAATAAAATCTTAAAAAAAAAAATTCTTGTCCAAAGTATTTTTTTTAATTATGAACCTATAGATGATTAAACTTTCTGTTAGGGCAGTGGTGTCCATCACTAGAGGTGATGACCCAGTAGTAGAGTGTATTCGGGGTGCTGTTATGGGGTAGACCAAAAGTGTCCCCCAGACCTGAATGTGAATGCTTACTCCCTGTTGCAGCCATACCGAGCAGGTCTGACCCATCAGTGGACGCCTTTGTTGATGAACCCTTAGTTTGACAGGCATTTGGGAGACAATAGAAACTTAGGACACAATTGAACAGTGTGTCCTCAGGGACTGTCTTGTCTGTCTTGTCTTTAACATCTTTCTCTCTTTACTTCTTGGCCGCTACACTGTACTCAGGCTGCCTGCTATCTCTCATTGCCTCCCCACAGACTCACAAGCAATAGAATCCGTGACCACGGACTAAAATTTCTGGAGAGGTGTGAGCATCTCCCTCCCTTTCTCCTCACCAGTCTAGGCTGAGTCACTAGTGAACTCTTTCTTTGAAGTGGCCAGTGGCTAGGTTCATACCATTCATACTGTCTGTATATACATACAGGCTGGCACCACTGACTATCCCAGTCAATCCTTGGTAGAGTTAGAGAAAGGGAGAATGGGGGTAATAGTTGTAGACACTGCTCCCTAATAAACAGAGGATCTGGCACTCTCACCCATGACCCAAGGGAAGTGCACGAGGAGGATCCATGAGCTACAGTCAAGTAGGGAAATATAAGCACTCCAAAGACAGGTCATTGGCAAAGCCCTATCTGTACATATCTACACACAGAGAGAATGACAGCTACAGGCTTGCACACTGCAGCGGAGCATGGACTCTGCCCGTGAGCAGCTCTTTATCTCCCCATTGATTAACAAGCTCATCTCTTGACAGGAAGCTTATCTGCAGATGCCTGTGAACTGTTTTCATACATGGACAGTTAAGTTGTCTCAGGAGGGCATCTCCCACTCACACCAATAAAACAGTTCCAAAGACAAATCCTGCTGGGATCCTGAAAGGCGCTTCACAGGGGCAGAGCAGCAGTACATAGAGGGCTTCCCCACTACGCTTTCAGACCTCACCTCTCAAATCCAGTGGTCCTCCCCACACCATACCACACACACACACACACACACACACACACACACCCCATGGCGCCATGTTGATTCACACTCCTAGTGTTGTTAGCTTCATCTTCAGAGATGCAATGGCCTGCAAGAGTCTACCTGACTCGTTAGGGGCTGGACTGTGGCTCAGAGGGGAAGTATCATCTTTGTGAGGCTCTAGGTTCTATCCTCAGCTCTGTCAAAAGTCAAAATTAAATCAAAAGAGAGAAGTATATAGCGGTAACAGACAGAAACTCTATTATAAATCCCCGAACACTATGATCAATTCCAAAATACTTTCTTTTCTTTGACCCCTAAGAGACCTAGCTTTAATGGAATTTTGGTCAATGGCAAGAGGAAAGAACTTCAGTTGCCCTGCATTATCTCAACCACCCCCATCTACACGTCCATAGCTGTTTAAGACCGAGTTGCACTATGCAGTGTAGACTGCCCTCGACCCCACCATGATCCCAAGTGCTGGGATTACAGATGTGTGCTACTGTGCCCAGTTTCCAGTAAAATCTCTTTACTCCATCCTATGTTCTGATTCAACCTCTACTTACCAGGAAGATACAGCCCCAAAGCCTGCCATTGAATGGGAAATTTCATGACATAAAAGTGTGCCTTCAGTAACAAACACCTGCCCATCCCAGCTCTGCAGGTTACCCTTGGCTGTGGCCCAGCACTGTCAGAATTTGTGGATTGTATAGAGGTGGCACAGCAGAGTAATGAGTGCCAGGTGTTTTCTACTGAATACTTATGACTGTTTGCTCTAAGGGGAAGTAAAAAAATCGTAAGCTGGGGCCCGCAAGATGGCTTAGCAGAGAAGGGGTGGGAGACACTTGCTGTCTCTTGATCCCCTGGTTGGAAGGAGAAGACCAGTCCCTGAAACCTGTCATCTTAACTCTGCCCACACACACATGCCAGGCTCACAAACAATAATAAGAAACACTTTTTGGTGCTGGAGAGATGGCTCAGCGGTTAAGGGTACTGACTGCTCTTCCAGAGGTCCTGAGTTCAAATCCCAACAACCACATGGTGGCTCACCACCATCTGTAATGATATCTGACACCCTCTTCTGATGTGTTTGAAGACAGCAACAGTGTACTCATATACATTAAAATGAATAAATAAATCTTTATTAAAAAAAGAAAGACTTTTTAAAAATTAAATCAAAGTTGAGTCACTTGAAGTCAGGAACCCATTGTATAAAATATCTCCTTGCTTTATGTATGTGATCCCTCTTGGCCTTTATGCTCTGTTTCTCTGGTCTACTTTCCCCCACTGGCTCCTCATTACCTGTAAGTCTGTCAGGGTCAGGTTAGAGTTCTTCTACATCACTGTGTTCTCAGTGGGAGAGTATGTAATGGGAGACATAACAGATACTCCAACAGCTCAGCCATGAGACGGCAGAGGATAACAGCGGTACTTCCCACAAGCCCTGCACACACTTCCAGCTTTCATAGGAAGACATTGTAATTGTTCTCCTTCTATACACAAGACATGGAGGCACAGGCAGGGTAACTGACTCTCCTAAGGTCACACAGATGCCAGAACATGGACATCACCCAGGAGCCCACAACCTAGAACACCCTAGAAAGCAACCTACTTCATCTATGGCAGGGCTTTGATTTATTCCAGAGCACTGAGATTCTTAGCCCTGCCATCTGTCTGTAACCCCAGCACTGGGGAGCCTGGAGCCAGAGGATCACAATATCAAGGCCAGCCTGGCCTACCAAGTGAGTCTCAGGCCAGCCTGAGCTACAGAGTGAGGGATTACCTAAAAGAGAAAAATTAAAGTCATAAATACACACAGCTGGTGTTACACATGCCACTTTATTCGGAGCAATTTTTAAAAAAGATTTGTGATGAAAGCTTTTCAATCACTTTTCAGCCTTTGGCTAAGATCACATGTAGATTACTGTGTTAGACTTCTCATCATAGTGACAGAAATACCTGACAGAAATAACTTAAGGGGCAGGCGGTACAATTGCTCCCCAGTCTGTTGCTTCCTTGCAGTGTGTGGATTAATTATTCTTCCTGAAAAGGGGGTGGGCAATAACTTAAACCAGGAGGGATTTATTTTTGCTCATGGTCTCTGTGGTCAATGTCGCCACTGGCCATCAGTTTGGGCAGAGACTCACAGCTGCTCCAAGTGTCTCCTCAGAGAAAATCATGGACAAGGGGACAAAACCAATGTGAAAAGCTGGGGCAGAGTGTTCCAAAACAGGATCTTCTGGACAGGGTCACAACAGACTCACTGCAGCTGTGGCTCAGGCACAAGACTGGGCTATCAGCAGACCACCATGCATAAGGGAAGGGCCCTCACCGGACGCCTGGGGACAGGAGGATTGCCACAGGTTGAGGCTCTCCTGGGCTACTTAGTGAGTTTCAAGCAGGTTTGGGCGACAGTGTAAGGCTGTTTCCAAAGGCAGAAAAAGGAAGGGAGGAAGGCAGGCAGGCAGGCAGGCAGGCAGGCAGCAGGCAGGCAGGCGGGTGGGCAGGCGGGCGGGCGGGCGGGCAGAAGAAATCTTACTCTCATGCTCTTCTTGCTTCTAGTCCTAGGCATCTGCTAACCTGTCTCTTGTCTCTGCAGCTTTTCCCCTTCTGGGCAGTACTTCCGGCCTTCTGTGTCCAGCTACTCGCTTAGCACAGTGTTTTGAAGCCCCATGGCTGGCAGCTTGAGGAGCAGTGCATTTCAAGAGAAGCAGGGAGAATGTCATGTCTTACTCCTCATGGCACCAGGAAGTGTCTAGGTTCTTTCTCTAAGGTGTAAGGCTAACTGGAAGGGCTACAGCGTGGAGGATGACCTTGAATTTACCATCCTTCCTTTTTTTTTTCCACCCAAGTGTTGGGATTACAGGCGTTGCCACCATGTTCACCTGATGCAAGGCAGAGGGTTGAACCCAGTACCTAGTGTGTGCTAGACAAGTACGTACCATTGGAGCTACATCCCAGCCTGTTTCTCCCCACCCCCCTTTTTTTAAATTGGAAAATAACTGTTACGTTTATTTATGTAGGTATTTATTTTGTTTGGTGGGCGTCAGAGGTACATGATTGTGCGTGCAGAGGGTAAAGTGGTTGATCTCTCTCCCCAGAAAGGTTCTGGGAAGCAGACTCAGGTCAGCAGATTTGGTGGAATGAGCTCAACTTTTACCCGCTGAGCCATCTTGCTGGATCCTTCTTCTCCTTGATTATGTCTATAAGAACAAGGATTGTTTTATTTTTTTTTTTCTTTAAAAAAAAAATCTATTCCAGGCGGGCGTGGTGGCGCATGCCTTTAATCCCAGCACTTGGGAGGCAGCGGTAGGTGGATTTCTGAGTTCGAGGCCAGCCTGGTCTACAGAGTGAGCTCCAGGACAGCCAGGGCTATACAGAGAAACCCTGTCTCAAAACAAAACAAAACAAAACAAAACAAAATAAAATAAAATAAAACAAAACAAAACAAACAAAATCTATTCCAGAATCTTCTTCAAAATCATTATGAAGTCAAGCTCTCCTCAAACTCAGAGTGCTCCTCCTGCCTCAGCCTCCCAGATTGCTGGGATAACAAGTGGCTCACTGGACACGTTTTCCTTCCTTGAGTGGATACCCAGGAGTGGTCACCCATGTGAATCCCTTTGAGGAAGTGCGGCCTGTTTTCCACGAAGCAGTTAAGGAAGACATGCAACCCTGTGCTCTCCGTGTGCATCCTCAGAGAGGCATGTGCACCCGCCGGCACCCACGCAGCCCCACACGGACACATCCATATACCATGCACACAAAGAAAGGGAAAGGAGGCGCTGAAACCCATACCTAAGCACAATGTGGTAAAGCTGGGGATGTCAAAAGGAGATGGAGCATGATGAAGCAAAGATATAGACTGATAGTACACCATGACATTTCACTACGCTGAGAGGAACATACCTGTACTGGAGAATTGTGTGTTCAGTGTGGCACTGCCCTATGTGCTGGTAAAGTAACTCCTCCCCGAAATGAATCCTAAGTCTGAATGCCAGTCTAGATCTAGCCGGTGGGCACAGGCAACACAGCAAGCAGAGAAGCAGTGAGCTTCTGTGGGTTGGGATTCAGGAGTGGTTCTGCCTTTGAAGCCCACAGGATTGTATTCAGGATGTCAGCCAGGCCCAGACCCTCAAAAGGCTTGACTGCGCATATAGGGGCCACTTTTCTGGTTGCTCACTCAAGCCTGAAGCAGTGCTACATACCTGCAGTCCCTCTCACTCCTGAGGCAGGAGGATTGCTTCTCAGGAGTTTGAGGCAGCTTGGCCAACAAAGCTAAACTCTGTTTCCAAAAAGAGAAAAGGAAGGCCCATGCAGAAAGCTGGCAGGTTGGCCAGGGATTGCTGCTTCCTGTTCAAGGTTCAGTCTCTTGCCATTTCCATAGGATGCTAGACTGATGACGTGGCAGCTGGTTCCCAGGGCAAGGAATTCAAAAGACAGCAAAACGGGAACAATGCCTTCTATGACGCTGCCCTGAAAACTGCACAGCACCAGAAATACAGCATTCCTGTTGGTTGAGCAGATGAGCCAGACCCAGTGTGGGAAGGGACAGAATAGGGTGTGAACACCAGGAGGTCATTTTGCAGGCTAAATACCTCACCATGAGTGGCTCTACAGGACAAGTGGCTTGACTTGTGTAACACATAAATTGCAAGGTAGGCTAGGAGGAATTGAGACATATTCACCAACTGTAGTGTGGGTGAACGGGATAGAGCACGATTACATGAGACGTGATGCAAATGTTCATGTGAGAAAGCCATCATGAACATTTTTAGGAGTTATTCTTCTTTAGTGTGGGCTGAATTTATTCCCCCCAAAGTAGAGTGTAAATATAGGGAAGTAATTTTACAGTGGAGAGGCATGACATCGTGGCCTGGCTTGTGTTGCTGTCACAAAATGTCCTGTGCTGGGTACTTGATAAAGAAGAGTGGTTGCCTAGAATGATGGTACATGCCTCTAATCCTAGAACTTTGGCAGTAGAGGTAGCAGAATCAGGGTTCAAAGTCAGCCTGGCTACTCAGTGAGTCTGAAGCCTACCTGAGCTACATGAAATCCTGTCTTGAAAAAGAAAGAAAGGAAAGAAAGAAAGAAAGAAAGAAAGAGAGAGAGAGAGAAAGAAAGGAAGAAAGGAAGAGAGAGAGACAGAGAGAAAGGAAGAAAGGAAGGAGGGAAGGAGGGAGGGAGGAAGGAAGGAAGAAAGAAAAAGAAAGTAAGAAAGAAAGAAAGAAAGAAGGAAGGAAGGAAGGAAGGAAGGAAAGAAAGAAAGAAAGAAAGAAAGAAAGAAAGAAAGAAAGAAAGAAAGAAAGAAAGAAAGAAAGAAAGAAAGAAAGAGAGAAAGGAGTTTAACTCTATCTGTAAATATGTAAAGGCACGGCATTGACTTGGCTTCTGCTGAGGGACTCATGGTAGGTAGGTAGCACCATGTGGCAAGAAAGCACACAAGACAGGAGGGAAAAGAAAAAGTGTCACACAGTGAGAGCGGAAGGGAGCGAGACAAGCCAGGCTTGCTCTTTCATAACGAGTTGTCTCTCCAGCTTATTTATCTATTGAGTTATTTATTGAGAAAGGGTTTTGTTTTAAAGTGCAGGCTGATGTCAAGTTCATACTCCTTCTGCCTCAGCCTCCCAAGTGCTGGCACTGTAGACGTGCACCTCCACATCTGCCTCAAAATTAATTTTTCTTTAAGAGCTCCAAGTCAAGAACCTAGCTGCAGGCCTCTAATCTGAGCTGCCGGAGAGACAGGGTCAGGGAGCAAGGAGTGTGAGGCAAGCCTGAGCGAAACGACACCGACACGGTGCGACTGATCCCATCTTAAACAGAACAGACAGATATAATCGATCATGAATCCAGGAGTGAATCGCTGTGCTTCAGCAAAGTACTGTCTCCCTAAGGATCTGGACCCAGGAGCCAGAATGCCTGATAGTGTTGTCCTGTTGTTCAGGACCATTTTGTTGGATATTCCTGAGGTGAGTCAGAGTAACTGGGCGTGACAATGTAGCATGGAATCCCCTCCGTTAGGGAGGCTAAGGATTTCAAGTTTGAAGCTAGCCTGGGTAACTCAGTAAAACTGTCTCAAATCCAAAACAGGACTGGGGTTGTGTAGCTCAGGGGTAGAGCGTTTTCCTGACATCCCACAGCCCTGGCTTCCATCCTCAGGACTGGAGAGGCAGATCAGCAGTGAATCCCCTGAGCTCCGGTGCCACTTCCTCCCAATAACCGAGGACACTAGTGTGGCTTCATGACAACACAGTATCTGTATGGTCAGAGCATCCCAGTGACAGAGAACCTGACGGCTACCGAAGCTCACACAACTTCACTTGCCTGATAAGTGGTAAAGCTGAATTTGACCCGGCTTTGATTTCAAAGTCCACATCTTTGATTTGTTACAGATTAACCGAAGTTCATCACTAATGTAAATGGGGCAGTGTTTTGGCTGGTACTAGAGGCTCTGAGTCTTTAGGTTTGAAGAGTCCCGGAAGGCTGAGTAGGCAAGGGGGAAAGGAAGAGCTGGTGAGAACAGGGGAGTGCTTTGCTCTTAGCCGACCAGTTATTTCTCAGGCCCCACCTACCACTTGCCAGTTCACTCTGTTCAGAGGGTTTCCTACCAGAATGGGACCAGCAGAAACCCCTCTCAGGCTACTTCCCAAAGAGCCCGAGGCCAGCTGCAGGTTAAGATAAGCTGAGCTGAGGGAGAGAAGCCAGGCCCATGACGCCCTGACATTCATTCCCTCAGTGACGTCTATCCACAGTAGACACTGTCCCTCCAGATACCCGGGGCTCAGCCAAAAGGCCTCTGGTTTTATGACTAGCTCTATTGAGCTCCTAAGTGTTACAACTTCTACAGTCAGAGTTGCTCCTAATCTGCTGGTCAAGGTGACACATGAGTCCGTATTTGGCACAGACAGTGGGGGCTTCGCTGTTATGGCAAAGAAAAAGGATGGACCCAATGCCAAGGCGAGTTGTTGATGTGTGTGACGCAGGAAAGTGAGGGTGACAGGGCTATTTTTGCCCTATCAAGGGGCTGTCAGCAGGCAGGAGGCAGATGCTACAGGGAGCCCTGACATCAGGTACAGGACTGCAGGGCCCCACAGCCCGCAGGACCCACAGCTGCCCTCATTGTTCACAAAGACAGTGGAGAGGGGGCATCGTAGCTCTGGATCCAGAGACTGGAGCAGAGGGCCATAGGGCCCATCATCCACTTTATAAAATGAAATCCCCAGGCTGGAGAGATGGCTCAGCAGTTAAGAGCACTGACTGCTCTTCCGAAGGTCCTGAGTTCAAGTCCCAGCAACCACATGGTGGCTCACCACCCTCTGTAATGAGTTCTGACGCCCTCTTCTGGTGTGTCTGAAGACAGCTACAGTGTACTTAGATATAATAATAAATAAATCTTTGGGCTGGAGCGAGCAGAGGTCCTGAGTTCAAATTCCCAGCAACCACATGGTGGCTCACAACCATCAGTACAGCTACAGTGTACTCATATACATTAAATAAATAAATCTTTTTTATTATTATTATTTTTTTTTTTTTTTTGGTTTTTCGAGACAGGGTTTCTCTGTATAGCCCTGGCTGTCCTGGAACTCACTTTGTAGACCAGGCTGGCCTCGAACTCAGAAATCCGCCTGCCTCTGCCTCCCAAGTGCTGGGATTAAAGGCGTGCGCCACCACCGCCCGGCAATAAATCTTTTAAAAAAAAAAAAGATTTAAAATAAAATGAAATCCCTTCCCACTCACTGTCTTTCTTCTGTCTCTATGCTAAATGGCTTTGTCCTGGGCTCTGTTCAGGAATGTGTGTTAGACGGAAGGGACTATGGCCCTGGTGAACTTCCTGACGGCCTGGCACAGGGCCAGCAGGTTGTCAGAATCAGCACCTAGCAAGTGTGTCCACACCGATTACTAAAGGTGCCTTCTTCACCTGAAGGCCACTCTCCTGGAAAGTTGTTCCCAAATGGCGTCCTTTTGGGCTGCAGAGCAGGATGGGGCCGGATTCTACCCTGAAACACCGAGGTTGTCTCCCAGTCAGAAGAGGTTCTCTCTACCCTCCCTCTGTGCAGCCCTGGCATCCAGTGACCCACTGTCTTCCATTCCTGCTTTCTGGACCCCACTATGGACAGCCTCATCTCCATACTTACCACATGGCTCTAACTCTCCAGGCTGATGTCAGTGCTGCCTCTGTGCAGTTCCTTGTAGAGAACCAGAGTGTGATCAGATAGACTGATAATAGCCACTGAGGAGGCTGAGGCAGGAGGATCACAATTTCAAGGCCCACTGGGCACAGGGTAAGTGCAAGGCCAGATTGAGTGACTTAGTGCAACCTTGTCTTAAAATAAGAAGGTGTGTGTGTGTGTGTGTGTGTGTGTGTGTGTGTGTGTGCATGTGTGTGTGTAATAAGAGGATGGGGATACAGTAACAGTGTGTGAGAGACTCTAGGTTCACTCCACAATGTTGGGGGAACTATAGTGTCTCTGGAAATACAGTTCTTCTGGAATAAAATACAGTGCATGTCTCTCACATGGAGTGCTTCTCACGGCTTGCCACCAAGCTTGCTTTAGTCTTCCATGTCTGTCTGTTATGGGCTATGCATCCTCACTTTCCTTAATGTGCAGGCTCCTTCCACACTCATGGATTCAAACAAGATATTACAGAAAATATTTGGATGGCCAGGAACCAAGTGTGGGTCCTTCCCAAGATTATCATTGCTCTTTTTGTTGTTGCTTGCTTGTTTGTTTGTTTTAAGACACAGTTTCTCTGTGTAGTCCTGACTGTCCTGAACTCAGGCTGTAGACCAGGCTGGCCTCAAACTCAGAGCATCAAGTACTCTTAGCTGCCAACCTATCTCTCCAGCCTCTGTGTCACTTACTATTACCAGTATAGGAGCATAGCATCATACTTCTAAGGACTCTTTCAACTAAGTATATTTTTGATATCTTCCCATATCTACGCACCATTCCTAGGGGGTCTTTCTATACTTTTTGTTTTGTTTTGTTTTTGTTTTTTTGGTTTTTTTTTGTTGTTTTTTTTGTTTTTTGAGACAGGGTTTCTCTGTATAGCCCTGGCTGTCCTGGAACTCACTTTGTAGACCATCTGGCCTCGAACTCAGAAATCCGCCTGCCTCTGTCTCCCGAGTGCTGGGATTAAAGGCGTGCACCACCACTCCCAACTCTATACTTTTTTTAAAGCAGATCCTCACCAGATGTAGTGACTCACACCCACAAGTCCAGCACTCATGAGGCTAAGGCTTGTGTGTGCGTGTGTGTGTGTGTGTGTGTGTGTGTGTGTGTGTTGCAGGGGATTGGGGGGAGTACGTGCCCTGGTGCACCTACGAAGGTCAGAGGACAACTTTTAGGAGTTGGCTCTCTTCTTCTACCGCATGAAATTAAATTCAGGTCATCGGGCTTGGTAGCAAGCACCCCTACCGGCTAAGCCATCTCACTGGCCCAAATTTTTACATTTTAATAGATCATTGTCAAATTGCCTGCCCATAAAAGGCATGTGGTAATTTTGGAACATTCCTGCAAAGGATTCTTGTTCAGCCCCAGACTCACCCACACGATTGGCATCTCTTGAACTCTCTTCAAGCAGACTAGAACACATGCAGACATGAGCAGTTACATGCAGACTAGAACACACGCAGACCCATACATGAGCACTTACATGAGACATCCATAATGCTTTTTTTTTTGCTTCGTAGTCTCTAGTTTTTTTTTAAAAAAACAATTTATTTATATATTCTTTTAAATTATGTATGTGTGTGTGTATGTCCCGGTGAGTGTGGATGCTGACAGAGGCCAGCTCCGTGGATTCCCCGGAGCTGGAATTACAAGTGATATAAGCTACCGGACATAGGTGGTGGGAAGGGAACTTGGGACCACTGGAAGAGCAGTAAGTGCTTTACCAGTGAGCAATCACCTCAGCCCTTTCCTGATTTTCTTTATTAGACTCTCTTTAAGACCTCAGTACACAGCAGGGAAATCAGCCAAGTTGTGCCTGCCACACACCCACATTTAACCTGTGTGCTGTATTGTCTCCCATTTGTCACTGTCTTCAGACTTTAGGGTGGGGAACTGCAGCTGGGTACAGAACCATGGCATACTGCAAGCAGAACTGTGCTAGGGCCCTGAGCAGCACTCCAGCCCGTCTTCATGAGGCACAGCCCGAACAGATCAGAGGGCTAACTACTTGATAACTTGCCAGCGAAATTACCACTTTAGGTCCTTTGTCTACAAACTGAGAGTGAAGGCAATACATACCTCATGGAAGTTCGTGTGGGTGTATGTGTGTGTGTGTGTGTATCTGTGTGTGTCTGTCTGTCTGTGTGTCTGTGTGTGTGTATATGTGGGTACAGAGGCTAGGAGAGAACACCAGATGTCTTCCATCATGGCTTTCCACCATATTGACTTAGGATAGAGTATCCCCACAAACCTGAAGCTCACTCTCTGGCTGGCCGGTGAACTCTGGGAATCTGCCCGTTTCTGCCCACTCTCCACCTCCCAGAGCTAGTGTTCAGGCACATGAAACCATGCTGGGGTTTTTCTTAGGTGGGGGCTAGGGATTCAAACTTGAGTCCTCGTGCTTTATGAGATGAGCCCTTGTTACTGAGCTATCTTCTTGGAGCCTTATGGGATTATTGTGGAACAAAATGAGCTCATGGTCTCCACAGTGTTTGCCATGCAACAACTGTGTTCAAATAGTTTTAATTTTTTTCCAGTGACACTTATTGGTCTGACACTTATTCCTGTAGCCCAAGCTACTTAAGAGGCTGAGCCAGGAGGGTCATTCAAATCCAGGAATTCAAGAACCTCCTAAGCGATATAGTGAGGCCTCCTTTCAAAAGAAACAACAAAAAATTGTTGTTGTTGCTGTTGAAGGCAAGTGTGGCAGTATATCTTATAATCCTACTACTGAGCTGAGGCCAACCTGGGCTACATACTGAGCTTTTGGCCAGCCTGGGCTACAAAGTATGATCCTGTTTCAAAAACAAACAAAGAAACAAACAAGATCATTTAAGGCTTATGGTTTTTATGCCACACTTACAAAGTTTTCTTCATTCTAAGATTTAAAAAAATATTCCCAGAGTGCACTGGTACTTTTAAGAATCTGCTGGGGGGAGATTTTTGAGACTCAACACCTAAAAGAGAGCAAGGACTATTAATAAAGACAATGGCCATTTTGGGGTTTTTTTGTTTTTATTTGTTTGTCTGTTTTTTGGGACGTGGTGTCTCTGTGTAACTGGCCTCGAACTCACAGAGATCTGCCTGCCTCTGACTCCTGAGTGCTGGGATTAAAGGGTACTCCATCAGCACCTGGCCCACGGGGGCTTCCCTTCCTTTCTTATTTTACTATCTTATATGTAAGTTTGACTTTTCACAGGCTAGGACCAACACCCCACACACACACCAGCCCCGGCCCAGTCCCTGAGAGGCCAGCCCACACACGCATCATGTGGAAGCATAGGAAAAGCATCTCTAAGGCTCTCTGAGTGAACTGGTCCCTCAGAGTCTCAGTCTCAGGTCTAAAGAGTGGGCAGAGCAGTTTTCAAGCCTCTAAGCGTCGGACGTTGAGACATGGGATGGAGAGTTTGGGGCCAGACTGGGTTCCATATTGAAACTCTCAGAAAGAAACAAAACCAACCAAACCAACAAAACCCAGAATGGTGAGCTGTCCCTCCCATGCCTCATAAGGTTTTACCTGCCACCGAGTGGCAGGTGGCACTGCAGCAATGTACTGACTGGCCTGGAAGCTACAGTGTGGGGGGCTGACCAGTGCACAAGACACGTGTCTTCAGAAGCTTCCCTGTGGGAGAGGCCTTTTTTGAGGAAGGAAGCACCTACTTGGTGGTAGTCCAAAGGGCGTTGAAAGCATCCCAAACAGTAGGAAGGGGGCAGCAATTTGTAGCCTACAAATATGTATTCCATGCCTGTGACATGTTAAGCCCTTAGCTACAGAGGCCCAAGGTTGGGGAGCTGGCTGGGTTGCTCCCAGAGAGGAAGAAGAAGGATAAGGAGACGGAAAGCAACCATGAGAGACCAGTTCTCAAAATAGAGGCTTCTCCTTTTGGTTCCAGATATGACTGGCCAGATAGCCCTACGCATGACTTCATTTTACAATGGTCGCGGGCTTTGCTTATCCTTCAATGCATTCTGGCTCCAGTTCCCAGGTGACTGTGGGTCCGTAAGATTACTCATGTGCAAATACCCTTTTCTGAGTAGTTCACACGTTTGACACTCTGTACACCTTCTGTTGCTAATTTAACTGGAATTGTTCTGTCTCTGGGGGCTTTGCGGTGGCTTCGGTGGGTCTGCATTCCCAGGGGTCTGCAACCAGCCACTGCCACATGACACCCCCACCACCATACACACACACACACACACACACACACACACACACAGAAATCCAGATGTCAGGGCATGCAGCCTCACCTGGTTATCCAACTCTGCCCCCTGACCCACTCTGGTTTTGCTCTTGATCCAGGCCAGAACTTATTCCACTACCATTGTACCCTGACACAGAGTCCCCAGGGGGGCTCCGCCCCTGGGACAGGTTATGATAACAGTTTTCCTTTGCTATGGGCCCCTCCTTTGCAGGCAGTTCTACCATCTGCATGCAATGTAAGTAAGGGCTTAGAAGTGGGACATTTAGGTCCCTTCCATGCAGATCTGAATGCCTCTCCACACCTCTAGAGTCAAGGAATGGAGTCCCACAGAGGCCCAAAGTGACTCCTTACTGAGAACACAGTCATGGAGGTGAAAGATTCCTTCAGAGGGCTGTCTCTGGCCAAGCCTTACAGGCCTGCCCTGGGGGTGGGGGTGGGATATTTGGTGGATGCTATGGAAACCTGAGCTCTGGTTTCAGCACACCTGCTACGTGACAGTGGAAGGTTTCCTTGCTGTGTAGCTGGTTCCTTGTTTATAGAATAACAAGGTTGGACACAGCCCTACTCCGCAGTTGTATCCAGTTTGTGGGAAAGTGCCCACAGTTTGAAAGTGAATGCCTTGAAGTGGGGTTAGTCCTTTCTGGTGAAAAGGAGAGATTTCCCCTCCTCCTTCCACCTCTGAAGGTGTCTGAATTTGTTGTGCCTTTTATTGCTCCCTAATCCTGGCTCTTGAGAAATGATCCTTGCTGGCACCATGGACTGAGAGGAGGGAATCTCCACACACCCAAAAATGAACACCTAGGCTAAGCTGGGGTCCTCACTGTTTAGAGAACAACTTTAGGCCAGTTCAGGAACAACAAAGTGGACTCTATTTTCCCCAGGGGCCGTGATCCTCTGTGTCAGAGACCCCCTAACCCTTCTCTCCTGTACTTGGCTTCTCTGGACCTGCTCAGACAGGCAGCCCCAAAACAGAGCTCACACTTGGTTTAGTGCCCTTTCTCCCCCTCCTCCCCTTTTTGGGGACAAGGTTTCACGTTGTAACCCAGGCTATTCTCAAACTCACGATCCTCCTGTCTCTGCCTCCTAAAGCAGAATATTTCATGTGTGTGCTTTATTCCTGGTCTCAAAGAAACTAGATAAGTGATCGCCCAGGAGCTATAGGAGCAGGCCCAGATCTGGCACCTTTTGTTTTGCTTCCATGTATGTCTTTGTGAGGGTGTCAGATCCGATGGAACTTGAGTTAAAGACAGTTGTGAGCTGCCATGTGGTTGCTGGGAACCGAACCAGGGTTCTCTGGTAGAGAAGCCAATGCTCTTGACCTCTGAGCCATCTTTCCAGACCCCAAGGCTTTTTTTTTTTTTTTAAAACACTTAAGAACAAAACAAATCATCAGGCTAGCAAGATGGCTCAGTGAGGAAAGGTACACACAGTCACACCTAGTCACCTGAAACCCACGTGGTAGGAAGAAGAAAGTCACCACCTCCGGAGAGCTGACTTGTAATTGCCCCATCCAAAGATAAATAAATAATAACTCTGAGGAAAAAGGAAAAAATATATATGATGATAGTCTTAACTGTCACCTTAACTGGATATAGAATTGTCATGGGAGCTGGAGAGATGGCTCAGTGGTTAAGAGCACTGGGTGCACCTCCAGAGGTCCTGAGTTCAATTCCCAGTAACCACATGGTGGCTTATAACCATCTATAATCAGATCTCTTCTGGCCTGTAGGCAGAGTATATGCAGGTAGACTGCTGTATACATAACAAACAAACAATTGTCATGGAAACCCGCTACCACAGCTGTGACCGTGTTACCTGGAAAGGTTTAACGGAGTAGAAGAGGCCCACCTCAAATGCCAGCAGTGCCACCTTAGGTCCAGCCCACCTCAAATGCCAGCAGTACCACCTTAGGTCCAGCCCACCTCAAATGCCAGCAGTGCCACCTTAGGTCCAGCAGCACAGAGTAGTGCCCCAGGGTAAGGAGGCAGATGTCAACCTTGCTTGCCCTCACCTTCTAAAAATATAGAGGAAGCATGAGCCCTGCTTGTCACCACACAGCTATCCAGTTGCTCCCAGTATGGTCCCTGTCTGCCACCTAGCACCTGCTCCCTTGGGCCTCTTACTTGACAGCTGACTTGGGTCTCTGATGAAAGCCGGGTACCAGCATTCATCTCCTTTCTGAGTGTGAACACAATGTAGTCAGCTGTCTCGTTGTCCCGATGCCAAGCTTTCCCTGCCATGATGGGCCACGCCCTCAAACTGTTAGCCAGAACACAGCCCTCCTCCTTTAAGTTGCTCCTTATCGGATATTTGGTCAACAAGAACAGTAACCATGTAATACAATATGGGAGCTTGGAAAAGCATGTGTCCAGTACACACAAGGTACAATTCTCAATACCAGTCAATAAGCAAACCAACAAACAAAGAAAGAAAAGGAATAAAGGAATCTGTCAGTGGGGGCTGGGGAGGTAGCTCAGTGGTTAAGAACTCTTAACCACTCTTTCACAGGACCCTGGGGTCACATGGTGCCTCACAGCGGTCTGAAACTTAAGTTCCAGAGCATCCAGTGCCCCTTCTGGTCTCTGAAGGCACCAGATACACATGTGGTGCATAGATGTGCATTGAGGCAAACACTTATACACATGAAATAATAATATTGGGCTGGAAAGATGGCTTAGAGGTTAAGAGCACTGACTGCTCTTCTGAAGGTCCTGAGTTTGAATTCCAGCAACCACATGGTGGCTCACAACCATCCGTAATGAGATCTGATGCCCTCTTCTGGTGTGTCTGAAGAGAGCTACAGTGTACTTATATATAATAAATAAACAAATCTTTAAAAAAAAAGAGAGAAAACAAAAGGGGCTGGAGAGATGGCTCAGGGGTTAGGAGCACTGACTGCTCTTCCAGAGGTCCTGAGTCCAGTTTCCAACAACCACATGGTGGCTCACAACCATTTGTAATGGGATCTGTTGCCCTCTTCTGGTGTGTCTGATGAGAGCAATGGTGTACTCATATACATAAAATAAACAAATCTTTAAAAAAAATTTTTTAAAAAATAATAAAATTTTAAAAAAGAATTTATCCTAGGTACAACCTAGAGATGAGACTGTTATAGTTCAATTCTTATCCTATCAAACTTACATATGTATATAAATATGTGTTTGTAAATAGGATGACACCATCACTCTTTGTAATAGTAGTACCCCCCTTTTTAGCAAGTAACTAATAGAGGTCCCAAGTCACCCAGCAACTAAGGGTGGGGTGGTGCTGAGTCCCAACTCATGTCCTGAATGTTCACTGCCTTTAAATGGGCTAAGGTTCAAACGCCAAATAAGCTAGCAGTACATACACATGAAACCAGAACCCTGGCCAAAGAAGGGCTGGCTCTCACATGCAAGCCTAAACTTGCCTTGGTGTCAAGTCCAGCCTAGGAGCAGGGCTTGCCCCAGTGCTCCTGAGTTCTCTCGGGCAAAGCTGGCCTTGGTCTTACAGCAAAGCCGTGCAATGATGGAGGCAGCTGTCAAGCAGAAGGCTTGAGGGAGCAGGTGCTAGGTGGCAGACAGGGACCGTACTGGGAGCAACTGGATAGCTGTGTGGTGACAAGCAGGGCTCATGCTTCCTTAGTATTTTTAGAAGGTGAGGGCAAGCAAGGTTGACATCTGACTCCTTACCCTGGGGCACTGCCTTGGGCTTCAGAAAAGCTTGTGGCCAGGACAATGTCAGTGAAGGGGAGATGAGCATGCACAGGTGACCCTCCATCCATCCATCCACCCACCCACCCATCCATCCACCCACCCACCCATCCATCCACCCACCCACCCATCCATCCACCCACCCACCCATCCATCCACCCACCCACCCACCCACCCATCCACCCGTCTACTCGTAGTGTAGGCAGACACTGCTCTGGGCACTAGAGGACTGACTTCCCCAGAGCTCCAGTCTTCCAGGACCAGGGCAAAAGACCAAGAGCTGTGAGTGGCAGACAGAATAGCACAAAGGTTAGGGGGTTGGAACTCTGACCTAGGGCAGACCTGGATTCAAGTCTTGACTCTTATGCCTCTCAGCTGTGCGACCTTGGGCAAGCTAACCTCTCAAAGATCCCCTCAGAGGGTTTTGATGAAAGATGAATGGGTGGGTGCATGTGAAGAATTTGAAAGAACATAACGCACCAGGTGAGGTGGTGCATGACCTGAGAGGCAGAGGCAGGAGAATCTCTGTGTTCAAGGCCAGCCTGGTCTACAGAGCAAGTTCCAGGACAGCCAGGGCTACACAGAGAAACCCTGTCTTGGGGGTGGGGGGGAGGAGAAGGAAAGAAACAAAGAAAAAAGAAACAAATAAACACAATAGCACCAAGTCAGCAAGGGTCTTGAAGAGGGACAAGACAGATCAGCAGGTAAAAGCTCTTGCCACTTGA
Organism: Mus caroli; assembly: GCF_978045245.1. NCBI lineage: Eukaryota > Metazoa > Chordata > Mammalia > Rodentia > Muridae > Mus > Mus caroli. Next base: position 28,446,431 of record NW_028227262.1, on the reverse strand, counting down.
GCCAGCTGATCTGAGTTCAATCCTGTGACCCACATTCCATGCCCCTTCCAGAGGACTCAGGTTCGTTTCCTAGCATCCACATGTTGATTCATAACCATCTGTAACTCTAGTTCCAGGGGATCTGATGCCCCCTTCTGGCTTCTGAGGACACCAAGCATGAACTTGGTACATAGACATACATGAATGCAAATTCATATACATACACACACACACACACACACACACATAGTTTTGTTTTTTTTTTTTAAAGAGGTCATGGTCAGGTCAGACATGGAAGTACATGCCTATAACTCCAGTTCCCCAGGAGGAGGAAGAAAGAATTCAAGGCCACCTATGTAACACTCATGGTGAGTGCACCCAGCACTTGCAAGGTGGAGGCAGGAGGATTAGGAGTTCAAGGTCATCCTCAGCTACTGAAAGGCCACATGAGACAGTCTCAAAAAAAAAAAAAAAAGTGCAGCTCTAGGACTGGGCTGGGGATGGAGCTCAGTTCAGAGGGCGGGAGGGGTTGCTTCCTCCTAAGAACAAGGTTTTTTTGTTTTTGTTTGTTTGTTTGTTTTTTGAGACAGGGTTTCTCTGTATAGTCCTGGCTGTCCTGGAACTCACTTTGTAGACCAGGCTGGCCTCGAACTCAGAAATCCGCCTGCCTCTGCCTCCCAAGTACTGGGGTTAAAGGCTTGCGCCATGCCCGGTTTACGTACAAGTTTTTATCTTGGTCCCCATGACTGGAGAAAGACAGAGAATCTGCCAGTTTGCCAGGGCCTGATGCTGGGCTGTTTCCAGTGCAATCCCTTGACCCTTAGTTAAGAAGCTATTTTAGCTATTTTGTTGGGGGTTTGCTCAATCCAGAGTAGGCCTACACTGGTTTCTGGTGAGAAGGAAATCTTTCAGATGAAGGTCCTTCCAGACATCAGAAGCAGAGAAGCAGCAAGGCTTCGTGGGGGCTCCAAGGTCACCCAGCAGAGACAGGGAGAGCAGGCTCCAGTCAGACCCCCCTGGCTCCACACAGAACTCTGCCATTGCTGGCTTGCTCGCTCCCCCTCGGTTTCCTTCAGCTTTGTCTGCATCAGAGGAGCTGCCGAGTGCAGGGTGGGCTCAGTGACTGTGTGGGCACAGTCCTGCTGACTCATGCTGGCAAGCCAGTCAAAGGTGGCCCCTCAGGACTGTCGTCACCCCAGCACTGGGGACTCTGTGCTCCCTGCATCCTCTCTTGTTTATTCCCTCTATAGTCTATTTCATCTATGGCCAGTACCAAGGATACTGCAGTACAGCAAGCAAGATGCTACATTGAAGGGGGTCTGGAACACAATTCCTCTTCCGTCTGTTAGGCCCTTTCTGAATGAATGCAGAGTTCATTTACTTGTTCATTTGCCCTGTCAGGTGAGGTGCTGCAGCACTGAGGGAGTCAAAGTCTACAAGTCTCCACAGCAGCCATTGGGGTGGCAGGAAGGGTCATTTTATCTCCTGGCTTCCCCACTTTAGACAATTTATTCCCTGCTAACCCTTGCCGTTTTAGGAGATTAGGAGGGCAGGACTGTACTGCAGGCAGGGATCTTCACTGCATCCTAGATGTCTGCGTCTGATAGGAGGAGCTGGACTGAATAGGCAGGCATCTTGGCAGGCTCTCTCTGGGCTGGATGGGGTGGAAAATTCATCACCTTCCCCTTTTCCCATCCAGCTGACAGATACCATGGCCTGCTGGGGGTCTTCTCACCTGGACTCCAGCCAGGAACTGTCAGTACTTCTTGTTCTAATTGCATTACATGCCAAACAAGAATTCTTGCCTTTTGAAATGTATGCTCTAGTGGGGACACCAAACTCACTCTAGTTGTGGTGTGCAATGTTGACTTTCAACTTCAGAACTAACTTCTGGGTTTGCTTGTCTTTGTTTGGAGACAAAGGCATCTCTCTCTCTCTTCTTTCTTTCCTTCCTTTTTTCTTTTTTCTTTTTTTTTTTTTTTTTGGTTTTTCGAGACAGGGTTTCTCTTTATAGCTCTGGCTGTCCTGGAGCTCACTTTGTAGACCAGGCTGTACTCGAACTCAGAAATCCGCCTGCCTCTGCCTCCCGAGTGCTGGGATTAAAGGCGTGCGCCACCACGCCCGGCTTTCCTTCCTTCTTTCTTTGTTTATTTTTTATTCTACATTTAGACTTCTCTCTGGATTCAGGTTCTCCATTACAGCTTGGAGAAATCCCGTGGCTCAGATGTTCTGAGGTGGCAGAACCCTTCAGCACCCATGACGCCTCAGCTCTGGTGTGGCCTAGAGGAAAGGGGCCTCGGGCTCTCGGAGACAAGGCAATGGTGTGCCTATAATGGATATAGGGGAGAGATGCTGCCACCCATCCTGGCTGCCAGGATAAAATGAAATCTGGGCTTCGTTTCATTGGTTTTCCTGTGGGAAAACCTAGAAATACTACATTAAAATTCTTTAGACTGGTCCTTTGAGGGTCTGTTTGGTTCTTTTTTGAGGCAAGGTCTCTCACTCTTGAAGTCCAGGTTGACCTGGAACATCCTGCGTAGCCCAGGCTAGCCTTAAACAATCCTTTTACCCCAGCTTCCTAAGTACTGGGCTTGAAGGTTCGAGCCATAATTCTGGGTGGGCCTTTTGAGGCTTGTGAAAGCTGGGTGTAGTGGCTTAGCGACCCAGGTCCCAGATCCCAGGAACTCTAATACTTAAAAGCTGGGTGATCCTAGCAACTTCACCGAACTGTTCTGACCCTTGGTTTCCGGGGAGCAGAGGGGGGAGGTGCTATTAAATGAATTAAAAGGCAAAATCAATATGAAACTGGCCAGCAGAGGCGCTCAGAAAGAGACTTCCAGGGCAGCCATGGATAGGGCAGTGGCCTCATGCCCGCCCATCTCTCCTGAGTGTCTGATTCAGTCATGAAACCAGAGAACCTGCCTGCCCATCCCCCGCCCCTGTTGGGGTTCCAGTGAAAGGGAAGTGGTCTGTCACCAAGCCACGCCTCTGACCCAGCACCTTCATTACCGTGTGCTCCCCGCTGCTTCTGCTTCCACATCAAATCCACACGCGTTGAGAACCATATTCAAGAAAGAGCACCGGCCTAAGGACTTCCATATGGGCACACAGCCCTTCAGATCTGACGGCTTTGGGCAGCCAATTTCTTGGAACTTCGGTTCCTTCACTTAAAATTTGGAACTAGTTCCATTTTCAGAGCTGTGCCCGGCAGGCAGCATTGTCTTTGACTGTTGCTCTTTCCGTGTTAACTCTTTTACTTGGCTCTTAAAAGTAGGATCCACGCGGCAGCGGAGCAGCGGAGGTGGGCTGGCTGGACCTGGACAATATTGCTTTGGGGGAAACTCTAGAGCCAAAGTGGACTCTAGAGCTAAGTGCCAAATGGGGCTGGAAACCTCCAAGCAAAGTTCTAACCCAGAAAGTGCTCTAGTCTGGGGTGAGCACGGGGAGGGGGAGGGGGGACAGATAGATCCTTGGGCAGTTTGTGTGTGGTAAATCCATGGTTAACTGCACTCTGAGTAGTCTTTCCTAAAGGCCACTGGCCAAGTTCTGTTTGCTGGGGAGATGGGCGAGCTCCCCGCAAAGAGTAAGCAGGCCCCGCCGCGCTCTCCCACGCAGGTCCTCCCTCGCAGCCTTCCTGCATATTCTGCCTCCTCTAGTGGAGGACCAACCCTTATTGACGCCTGTAATTCTCACTTGGGTTTCCGAAGGAAGACTCAGATTCCTGCCGGGGAGGGGCTGAGCTAACCTGAGCCTCTCTGAGCTGTTTCCTGGCCTCCCCTGCGGGACAACCGCAGTCTCGTAGCCCCCCCCCCCAGGCCACGCCCCTCGTCTTTAATGTTGTACGGTCCAGGCCCAGTCCTGGGGCCTTGGGCAAGAGCTGGAGCCTCCCAGGGAGGCTGGATCCAAGGCTGGAGGAGCTTTCAGGGCCAGTCAGGGATTATCACCAGAATAACACGCAAAAGACACCCCGCCCTACCGCGGATTAGAGGCTGTAGATTTTTAAGGGCAAGACCGCTGCTCTTGGCATGGAAGGCCAAGGGCGGCACAGTGGCGGCATGGGGCCTGCCCCAAACAGAGAGCCGCAGGAGTCTGCCCTTTTGTGGGTTTTGGCCTGAAGACAGTGACAGCACCGGGCCTGTCAGCCCTACGTGAGGATTACAGTCCAGGAGAGAAAAAGACAGTCCTTGGGGGTGGAGCAGGTTTTCCACAGACGTCCCAAGCCACTCCCCTGTCCCGGAAGTGATGCCACACCCTAAAGCTCTTTTCTTTAATAAATTTGTGGGAAAGCACTGTGTATTTGAGACACTTAAGTTTCTTCTCCAGCATCCTAGCACCAAACACAAGCAAGGGACTGAGCTCGGGGACTGTGCAACCCAAGAATATGCAAGAGAGGATCTAAAGGGTGGAGACAGTGGTTGGGCATGGTGGGACAACCTAAGTTCAAGGCCAGCTGGGCTATGCAGTGAGACGGTGTCTAAAAGGGCAGGGAAGACAGCAGAAGAGGGAGCCATCTAGAGGCCTAAAGAAGGCCAAAGGCCAACACAGACAGGGGAACAGAGCCTGTACCCAGGGAAGGGGTCTAGTAGAAAGAGGACACTTCCTCCAGGGGCATAGAGCAGACAGGCCTCCAGAACAGGCAAGAAGGGTGGAGTATGTTTAGGGAACGGTGACTAATGTGTACCATTGCTTCTCAGCATCCTGCTCCAGGCACAGGCAGAGCCTTCAAAAACGGTTAGCTGTTAGCCCGCCCCATGGGGAAGGGTGGGGAGAAGAGTAAGAGACAGGCTGGAGAGATGAGCAGCCCAGAAGGCAGAAGTCTGCAGGCCAAGGGCAGGAGCAGGGGCCCTGGATACACAGTGTCATCAGGCTTGGGCGAATATTTCCTTTTCTTGAGAGATTGTTGTGGTATGGCATGCCTTGGGTGTGGACAGAGGCTGCCCAAGGAGTGGCGAGGCTTTTCAAGTCTCTGGGGCTAGTGGAAAAGCTAAATGGTGCCTACACCAAAAGTTGGGCTGGGACAGGCTCTGAGTCAGAAGAGATTATTTAAAATGCCTGTAGGGCCACATATGGGCGTATAATCCTGAGTTGGGGGTTGGTCTTACATATGTTCAGGATTTCTCAAGGGCCTGCTTCCCATCCTTCCTCCCTCCACTTGGATGCTGATGATCAAACCCAAGGCCTCAGGAATACTACAAGACAAACATTCTACAAGGGAGCTTAAGCCCCAGCTGCGCACAGCAAACAGGACAGACGTTCCCTTCTCACAGCAGAAGTAGCCGAGGTCGACCAGTTCTCCCAGATGCTTCTGTTAAATGTTTTAACATTTTCAATCCAAGGCAAACATCTGTCTTCTTTGCCCATAGCAGTGCAGGGGTTGGAGACACAAGCCTGGAAGACTCAGGCAAGTCTGGAGCAAGCTTCCCTGGGACTAAGGGCTAGACTTCCATTGAGCAGTGTGCCCTGACCAGACTATAGGATTAGTTCCCTTCATCTCACTACCACCATGGAGTTCATCTTTAGGGTTCTTTGTTTTGTTTCTTTCTCAGGTTGTCCTTGCTTTCCTCCTATCTCAGTCTCCTGAGTGCTGGGATTACAGACACGTGCCATCCTGCATTGTTCATATGCTTGTCATTAGACCCTAAGCATGTTTTAGCTTCTGGAATATTGTGGGGGAGGGGTTAAGATGCTGACTCCAGTACAGAGGGAAGGGCACTCTACTGTGTGGTTTTCCGTGAGTTCCTTGGACTCTTTGCATTCTGCCCACTACATGGTGATGCTCTCATCTTTGCAGGGCTGAGCGAGGACTAAGCTGACTCATGTCCTGTATTTAACTCTGTGCCAGATGCCAGATATGTCCTCCATAACCATGAGCTACATGGTTCCAGGGTGTTGGAGCTACACAGCCACAGAGTATATTGAGCCTACATGGGCTCCAGCGTATGTGCAACACAGTGGGGCAGGTCCATCACCTTCCCAAGCTGGACTCTGATAAGGCAGCAGAACATCCCAACACCTATTTTAAACCCATGAGTAGAATAATTTTCCTGGGGTTAACATTTAAACAAGCACTCTAGGCTGGACCCACCCTTTCCTGGGGTGGGAAAACAGCCTCTGGAAGCCGGGGACTCATGGCCAACTTTCCAGGTGCTCTTAGAATCTCTAGGTGGCCTACCGAAAGGTCATCATTTGACCTACTCTCTGTGTAGCCTGCCTGGGTTTGAGCTGACACACAGAAGGACTGCCTGCATGGCTTTTCTCAAAACTGACAGGAGTGAATCATCCAAAGGTCACCAGTGCCTGGGGCTGCAAGAAGCAAAGTGATTCACTGTCTCTAGCCTGGCCTGGCCCCACAGCTGCCTGGCCTTAATTCCTCTCAGCGGATAGTCTCAAGCCTGAGACTCTCCACCCAGAGGAGGGAGCCTCCTCCTTCCTCGATGGCTCTGCTAAAAAGAACTCAGCTCTGTACTTGCACAGACAGGGACAGGGTTGGGAGAGCTGGCCTGCTCACACACCAGCTTGATGGATCAGAGAAGGGACCAGGTCTCTACCTTCAGCTGGGTTCTGGGTCTTTTGTAGCCTCTTGGTAGAACAATTTTATCCAAATTCCATCACACACACACACACACACACACACACACACACACACCATGAGACAGCATCCATGTAATCTCATTTCTAAGAAAAAGCAGGATGAGATGGTGGACATCAAGGTCCCTGATAACTAGAATGTCAATAGACAATGTGACAATGTGTTTACTTTTCTGTTAGAGCCAGTCCCTTCCTGTTTGCCTGAATTGAGTAAAGAAGCAAAAATACACAACAACAAAGATGAAGGGCTGAATTAAGGAGCTGACTTGAAGGGATAGGATCCCCAGGCTTGGGGTTGGGTGGGGCCTGGCAAGAGGGCTAAAGGGATTGCAAACTGGAATGGGGGAGGTGAGGCAAGAGCAGGGGTGGGGGGGGAGTGGGGGGGGAATTAGGTCTTTGATGTGCTCACCCCCTACCTACCCACCCCAATCACAAAACCCACATACTTTAGTCCTGAAGGTACTCTGGGTCCCAGAATGGACCTCTAGGATTCCCTCAGCATAACCCCTGCCCCTCGACTCACACCTACTACAGCTGCCTTCAGGTTCCCAGGCATCCCTGGCTGGCAGGATTCTCGGGGGTGGGGGGGTGGGAGGGGCTGTTACATCTTGAACAGGGTCTCCTGGACCCTGGCCTCGGACTCTGTCCCTCTGTTACTAAGTGAGTGTATAGAATGAAGGAGAGCAGGCCCTGAGTAAGATTCTGAGAGATGAGCTGGGCGTGGTGGCGCACGCCTTTAATCCCAGCACTCGGGAGGCAGAGGCAGGCGGATTTCTGAGTTCGAGGCCAGCCTGGTCTACAAAGTGAGTGCCAGGACAGCCAGGGCTACACAGAGAAACCCTGTCTCGAAAAACCAAAAAAAAAAAAAAAAAAAAAAAGATTCTGAGAGATGACCATTGTGAGACAGAGCTCACAATCTTGGATTCTGCCTTAACTTCCAGGGAAGAAGGCTCACTCCGCCTCCCCACAGCCCATCTCCTCCAGAGGCCTGGTTTTTCCTCACGTTGTATAGATATGAAACTGAGCACCCATGCTCTGGGGAAAACTGAACCCCAAAGCCAGGAACCCAAGATCATGAACCGCCTCCTTAGCAGGGTTTGAGCTGGGCTGGAACTTCCAGCCTCCTGGTCCAAGCTCTGCAGACGGGCCCTGGATGCTGTCCCTCGGCCCATGGGAGAGGCCAAGGCAAGTAGGAGCCAGGGATTCTGACTCCATGAAACGAGAATGATTCATGCTGAATGTCTCTGCTCCCTGATCCAGCCCACATTCCCGGGCCTTTGTTCTGACCCGCCGGGGCTCCGGCCTTAAAGGGCCAGATCTTCCAAAGCACCACCCTGTTGCAACCCCATGACCCTCGCTTAGCCAGATCCCTGATGGAGTTTCTAGTGGGCTAAGGAGAAGGATGCAGGATTTAGGGCAGCAACCTGTGGGTCGAGACCCCCTGTATTGGAAACCATACATTTACATTATGATTCAAAGCAATAACAAAAATTGCAGTTATAAGTAGCAATGAAAATAATTTTATGGTTGGGGGTCATCACAACATGAGGAACTTGTATTAAAGGGCCAAAGCATTAGGAAGGCTGGGAAACACTGGTTTAGGACAGCAGATTCCATTCTCAGACCCAGCAGGTCGGGGGAGGGGCGCGGGGGTGGGGCGGGGGTTGGAGAGATAGAGACTGTAGGGCGTAGCGAATTTTTTCCTCACTTGCAAAGATCCAAAGAGATCAAAGCAATTTCCTCCAGAGTCTCACAGCCCCTCCCTCTGAGCACACCTTCCTCCCAGGCTGCAGGTCTGTGCTGTTCCCACCTGGGGATCCCTCCCTCATCCCCCTCAGACCCAGCTTCCTGTTCCTTTGTTTTGGTTTGCTATCTTTCTGTTTGGCCCAGGATGGCCTTAAACTCAAAAGCCTCCTGCCTCTGCCTCCCATATGTTGACATTATGGGCAATACCACCAGGTTCAGCCAGCACTGGCTTTCTTAAACTGTTCCTTGCCAGCTGTGTCTGGTGGGTTCTAGGCTATCCACTTGTGTGTATTCAGGCTCGGGTCTTCAGGTTCCACAATTCTGTCCTGTCATGTGGTGGGGCACTTCCTTGGGACTGAAATATCACTCTGACACCTAGTTCCCAAGCAGCTTCTTTGAACCTCGCATGCCACCCTGTGGACACAGGAGAACTGGCCTTCGGGAGAGTAGCACAGCTTCAAGCAAAATGAAAGCGAGACCTGAATTCTGAGAGGTCTACACCTTCTAAACCCACAGTTATCCCACATCCTCTGCGAAACAGGCTCTTAAAGCAACAGCAACAAAAGGTAGAGAAGCTGGAGGTGGGACTCGGTAGCAGAATGAATGGTGTGCATGTGTGAAGGCCTGGTAACACACACACACACACACACACACACACACACACACGCACGCACGCACGCACACGCACACGCAAGCATGAGAGAGGGGGGATTAAAGTTGAGATTATAACACTTTTTTGTAGAGACTTGGAATGACGTTTCCCAGCATCTCCTGCTCTTTCAGGACTCCTTAATCCCCCAAGCCCCACCTACAGCCAATGTTAAACACCTGGCTAGAGGTTTGAGTTAAGGCTCTGCCCCTGAAAGTTTTTAGAGACAGCCAGTCTATCAACTCTTGAATCAGGTGTGAGCTGCTTTTGGTAGGAGGGGCAAAGTCCTGAAGGATGGTAAGGAAGGGCTTGAGAGGGGATGGGAAACAGCTCAAAGGTGGGGGGTTGGGAAGTGGGGATGGGGGGGCAGCCCATTGGAAAATGTTGATATGTGAGCCATCTGTTGGTGTTCTCAGAGTGATTCAGAACAGGCCTTAATCAAATGAGCCAGGGCCTTGGCCTACAGCCTTGGGTCCGATGTAACCATTGGCCTCCCCATGGAGTCTGGAAGAGGGTACTAGATCCCCCTAGATCTGAAGTTAGAGGTGACTGAGAGCCACCTGTGTCGGCTGTGTCTTCGGTAAGAGCAGCAAGTGCTCTTAACAGAAGCGTATCTCCTCCTCTGGAGTTCAGTGTTTTCATTTTCATTTTTTAGTTCTGGGGACTCGACTTTATCGTTCTATAAACATGAATTTTGTAAAGTAGTTTACAATTAAGACCTCCATTTGTCAAGGATTTCTAGCTTTCAAACAGCTCTGGGCACAGCCTTACAGCCTTGGAGTTTCCCCATCCTTCCCCAGTCAGCTTCTAGCGGTTTTAGTTATTGATACAATTTTGTCTGCGGCCTACAAAGCTAATCTCCTCATGAGATCACAGCACAGGAAGGGAGAGAGGAGCATGCTGTCAGGCAGAAACAAAGGCTTCCCTCCTCATCCCAAGAAGCCAGCAATCCAAGGCGGTGGGGTGGTCGCTGTTCTAGCTCAGGGCTTCTGAAAGGCCTTCCTTACCTTGTTTTCTAACAGTTGTGTGTAGGGTGCTATTTTAACCCCGAGGCGATGACTTCAAACAATGCCACTCTCTCTGTTCTCATATAGCTCAGGGAAAGGATAAATGTTATTTTCAGCTAGGGCCACCCAAATGTGTTCAATTAAAACACATTTGAACCTTGTATAGATTAATTGAAATTGTGTGGCTAGGGGAAAGTGCATTCTTGTGGAGGTCAGAGTTCAAAGCCGGGTGTTTTCCACAATCACTCTTCATTTTGAGACCGTCTCTCACCAAACCCGGTGTTCCCAGACTGACTGAGATTGGCTGCAGACTCCAGAATCCACCCATCTCTGCTCCCCAGTGCCTGGCGAGCATAACAAACAGTCTGAACTCAGGTCTTCACTCTTGCAGCTCCCCAAGCTTGACTGATCCTCCTGTCTCTCTCTATCGCTGGAGAAGGCCAGTGGGAGACTAGGAGTCCCTGGGATGGCCCTTCTTCCTGGCTGCCTGCCTACCAGGGACTCTAACTCCTCCAACAGGCCACCTGCTGATGGACTGGCCCAACCAGTTCCAGACCAGATTGGCACCGGCGACTCAACAGTCCCCGGCAATTCAAGCCCTCCTTCTTTAAACTGGCCAATCCTAAATTGGAGGAGGAAAACTTTTTAGCGAATCTAAAACCTGCAGCTCTCAAGAAGAGATTGGATTTATTTTTTTTTCTTTTCCTTTTAGCCCCAGTTTGCTTTTGGGGGTGGGACATCTCTTTCTCCCGTGTCTGCTTTGTGTGTGTTTCTTTGCCTTCAAGAAATGACTTTCGGGCTGGTGAGATGGCTCAGCAGGTAAGAGCACCCGACTGCTCTTCCAAAGGTCCAGAGTTCAAATCCCAGCAACCACATGGTGGCTCACAACTATCCGTAACAAGATCTGACTCCCTCTTCTGGTGTGTCTGAAGACAGCTACAGTGTACTTACATATAATAAATAAATAAATATATATTTAAAAAAAAAAAAAAGAAATGACTTTCTTCAACTGCAGATTCTGTCTGCTGCTGTCTGTGGTGGCTGAGACTTCTCCTCTGCTCCCCGTTGTGCTCAGGCTTTGTCCTGCCTTTCAATTCTTTAACTGGCTGAGAAGGCACAACAGTCAAGACCCTGTCTGTAGATTATTAGGATTACAAGTGTGTGTCACCAGCAGCCACTTGTGTTGTCCTGGGGGATCAAATCTAGGGCTCTATGCTAAGCATCCTACCAAGAGGACCACAGTAGAGCCTCCAGTCTGATTTTGATGGTCATGAACAATAACTGGTGACCAGGGCCCGATGTGAGCAGCTTGTATCCCAGTGGGTGGAGAACAGGGGTGAGTGGTGACTGTCTCTTCTAACTCACCCAGCCTCACTTCTTCCTGGTGGGCATGCTCCATCTACATTTAATAAGGAGTCCCTGTGAATCTCCAGTCTCATCCCCTAGCCAAGGTTACACCTGACTTCCCCATCTCCTCTGCATTCCTATCCTACCTAAAGCTGGAGTGCACACTTCAGCTCAGAGGCTGAGGCCAGAAGATGGCAAATTTGAACTGTGCCTGGACTATACATGAGACCCTGTCTTTAAATATATGTGTGTATGTATATATATATGTGCGTGTGTGTGCATGTACCAAAGCAGAAAAAAAACAAAACAAATAATTTCAAGAGAGCCTACACATGAGCCACCACGTTCAAACTCCAAAACGACTGTTAGGCTATCTTGGGTATACTTATTAGTGTCTATTTAAAATTTTTCACTTACCACCCTCGTGTGTCCATCACACATGGCACGGCACACATGTAGGTGTCGGGATGACGCATGTGTGGGTGTCACGACAGTTTTGAGAAGTGGGTTCTTCCTTTCACCCCCAGTTCCACGCATCAAGCTCAGGTCCTCAGGTTTGGGCAGCAAGCATGAGTGCCTGTTGAACCATCTAGCCAGTCCCATCTATTCTGAGACCTGATGTAGCCCAGGCTGGCCTTATATTTGTGGTGATTGCCCTGGCTCTGTTTTTCCAGTACTGTGATTTCAGATGTTACAACCACAACTGGCTTCCTTTAAAGCCCTGATTCTGATTAAACAGGCCTCTCCGTCTCAAAAGGCCTAGGTATAATTAACTACCTGAGCCTTGTGAAGATGTGAAGGGATGTGGAGAACTTACTAGAGTCATGCTGAGTAAAAGAGACACCCAAACTCCCTGAAACTTATTTCTCTCATCCACCCACCAATGGATAGGTGATCCATTCATCCATCCATCCCAGTCTATAGACCTACCCGCCCACAGTTTACCTATATCTCTTCATCCACCCACTCAGTGATCTCTCCATCCACAGCCCACCCACCCCACCCACCACTGACTTTAGGCTGTTAGACTTTACAGCAAGCACTTTTACTCACTGAGCCACCTCACAGGCCCTTCTGCTTTGAGACAGGGTCTTGTGTAGCTCAGGCTGGCCTCAAATACCTGCTCCTCTCTCACCTCTGCCTTCTTTGCCTTCCTATTCTAGGGTTACAGGTGGCCACCACCATGCGCTGTGAGACCACAGCACGTGTAGAGTCTTCCTGCTTCTGCCTCTTCTTTTTTCTTTTCTTTTTTTTTTTTTTAAAGATTTATTTATTTATTACATGTAAGTACACTGTAGCTGTCTTCAGACACTCCAGAAGAGGGCGCCAGATCTCATTACGGATGGTTGTGAGCCACCATGTGGTTGCTGGGATTAGAACTCTGGACCTTCGGAAGAGCAGTCGGGTGCTCTTAACCACTGAGCCATCTCACCAGCCCCCGCTTCTGCCTCTTCTAGTTCCATCTGCCCCAAGCACTCTTGAGCGACTACAGAGGTCTTGCAGCGCCCCCTCTGGGATATTAGAATTAGTGAGAACAAGAACTTGCTTTTATATCTCAAAAAAAGTAATTTTATTTAGCAGGGCAGTGGGGGTGCATGCCTTTAATCCCATCACATAGGGTTAGGGTGAGGCAGGTGAATCTCTGAGTTCAAGGCCAGCCTCATCTACAAAGAGAGATCTAGGATAGCCAAGGCTATACAGAGAAACTCTGCCCTGGAGAACAAAAACAAACCAAATTATTTTAAAATAATTTAAAATATTAATTTGTTTCAGCAATGGCAGGAATTGAAACCATCGCCCAGGGCATGCTGGGAAGCACTATACACCGAGATACATCTCTAGTCTTCCCAAACAAGTTTTCAAGTTAAGACCTTTCAACTACTATGCATGGCTGTGTAGACGTGTTTTCTAATAGCCCATGGTCCTTTATATGCGGGAGTGGGAAGGAAGCTCTAGGACTCCTGACCCAGGTACTCGCTAAGGTGGGGCTGGCCATTCTGGAGGAAGTGTGTTTTCCATTTCAGCCAGGTCTCAGATCTCCTTCTGTTATCTGCCTTCATCTGACAACATGAAGGTGTACGGCAATAGCGAAACAGATTCCGTCACGTTGCGTTAGTTAACTCAGAGCTTAGCGGTCCACGATCCACAGAGGTTCCATCCACCAATCCATTCAACCAACAGTCCACCCACTACTCACCTCCGCATCCTCCCAACCTTTCATTGGTTTCAGGTCTTTAGCTGAGCAGGGAGGCTGTCACTGTCACCCAAGAGGACATTTCATCGCCTTTGGGGAGGGTATTAAGACCCCTGTCTTCTTCCCAGCCCCTTTAACAGATTCTCTTCTCTTCTAGCACAGGCACTCCATGCGCGGAGGGAACCAGCGTATCGACCTGAACTTTTATGCCACCAAGAAGAGTTTGGCAGAGAGCATACTGGAAGTGGCGCTCTTTATGTCCAATGCCATGCGGCTGAAATCAGTGCTGCAGCAAGGGCCATTCGCGCAGTACTACACCACCCTCGTCACCCTCATCATTGTCTCTCTGTTCTTGCAAGTGGTCATTAGCCTCCTCCTTGTGTTCATCCGTAAGGAGCCCAGCCTGGAGTCAGGCTTTCTGCCTTGGCGCCCCCTGGTGGTAGGAAAGGTCCCAGCCACCTGCTAACCTCTACGTCTAGTAACAGATCCTACACTAAGGGCACCCCCAGTCCTATCTCCTCATATCCCATGGGTGGGCACTTCTCAGCAGCTGATAAATGACTGACTCTACTAGCTAGTGACAATTTCTTGTGTCCGTTGTATTGGAAGCACACCTTCCCTCGTAGACGATGTTTTTGCATCCCAATGTCCATTCTATGAATCATCCTGTAGATGTTTCATGTGCTAGAAGACTCGAACACACTTCAGTCCAGTGACTTCATTTCTTCCTGATAGGTTTCCAAAGCCAGGTTGTCTCCAAATTCATGGGTGGGGAGAGGGAAGCTCCAGGCTTTGGCCGTGCTAGATTGACCCTTACCCACCCACCATCCACCACCACTCACCCCGATCTCCTTGTCTCTACAGCCATGCTGAACCTGAATGAGGTAGAGAACCAGAGGCATTTAAATAAGCTCAACAATGCTGCCACCATCTTGGTCTTCATAACTGTGGTCATCAATATTTTTATCACTGCTTTCGGAGCACACAATGCAGGCTCCATGGCTGCCAGGACCTCCAGCAATCCTATTTGATGACTACGTAGGTCCCAGGTGAATGAGGCAGAGGCCCAGAGGACCTCAGATCCAAGGGCTCACCACTGACTTTCTCGGTCTCTGGAGGTCAGAGTACCCTCATACAGAAAGAGGGCTCTCTTTCCGTCCTCCCACCACCACACACACACCAAGAGGGAAGGTCTATAGGCCCATAGGCAAGGGAGTCCTTGAAGAGCTGACAGGCCTCCCGAAGTACACACACGATGGGGGATGGGATACATGTGTAAATCTCCCACAATGCATGTACCATGGATGCTGTGTTGCATGCATGAGTCATGGATGTATCTGCACCTTGAATGCTAGGTTGTAGGTTCGAGCCTATACATGCACACTGACTGTTGGTATACAAATGTCAGCCTCCAACAGAATCTTCACAGTTGGTGCTTGTTTATAAGCATGCCTCCCCCAACCCTCAAGTACACGCACCACGAGGGCTGCTGGCAAGCTGGTTTCAGACTCCAATCAGGACATTCAGAGTGCTGGTTTAAAGCACGGGCCTCACACAGGACATGCACCATGAGCGATGTGTTACAAGCATGAGCTTCCCACCGTATATCCACAAGCTCTGGTGTGAAGGAATGGGCCTGCCACGGCAAATACATCATGAGGGATACAGGAGTCGGCCTTCCTCACTCTGTGCAGCATAAGGGCTGGGTTACAGGAACAAGCCTCCCACAGTCAGTACACATACCACGAGGGGGACTTAGTGAAACCTGTCCCTGAGACCTTTGCTCAGAAGGGGTGACTATCCTTCATTTCTTTTCTTTTTCTTTTTTTTTTTTTTTTTTTTTTTTTTGGTTTTTCGAGACAGGGTTTCTCTGTATAGCTCTGGCTGTCCTAGAACTCACTTTGTAGACCAGGCTGGCCTCGAACTCAGAAATCCGCCTGCCTCTGCCTCCCAAGTGCTGGGATTAAAGGCGTGCGCCACCACCGCCCGGCCTCCTTCATTTCTTTTGCTGTTTGCTTTCAGGCAGTGTTTCTTGTAACCCATGCTAGACTTAAGCTTCCTGTGTAACTAAAGATGACAGGTGTGCCACACCCAGCTGGTTTTTAGGCAGACCCCACCCCCACCCCCAGCTTGGGGTGGAGCGGAGGGCCTGTGTGGTTACTGTCTGTTGTGGCCTGTTGGCAAGAAAAAGATGGAGCTGTGGTGTCTACTTGATGCTGTCTAACAGCACAGCAGTCAGGCAATGCTTGGTCCCCTACTATGGTAGACAAGCCAGTAACAGCATCCATAATGCTCCCCCTAGGAGCAGCCTGGAAACTGCACTTCAGGGCTTCTGAATCACTCCATTCTTTACTTACATCAGCCTGTGGGCTGGGGGTAAATCCAGCCCCAGGAGGAGCCTCATCTGGCCCTGCCCCTGCATGACCTTTTGTCCATTTTCCCTGCAGGAGCTGGGTCTAGAGCCACTTCAGCCTTTGTCCCTGACTTGTCAGGCTAACTAGCATTTTCCACAGCCTCCAGGAGAGCTTCAAGGGCGACGAAGATACCCCTGCCTCTTGTCCACAGCACCAGAATTAAGGTGTACCTCTTTACTGGGTGACGTAATTGCACTTTGGTCTGGAGGCCCGAGCTTCTTCCAGCAGCAGTAATTGGGTCTGCTAAGGCAGCGCCTGCACAGCCTGCACACTCTGCACTGCCTTCTTTCCCTGTGCTCTGCAAAATGGAATCTATCTATAAAGATATCTGCAAATCCACCAAGTTAGTCTTGCTGTCTTCAGTCCTATGGGTTCTAGATCAGGCTGGTGCGTGGATACCTCATCATCTTTGTCCTCAAAAAGGCTCATTGTCATCTGTATGGTGACAGAGGTCACTGAGTTCTGGATTGACGAATACACACAGCCTTTTAAAGAATCTACTATAAACATACTCCACTTTTCACACTAATGATGTCTGGTGTCTCTTAGGTGTGTTCTAATAATACAAATGTTTGGGGCTGGAGAGATGACTCAGCAGTTAAGAGCACTGACTGCTCTTCCAGAGGTCCTGAGCTAAACTCCCAGCAACCACATGGTTGTTCACAACCATCTATAATGGGACCCAATGCCCTCTTCTGGCATGCATATGTTACATGCAGACAGAGCATTAATGTACATGAAACACATTAATCTTTTTAAAAATAATTTATTTTCATTTTATGTGCATTGGTGTTTTGCTTGCATGAATGTCTGTGTGAAGGTGCCAGGTCTCCTGGAACTGGAGTTACAGACAATTGTGAGTCACCAGGTGGGTGCTGAGAATTGAGCCTGGGCTCCCTGGAAGAGTTGGTCTTAGTCACTGAGCCATCTCTCCAGCTCTGAAACACATCTTAACAACAACAAAAATACAGATTTCCACTGGTGGGAAGGTTAGTGAGCAAAAGCCCTTGCTGCCAAGCCTGAGGAACCCCGCATGATGTGGAGGGAGGAGAACAGATCACTGAAAGCTGCCCTCTGACCCCCACCCTGCACTGTGGCATGCATACACCACATACATTCTAAATGAATACATTTAATTTTTCTTTTTCTTTTTTTGAGACAGGGTCACACCATGTAATTCTGGTTGGCCTGGAACTCACTATGTAGACCAAGCTAGATTCAAACCCCAAACCCACAGAGATTCACCTGCCTCTGCCTCTGGAGTGCTGAGATGAAAGGCATGCACCACTAAACATGGCTAAAAACATTTAAGAAAAAAGGGGAGGTGGGGGGAGAAGTAGAGAGACAGCCAAGTAGTTAAGAGCACCGGCTGCTCTACCAGAAGTTCTGGGTTCAAATCCCAGCACCCACCTGGTGACCTACAAAAACCTATAACGCCAGTTCCAGGGAATCTAATGCCCTCTTCTGGCCTCTTTGGGCACCAGGCACACAGGTGGCGGCACACAGACACGCAGGCAAAACACCCATATACATAAATTCTTGAAAAATTTTTGCCTAGGTCAAACATAACTAGGGAGGCCAACTCACACTTGCGAAGCCTTAGTAGGACATCTTCAACTCACACAGAAAAGATTTTCTTATGTTTATCTATTAGCCTAGGCTGACGTGCTCTCCTGACGTTCCTGTGTTAGCGTCTCAAGTGCTGGGATTACATCTGCACTGTTCTAGCTTGTCTTCCTCACTAGGACAGGGGGGCGGGGGGTGGGGGTGGAGGACTTTCTAGTTGAGATCAGAACCTGGTCTGCTGAGACTAGTAGACTCAGGACACTGCTGTGCCCTTCCCAAGCACAGCACAGAAAATGTCCCTTCTGCTGGCAAGCACCAAACCAGGAGTCAAGTCAGAAGGGAGGGGATGGATGGTCCTTAGCCTGTCATTGAGCAGACAGCTGAGGGACATGAATGGCTTAGGAACACCCCTGGCTCTTCCACCCAACCCTTTCCTACCTTGATTGGGCAAGAAGGAAACAGCCGCTTGTTTTCTAAGATGCTGACTTTAATGCCCTCTTCCCTCTCCCCACCGACGGCACTTTCCTCTCTCTTAAGGCAGATGGTAAGGAGGTAACAGACGTCAGACACAAGGCACTAGACCTGGGAGGGAGAGGGCAAGCAGGGTGGGGAGGCCCAGGGGGATCCTAGTCCTTAGGGCAGAACAGGAGGGCTGAGGCCACCGGCTCTGGCCTTCGAGCACAGTGCCCAAAGTTTCTGGTTTCAGAGAGAAGCCCGGCGCTCCAGCTGTTCTGCTGCAGCCCTAGCCTGCTTCCTGTGCGCCTTTTCTAAAGGGCAGAGGGCCTGAGCAGGTAGGAGAAAAAGCTCCTGGCACTCAGAGCCCACCACGTGGGTCCTGCAGCTCCAGATGCGGCCCTCTTGATTCACAGCATAGTGGTCAGGCTCTGTAGAGTGGCCCTGCTGCATACCCACAAGCCATACCCCTCCCCACCCCCTTCACAGACTGAGTTTAATACCCAGTGTTCAATGCACCACTGGTGAAGCAGCAGCAGCAGCAGTAGAGCGTCTCCAGCCAGAGAGGACCGGGATTACTAGTACAGCTAAGTAGGCACCATCAGGTGGACAGAAGGGGTTGCAGGCTGCTTCTCCTCAGAACTTAGCCACTTTCCAGCTTTTCCTGACCCTGTTCTTGTCTGTCCCATACCCTTTATCTGAGGGCCCGGTTTCACCTCCTTATTTCTTTAGGGCTGGGAGGCTGGGCTCTCTTTGCAGGAGGGCAGGGCCACAAGGGCACTAGGCTTGCAGTATACACATTTCCTTCCCTTCCTGACTCTCTCTGCTGCTTGAGTCCGTCCCCAAGTCTCTCTTAAGTAACTGAAAGGCTATTCAATGTCACCTTTGGTGATGCCTTCCTATTCTCTCCAGGTCTTACCTGGCAGGAGAGTCAAAGGAGAAGGGGCATTTCTTCTTCTTGCTTGACCTTGCTGGTTCTACACAGCCCGTATGTCAGACACGGGAGAATGGGCCCTCTGCCCACCCATTCCCACCCGACACCTCACTGCAGTAGGAAGATGCCACCAGTGTTGGGCTTCCAGTCTAGAGAACTCTCTGTCTGTCCGACTTGGGTTACTGGCCCGATTGGGTTAAGGCCAGCTGTTCAGATACCACCAGGAGAGATGTGTGGGTTTAGAAGGCACGGGCTGGGCCTGGAGCTGGAAGTACTCTGCATGGGACCAGCACCTCAGGGTGGGTCTGAGGTCTGCAACGTACAGCTTCACCCCAGACGGTGCTGGGTCTAGACAGAAGTCTTCATTCTCTGTTAAAAAATTACCCACATTCCCCCTCCCACCCCAAATACAATCTGTCCCATTGAAGTTTCTGGTTCACAGTCACTACTCCCTGTGAGGAGTGCTGGGCTGTGGGAATGCACCTTAGTGGACAAGATGGTATTCTAAGCAAGCAGGTGTTGTCTTCCTGACCTCACTGCCCAGCATCTGTCAACTTGGTGAGCAGCAGAGGAGCCTTGGTGCTCGCCTATCCCTGCATGAAGGGACAGTTCCCGGTGGATAGGGCAATTAGTGCTGAGGCTTCAGTTCCTCAGAGTCCCTCCTCAGCAGCAAGCAGGGCACTGGGGTCAACCGCAAGTCAAGGAGCTCTAAGCGGCTGTCCCACCCGGTGTCACGGCATCTTCATTTGGCGACGGTTCCACATGCCTCGCTTGGAATGGAAGTAATGGAAGAAGTTCCTGAGGGAGAGCCGCTCCACCTCCAGGCCCGCTTGGAGAATCCTGGAGGGGAGAGGGCAGTGTGAGCCAGCAGAAGCAGGCACACAATGGTACCCAGGCAACAGGCACCCAGGAGCATCTGGGCCCCTGAGGGACCCACCCTTCCACATGTTTGTCAGACCCTGCCTTCCTTTCTCTGGTTGCTTCCCTCAAGCAAGCCAGGTATAGTGGAGCCAGCCTGCTTGGGTTGCAGTCCCAGCTGTGTGAGTCAGAGAGCTGTCTTTCAAAGATGCTCTAAGAGAAGACAATAATTTTATAAATCTGTGTATTTATATATACACACTCATCCTCTCTAATTACACACACACACACACACACACACACACACACACACACACACACACACACACAGAGGAGATGGATTTGCATTTGTAGCATGCAGAACAGTTTCCAGCACACACCATTTACGTTTACAGTATCAGCAGACAGGAGAATCCGCCCACAGACTTTTTTCCTGTTCTTGTTTGTTGTGTGTGGGAAATCATCCTGTCACGTAACTCAGACTGGCCTCAAAGATTTTCTTCTGCCTCGCCCTCCTGGAAACTGGGATTACAGGTGTGGGTGCCACCCAGTGCTGGGGGGCAAAGCCAAGGTCTCACCCAGCCAGTCTGGGCAACGCTTTCATCTGCGCAGTCGGCAGTGGCGGGGTCTCTTTCCAAAGAGGCCTTTACTTCAAACTGGACTGCAGCTAGAGGGAACCAGAAGCAGCCCTTTCCTCAGGTTGCAAAGACAGCAGGAGGGTTAAGAACTATTTTGGAGGTCTGCACAAAGCACAAAGCCCCAGCACAAGGGGCATATGGGACAGAAACCGCTACACTGCGCTCCCATCTGCTTCGGGGTCTTCTGGGATGTGGCTTCCTGTGACTGTTATTTGACACGAACTCTCTGAAACTCTCCCTACCCCACCTTTAACTTTCAGTATTTCAATGTTCCCTTCTCTTCCCTCCAGAGGGAAATCAAAGGGGGTCTGGTTTTTAGGCCTTTGATGCTTTACAGGGGGAGAGAGAAGGGGGCAAATAATCAAAAAATCAACCGCCCTTCAAACTGGTTTCCCCTCTGAGATGGAGCACAGGAGTTTGGCGAGGAGGAGAAATGAGGCCTTGGGCAATGAGACCTGCCTATTATAATAACCCAGAGGTTATTATACCTTGCAACCTGCCTCAGGAAGTAGCATTGCCCCTGGTGCCTCTGGTCTCGTTCCTTTTTCCTTCTGTGGATACCCTTCTGGCAGTTAGAGGCTTGCTTTCCCCTCTAGGGCATATCTCAAGGTTGAGACCTCTCTCTTTCCTCTTGGGAACAAATTTCTTGAAAAAGGACTCAGATGCTAATGTGGGAGAAACTCCTCAGTGCCACCTTCTCCTCCTCCTCCCGCAGCCTGGCATCCCCGCATGGCCCTGCAGGGACATTTTCCTGGCCTTCCCCCCCATCCCTGCAGGGACACTTTCCTGACCCACCTGCTGAATGAATCTACTGCTCCCCTGAGTCCTCCCATTTCTCTCTTTTTCCTTTCTTATCTGGGGGAGGAAGGGGATGCGGGATTGAGGTGGGGGGTCTTGCTGTGTAGCCCAGGCTGGCCTTGAACTTAAGACAGTCTTCCTGCCTCCAGCTCCCCAGTTGAGTGGGGTTAGCAGCATATGCCACCACACTAGGCTAAGGATGCTAATATATGAGTGTATGCAAAGGCACAACATGTGCTGGGATATGAGCTTCAGTCTGTCTTAGTTCCGGACTGTTTCTCTCTCTGATGTCAGGAGCTCCTGTCTGCAGGAATGCTGCGACACCTTCCCTAACAATGAACCCACTAGCCAAATCACCTTCTCCTAAGTTGCTTCAGTCGGGTACTTTGTCACAATGATGGCAAGAGTAGCAAATAACACACACACACACCCCTACCCCTGTGCATATATTGTATATATACATTCTTTTCTTTAGTACTGGGTTTAATAGCTAGAACTGAGTCTAAGGCCACACTCATGCTAAGCAGGTGCTCTATAACCCAGTCCCCTCTTCTCTGAGATTATTACTTCTTTTCAAAACCCCCTCCTTCCTCACCTCAAGGAATCCAGACGCCCCTGGATATCCAACTGTCATTTAAGGATCCATACTTGCTTATTTTGCTGGCTCCAACTCACTCCTGACCTTTGGCCAATTTCCCAGCATCCTCTACAGCTTTCGGCCTCCCCTCCAGCAGCTATGGCTAGAAGGACCACAATCCCTGGCTGGGAGAATTCTCATCTTAGCCTGGGGGCTCCCCTGGTCCTAAGAACATCATTGTCATTATCTGGCTCCAGGCTCTTGTTTTACCCCTGACAACACAACCAACCACTCACACTGTGACACACAGTGGAGATACCATCCCCCTCTGCTGGATAGACAACCTGCGTGTCGGTGAAGCTAACCTCCTGAAGAGTGTACTTCCATATACTTTCTTGTGCCCTGGGAATCGGCAGCAAAGTTCTGTGGCCCTGGCCTCGCTGCCCTGGGGGCCCCTGGCACTGGAGCTCCAGCAGATCCCTAAAGGCCCTCCTCCAGGGTCACCTGTCTAGCAGCTCCCAGTCCTCCCCTCCCCAGCGGTCTCTGAACTCCTTGGTGTTCATGCCTCCGATCTTGTCCAGGTCGGACTTGTAGATGCCGAGCAGTCCAAATCCATTTACTTCCCAGTAGCCTGTGGGCAGACAAGACACCAATAAGATGAGTTGGACACTGGGATCCCACAGGCTCTGATGGTAGAGACTGAGGTGGCAGAGGCAGAGAGCTGTGAGCTAGGGAAGTCCCTGGCTTGTCTGGGGGAAGCCCCTCCCCACTCCCCCGGAAGACTTAAGATCAAACATAGCTATGACCATGGCTGATGTCACAAGCCGATTGTAGGCTGGCAATTAGGATGTGACCCCAGCAGCCCTTCTCATCTACTTCGTCTCTCTACCTTCCTGTCTTCCTGCGCACAGCATCCAGCACACAGCAGATACTGTATGAACATCAGATGACTGCATGCTAGGGCGGAGGACGGTGCCACTGCTCTGCCTGCTACTGTGGTTGTCAGTAGAGCCTGGGGTCTGTCCAAAGCTTAGACAAGACAGGAAGGCAGGATGGGAAAGACGCTGATATTAGATATGAACTTTTCCAGTCTTGGTGTTGGACGCCAAGGTCAGAGGGTATCACCTCCTCCCTCATCCAGGGCCAGGCTCACCCTCAGGCCACTGTGGGGTGGCCCCACAGTGCAGCCGCATCACCATGGGGGCAAAGGCCATCTTGCCCTCCACACAGTGCTTCCGGATGGTATCAATGATTCCTGCTGGAAAGTGAATGTGCAGGTCACAGAGGAAGATGATGCTGTGTGGATCCTGGAGATGGAGAAGGCAAAGTTAGCAGACCCCTGGACCAGAGCTGGGAGACTGGAGCGACTGACAGCTCACACAAAGCCAAACACTGGGCAAATTTCTACAATCTCTTTTAGCAAGACTTAGTGAATTCAGACTCCTCTCCTACTTTCTCTTTCTGCTGAGACAGAGTCATGCTAGCTTGCAAAGACTCAGCTGGCATCTGTGTAGTCCAGGCTGGCCTTAACTCAGGACCTCCTGCCTATCCTCCAGAGAGCTGGGATTACAGGCATGTACCAACGCCTAACTTTTGTCCCATGTTTTATGGAGTCTGAGGGCTCCAACAATGGGGAGGACACTTCCTTGTCATTTACTTAGTTCCCTGTAGAGCTGGGTCTGCAATGTAGTGTCAAGGATGCTCCTTGCTATGGTCTTGGTGTCTGCCAAGGGCTGTGTGATAAAGGCTTGCTTTCCAACCTGTGGTGCTGTGGGAACCTGTCAGAGGTGAGACTTACAGGAAGAATTTAGATCACTAGGAGGTACAGGATATTGAGCCCCTTTCTCTTTCACTTCCTGGTGCCATGAGGTGAGCATTGTCCTCTGCCATAATTCATGGCCCCACAGGCCCAAAAGCAACAGGGCAAGGTGACCATGAACCAGATGAACCTTTCCTCAGAGCTGAAAGCGTAGCTCAGTGGAAGGGAGCTTGCCTAGCCTGCACAAGGCCTTGAGTACGGTTCCAGGCATGACGAACAGTAACAAACTTCATCTTCATTTAACCCAGTGTGCTGATTGTTTTGTTTATTTTACCCCAACTCGACACAAGCGAGGGTCACCTAGGACAGAGGAAACTCGATGAAGAAAATGTCTCCATCAGACTGAACTGTGGGCAAGTCTGCGTGGCATTTTCATCATCCATGATTGTCGTGGGAGGGTGCAGACCACTGTCAGTGTTGCCACCCCTGGACGGTGTGAGTTGTATGAGAGAGCAAGATGTAGGACTAGAGAGATGGCTCTCAGTGGTTAAGAGCACTGGAGGCTCTTCCAGAGGACCTGGGCTGGATTCCCAGCATCTACATGGCAGCTCGAAACCATCTGAAATGGTTTTTAATTTAAAAAATTAAAATGAGGGCTGGAGAGATGGCTCAGCAGTTAAGAGCACTGGCTGCGTTTTCAGAGGTCCTGAGTTCAATTCTTAACAACGACATGATACAGATGGCTCACAACCATCTGTAATGGGATCTCTTCTGTCTGGCTCTCTGTCTGGCATACATGCAACTAGAGTGCTCATATCCATAAAATATGTAAATAAGTGAATCTTTTTTATAAAGTTAAAGCCAAGCAAGCTAGGAAGAGCAAGCCTATAAGCACCTTCCTTCCACGGGTCCTGCCCACCATCCCTCAATGGTCCACCGTGATCCAGATATGTGAACCAGTCACCCCTCTCTTCCCCAAGTTGCTTCTGGTCATGATGTTTATCGCAGCAACAGCAAGCAAACAAGGGCACTCAGGTTATCTTACGACAGTAATGAAATGTGACAAGCATAGTCCAATGTCCCAACCCCTGCCCTGCCAAGCAGCCGACTGCACCTTCCAACTGACTCTCTGTCTCCTAACTAGTCTCCTAACTAGTCTCCTAACTAGTCTCCTGATCACCCAAGCCCCCGGAGGCCCCGTTACCTTCACTAGGTCTATGCCAGCCTGCAGTCCAGCAGAGCGCTCAAAGTTTCCACGCAGCTTCAGGTACTGGTAGCTGCAGAAAGAGAAGAAATGCCGGATCGAGTGTAAAGATTCAGCTGTAGGAGCCCTGAAGGAAGTTGGAAGGCACACAGTAGAGACGGTGGGTGCTCCTGGGTTGTGGGTAGGAGCTGGCTATTGGTACTGGGGAGAGCTGGCTGTGGCTTCTGGTTCCACTCTGAGCAGTGGTCCTGGGACATCAGGAAAGTGAAAAGCCAGCTGCAGCCAGAGGTCTTCCTTACCTCCGCAGTCG
Source organism: Mus caroli (assembly GCF_978045245.1). Classification (NCBI taxonomy): domain Eukaryota; kingdom Metazoa; phylum Chordata; class Mammalia; order Rodentia; family Muridae; genus Mus; species Mus caroli. Next base: position 28,421,410 of record NW_028227262.1, on the reverse strand, counting down.
GGACCTCTTCAGAGCCATCTCCACATCCATGTCCTCACTGCTGTAGTCCGTGATAATGACGCTGAAATGTGCGTCTCCAGTGACTTGGGACAGGCTCTCCATATCTCTGATGAACTGCTGCACCCAGCGAGCCTGGTTCTTCACTATCCAGGTAGGTCAGGCAAGGAGAAAACAGCAAGAGTTAAGGAAGGGCGAACATCTCTCAGCACTGACCCAAGTCAGGAGTCCCATCAACCTTTAAAGGGGACAAGGTAACCACAGGAATCCATTAGCACTCAGCACAGAGACCCTAAGAAGGGATGGGGTTCGCCAGCTACTGGGGCTTCTATAGCTCAGCTCCCTCCACACCCCCCAGGCGTGGCCTCGGAGACAGTCTTGGGTGGGACTCATCACAGCAACCCTGGCCAGCTTTAACAGGCCTGCTATCTACCCATCTTCTCATACTGCTCATCTCTTGTCCTGCCTGGTTACAATGTTACACGTTGTTGTCTTACATTTTCCTTTCTCATTAGAAAGACTACTCTAGGGCAGGAGGTGGGGCTCAGTGCCTTGCTTAGCGTGTGGCAGGCCCTTGATTTGATCTCCAATACCACACACACACATGCACACACACACACACACACACACACACACACACACACACACCCCACCACCACCATCATCATCATCATCATCATCAAAATAAATCCCACTCTGTATAATATCCTCACTCTTCTTTCCTCGACAACAACCCAAGTTGATGCTCACATCCAACCCGGAGACCTACACGACAGAAAGTACCAGCCTCAACTCAGCATCACATCTCAGTTCCACTGTTTGCTAACCACACAACAACGTTCAATACGTTTTCTTCTGTGAACCCAGTTGAGAGATCAAATCAAGAAAACAGACCCAGTGTTCATGGTGGGCACCAGGACCCCACCCAGCTAAGGCTTACCTGGCACAATAAAGTGGACCACAGCTCGATGGTTCCAGGAGAAACCTTGGGGCCAGCAGAGCTTGGGCTCTGGATCCTGGGCATTCAGGACATGTCTGTGACGGCTGTGTGGGCTCCAGACCAGACCCTGCAGGTTCCGAGCTTCTGTGTCCTCCCTGCCCGCGTGGTCACCTCCCCGCCAGCCTCGAGTGGACACGTACTCCGAGAGCCGTACCAGGCGTTGGCCATCCAGCAGTTCAAGCTCCAGGAAGTAGCGCCCGCCGCGCAGCCGGTCCTGGCGCTTCTCCACATTCACGATGCGCTGCAGCTGGTATCTCCTGTGGCACAGAGGGCAGCTAGAGTGAGCGGAGGGCATGTGGTAGAAGTCTGCAGGGCCAGTTGTCAGAGATCCTGGTTCTTGTCTTTGCTTTGCCATCGGTTAGCTGTAGAGGCTAGATATACAGCCTACCTAAGCCTCGCTGCCTCCTCCGTCTAAAATGTTGCTCCTGAAGCACAATGATCATTGAGGCCTTCAAAGCACTAAGGCTCACTGTACAAGCAGTCTTGGTGATAGACTCCTTGAGAATCGGCCCACATTAAGAAAAATCATCAAAATGATAGGAATTAATACACCTTCGGGAACTCTGATCATTAATGGTCTCAACCCCCCTATCAAAATAATAATAATAATAATAATAATAATAATACAGGCTAATAGAATGGATTAAAATACAGGATCCAGGGACTGGAAAGATAGCTCAGTGGTTACAAGTGCCTGCTGCTCTCTTTCAGAGGACCTTGAGTTGGGTGCCCGGTGAATTACAGCCACCGAGCTCCAGAGGACCTGCCAGGCTTTTCCAGACATGGAGGGTATCTGTAGCCACATAACCCCCACCCTCATTGACATACAACTTAGAATAAATCTTGGGTCTGCAGAGATGACCAAGAAGTTAAGAGTACTGGGTACTCTTCCAGAGGACTTGAATTAAATTTCTAGCACACACAGCAGCCCACAACCATATGTAACACCAGCCACAGGGGACCCAACCCCTTCTTCTGGACTCTGCAGGCACTGTACGCATGTGGTACTTGGACAAAAGAGTCATATACAAAAAAGAAAAATAAGGGAAATTTTTTCTCTCTCTTTTTTTTTAAAGATTTATTTATTTATTTTATGTATATGAGTACACTGTAGCTATCTTCAGACACACTAGAAGAGGGCATCAGATCCCATTACAGATGGTTGTGAGCCACCATGTGGTTGCTGGGATTTGAACTCAAGACCTCTGGAAGAGCAGTCAGTGCTCTTAACTGCTGAGCCATCTCTCCAGCCCTTTTTCTCTTTTTTTTATGAGACAGAGTTTCTCGGTGTAGCCCAGACTGCCCTGGAACTCACTTCATAGGCTAGGTGGGCCTTGAACCTAAAGATCCGCCTGCCTCTGCCTCCTGAGTGCTGGAATCAAAATAAATCTTAAACAACAACAAACTCTATTCATCTATTTGCTGCCTCTAGGAAGCTCATTGCTCCATCAAACAGAGATCCTTATGGTGCAAGGATGGCAAAGGTGTTCCAACGGAATGAACCAGAACAGAGGTGCTGCTGTGATATCCAAAAACATAGACCTCAGCCCAAAACTCATCAGGAGAGACAACGGTCACTTCACACCGATTAAAGGAAAACTCCACGAAGATGATACGACAGTGTTACACACAGTCAACCACAGGGGTGCTCAACACAACAACACCCCTCAGAGGTCGATCAATGGAGAGGGATGAAGGAACCTGGAAACACATCAGGCATTTATAGTCAGCTGGTCTGCAACAAAGACAGTAGAACACACCTTGTCTGTGGGACAGCTTCCTCTGAAACCAGGAACTGCGTGTGCAGAGGGATAGAACCATGCCCACAACCACGCCCACATTTCTCACCACTCAAAACTCAACTCTAAATCTCCAGGCTTAAACATCTCTATTTAGGACCAGAAAGGATGGTGTTGCTAAAGAAAGCAGCTGGTGATGCTTCAGGACATTGCTCTGAGCAAAGGATTAGTAAGTGTGAACCTCAAAGCACACAGGCACCAAAAAGCCAAAATGAGCAAGACCGTCAGATAGACGGAGCACACATGCAGGTGGACAGCCTCTACAGATGTGGAGGGAATCTTAGTGGAGCTACGTGTCCCTGTCCAAGCAGCGGCGTGCCAGGCCTTCGTGTGGGAATCGAACTCAGGCCCCTAAAGTTTTCACAGTTAATGCTCTTACCCGCTGAGCACCTCTCTACCCGAGAACAAATACCTTTTAAAGAAAACAAAGTGTACAGCCAGGCAGGATCTATATTCCAGGCCCACAAGACTTGGTCTCAAAAAAACCTCTCTCTACCCCACCCCTCCCCCCGTCCCCAGGTATATGCCTGTAATCCCAGAATTTGGGAGACAGAAGCAGGAGTTTTGTGTTAAGAGTCTGAGGCCAGTCTCACCCTCACAGTGAGTTCCAGACCAGTCAAGTCCACATATAAGAACAAAAGACCAGGCATGGTAGCATATGCCTAATCCTAGCACTTAGGAAGAGGACACAGGAGGGACACACACACACACACACCCACACACACACCAAACAAAATAAGCTAGAGAGATGGCAGCTCTGTGGTTAATAATACTTGTTCTTCCAGAACCTAGGTTTGGTCCCCAGCTCCCACATGGTGGCTTACAACCATCTGTAACTCCAGTTCCAGAGGATCCAGCATCCTCTTCTGGCCTCTGAAGGCACCAGGCACATACACGATGTACTCACATACATAAAGACAAACCACTCATACATATAAAATAAATCTTTTTAAAATGGCTAACAAGGGGGCTGGAGAGATGGCTCAGCGGTTAAGAGCACGGACTGCTCTTCCAGAGATCCTGAGTTCAATTCCCAGCAACCACATGGTGGCTCACAACCTTCTGTAAGGAGATCTGATGTCCTCTTCTGGAGTGTCTGAGGACAGCTACAGTGTACTTACATATAATAAATAAATCTTTAAAAAAAATGGCTAACAAGTACATAAAAAAATTCAGTGTTACTAATCATCAGGATAAAATCAAAATGACACCATTTCACCCTGGGAAAGACTGACAGCTGTCAAAATGACAGAGTGGCAGTCACTAGAGAGGATACAGACAAACAAGACATGTTGGTGGGAGTGTAAGTTAGTATAGCCACTAAAGAAAAAATCAGGGTGGTTCCGTTAAAAACTAGAACTGGAGCCAGGCGTGGTGGCGCACACCTTTAATCCCAGCACTCGGGAGGCAGAGGCAGGCGGATTTCTGAGTTCGAGGCCAGCCTGGTCTACAAAGTGAGTTCCAGGACAGCCAGGGCTATACAGAGAAACCCTGTCTCGAAAAACCAACCAAAAAAAAAAAAAAAAAAAAAAAAACTAGAACTGGAGTGACCATGTGATGCAGCTATCCCAGTACCCAAAGGGACTGGCATCAGTATGACTAAGCCATCTGCCCTCATGTGTACACTGTAGCTCCAGTAGCAATCGTCAAAATTTAAACCAAAATGTTTATCCATAAGTGAATGGGTAAACAACATTGGTTTACGTAGAGAATGGAATATTATTTCGCCATAAAAAAGCAGAATCTTTCAGAGCAATATGGATAGGGTTGTAGAACAGATAATTTAGACACGGAAAGACAAATACCACGGGTCCTCATTGCTATTGTCACAGCAATAACGCTATCCCACAGAGTAGAACATTACTACTGTTCCCAGAGCCTGAGAAGAACAGATGGGAGGGAGGAACAGGGGCAGGACAATTAACAGGTACAGGGTGCCTCAGATAGGCAGGATAGCGCTAATGATCTATAGCACACTGGAATAACATGGTGGGATGGATAGCTGTTTTAAAATAATTGGCAGAGGGGACTTTTTCTCTCAGGCCTCTCCAGCTGCTCTGGAGGCTGAGGCAAGAGGAACTCAAGCTCTAGGCCTGGGCTACCCTGTTAATTCAAGGCCAGCCTCCATAACTGACTGAGACGCTATTTCGAAAAGAAAGAGCTAGAGATATAGCTCAGGAGGGCAGCACTTGCCTGGTTGGTGTGCAGACAGGACCTGGGCTAACATTAAGATAATGGATAAGTCCTAGAGTTATTAGACACTAGTGGGAGCTGAACTCTATTGTGAAAGTCCTCTCTCTCTTTCTTTCTTTCTTTTATTTAAAAGAATTATTTATATATTTTATTTATATGAGTACACTGTTGTTGTCTTCAGCCACACTAGAAAAGGGCATCAGATCCCATTACAGATGGTTGTGAGCCACAATGTGGTTGCTGGGATTTGAACTCAGGATCTCTGGAAGAGCAGTCAGTGTTCTTAACCGCTGAGCCATCTCTCCAGCCCCGGGAAGGGGCTTTTAAAATCAGCATTTTGTACATGCCAGCATACTGGGTTTAATAGTATGCAAATTTTCTCTGAAAAGATCTTGACTGATTAAAAAAAATGAACATATAAAAGAGGGGGGGTATGAGGGGTAGGAGGGAGGGGGCACAATATGACACCTAATAGGGAGGGGGAGGGAGAGCAGAGCTCTAGTCGTGCCTTCTAACCGCCATCTGAGGCTGGGCCTTATGTTTTCAGCCCGCTCTGCTTGCTTCTCTCTTCCCAAAGCTCCTTCTCAGAAGGCAGACGCCAGTCTACCAAGCCTTGCTAGACACAGCTCCAACCTTCTTACACCCTAGAATACCAGCAAAGGTCTGCTACACTCCTGCAGCAGAAACCCTGCTTCATGGCAGTCGTGAGGGCAACGGCATACCCCTGCCCCAGCCCTTTACCTTACCCCCGGGTCCTCTGGCTGAGCTTTCTCAGGAAGACCCGTGTGACCTCCAGGGCCTCCTGCTCCGGAAGCAGCAGGTTGCCCGATGTGTTACAGTTCAGGTCGATCCAGTCGGTTCTCAGGGCTTGGAAGTCGAGGTTCTGAGCGCTGAAGGTCTGGCCCCAGTTCACCACTGGGTCAAACATAGGCACATATTCGAACACCTCACTCATATCTTCTTCCTCATCTTCCCCCTCTTCCTCCTCCTCCACTTCTCCTTCCTGGTCCGCCGCTATCACCACGTCCTCCTCAGGACGCCAGCCCCTGCTGGGGGTTGGAGGCTCTACCCTGTCTCCCCTTCTCTGCTCAGCAATGAAGGATTCCACTTGATTCAGCCACTGGGACTGCTCAAGAGTCTTCCCAGGACTGTCACCAGTGGGCCTGGCTCTCTGGATGAGAGACAGGTTCCTCTGGGCCCCCTGGTCAGAATGAGACAAATCTCGGCTGGGCACAGGGCTAGTTTTCCCCGTCCTTTTCTCTGGCCGCTGGACTGGGATGTTGCTTGTCCTGGTTGGAAAGGCAGTTGTAGAGTTCTGTTTGGAAAGAGGTGCTACTGGGCCACTCTGTGAGCGAGCCAAGAGCTTCCGCAGGTGGTAGTCAGTGACACCCAGCCCCGGGGTGGATGTAGTCTTCTGTTTTCTCCCTTGTTTCCCAGTATTCTGGTCTTGGGAGGTGGGGATTTCCTCTGGTGCGTCTTCATATTGGGATTCTTCTAGAAGGCCATCCTCCAAACCTGCTAATAATAACAACCATTCAGGAGTGTTCAACTCTTCCCGGACAGTCACACATGTGACATATGGAGTGGGAGTGGGAGGTCATTGTTGGGTGACCCTGGATAAGCTATTCTACCTCAGTTACTACCCCTAGTTTTTTGGTTATTTACATCAAGACTGACAGGCAGCATGGGGGTATATGCCTCTAATCACAGCACTTGGAAGGTAGAGACAGGAGGACCATCACAAAGTTTTTTTGAGTCTAACCTGGTCTACATAGTAAGTTTTAGGCTATCCTGAATGCAAGCATGAGACCTTGTCTTAAAAGCCAAAAGCATGGGCTGGTGAGATGGCTCAGTGGGTAAGAGCACCCGACTGCTCTTCCGAAGGTCCAGAGTTCAAATCCCAGCAACCACATGGTGGCTCACAACCATCCGCAACGAGATCTGGCGCCCTCTTCTGGAGTGTCTGAAGACAGCTACAGTGTACTTACATATAATAAATAAATCTTAAAAAAAAAAAAAAAAGCCAAAAGCACATATGCTAACAAGGAAAAGATCAAAACAAAACAAAACAAGGGCTGGAGAGATGGCTCAGTGGGTAAGAGCACCCGACTGCTCTTCCGAAGGTCCGGAGTTCAAATCCTAGCAACCACATGGTGGCTCACAACCATCCATAATGAGATCTGACTCCCTCTTCTGGAGTGTCTGGAGACAGCTACAGTGTACTTACATATAATAATAAATAAATCTTTAAAAAAACAAAACAAAACAAAACCAGTCCCCCTCTCAGAAGGTTGTGTGTCTAAAGTACCTCACTGGCATCAACAACATTTAGGCCTCAACAAGGGGCCTCAGCCATACCCGGTGCCTCATGAAGTAAGGCCACAGCAAGACGGGACTGCTCTATAGCATGCTTCCCAGTAGTGTACCAGAGCCAGGGGTCCTCACAGCTACTCACACCTCCAGCTGCCCCAGTGAATGAAAAAGCTCTACCCTCTACGTGGCTCTGAAATGGAAGGTGCGGGTGCTGCTCCCTGTTCTCAGATTGTGAGGAGGAGATCAGTCAAGGGGATTTGTATGCTTAGCTCCTCAGGAGCAAGACTGTATGGCTGGAATGTTCCCTAGAAAGAGACCGCCACCACCCGAAGCTAGGCAGGCCCTGACAGCCTTTGCCAGCATTCTCCGCTCTACCTGGCTGCTCCAGGCCATGCTTCTCTGGCTTGTCCATCTTGATATATTTCTGGAAGCTGGACCTGGAGGAGGAAGGGACATGTGGACAGGAACCAGACTCCTCCAGGTTTTATCAGGGCAGTGGAGGAGCCGGGGAGGTATGTTCTGTGAGGGTGTATCCACACATGCACACGAGGAGGGTCCAGGACCCTCAGTGTGGATCGGTCCCTCCAGCCTGGGCAGCTGTCCTGACTCCTACAGAGCCCCCCAGTCCCTCTGCCTGTCCCACCCAGTGCCACACACCTGTCCTGGTCATAGGCACTTTCTTGGTAGAAGCATTTATTATGGGTCTCCATGTGGCTCAGACGGGTATAGTCATTAGGATAAACAAAGGACAGGTGAACCTAAAAGCAGAAAAAATAAGGGCAGACATTAGAGGGGGAATCCTGGGGAGGAACCAGCCTGCTTGGGCTGGCCAGCCCTGGAGTGGGGAGGGCTGATGCCCTGCTGAAAGTCACATTTATGCAGCCTTGACTCGGTCTTCTCATACCTGCTCTTTCTGGGATAGAACAAACTTCTCAGAGTCAAGCTCCTTGGGCCACCTGTCTCCCTTTGCTGTCATCAAGACCATTCACTCTCTGCCACCTAACCCTCCTTCCAACTCTGAGCCTTTATCTCATGACACTGAGTCTACTCTACACCCCATTTCCCTTCCCCCCTAAACACAGGCTGAGCTCACCACTGCCAAAAATGTCCTCAATTAGAGCTCACCCACTCTCTGGCCTGGCTGTGACCCTTGACCTCTTCCTTCTTGTTTCCAGTCTAGACCTGAGTGTATCATACTCTTTCGGCTCTCTCACTCTCCACACAGATAAAGCTACCATTTGCATCCAGCACATTTCTCTAAGTGTCTTATCTATGAGTTTAAAATGCCACTGGCTACCCAGTTGCTGGGACTGAGCAAGCAGAATAGGTTTTTGTGTGGCCCTGAGGGGGGTGGGGGTAGATTCCAAGGCATCTGCAGGGTCTCCAGAACACCTTAGTGAGCCTGTCCAGGAATGCAGCCTAGGGACCCAAGAGGCCATCCTGTCTACTGAGCAAGGACACGAGAAACACAGAGTCAGCTTTAGTCCGTTCCCTGTCCCCTAAACCCACAGCCATAGGCAGCAGGCCTTCTCCCAGTCCTCCTCGGTCTAAGGACATGACTTACAAAACGGAGGCCCTGGTAGCGCTGTAGTGGGAGTCCATCCACCAGGTAGCTGGGTTTGTAGGGACAATCGGGCAGGACGTGGCGCAGATGGGACTTGGGGATCAGAGGCACTGGGGACAGGAAGGGAAGAGGACTGAAGTGTGTGAAGACGTTTGAGCATGAACACCTGAGGGCCACAGAGGCTCCCGGCTGAGGGAGAGGCCTGATGTCCCCACTCAAGCCGCTTCCATTTATATTCATTGATGACAACGGTAGTCCCAATTCACGTGTATCAGCTGAGCCAGTCTGTCCCAAGAAAACTGCCACCACTCCTCAGGGGAGAGGGCAGAGGACTCAAGACACAGGAACAGTATGGCTCACGGTCTAATGACACTAAGAGGCACAAGCCCCCCCTCCCCCCCCCCCCATTATGTGGATTTCCATCCTTGGTTCAAGAACTTCCCCCCTGACCTGTTTTGTTTTGTTTTTTTTTTTGGTTTTGTTTTTCTGAGGCGGGGTCTGCTATGGTTGCAAACCCAGGATCTTCCTGCCTTATCTTTCTGACTGCTGCACTGTCAATAGGCGACACACCTAGCTGCTGCTTTCTTTTATTTTTAAGGGAAAAAACGGGGTGCACTGTCAGCTTTTAAAATGTAAACATGACCAGCTGGGGACTCAGCTCAGTGGCAGAGCACATGCTCAGCTCAAGATTCACCCCAGATTCAGTCCTCAGCATCAAAACAAGATTAACAGATTCTTTACCAAATAGTAAGAGTTGGTGGGATCCAAGGCCAGGTGGTGTTGGTGCACGCCTTTAATCCCAACACTCAAGCAGAGACAGGTCATCTCTGTGAGTTCGAGGCCAGCCTGGTCTACAGAGTAAGTTCTAGGACAGCCAGGCTACACAGAGAAACCTTGTCTTGAAAAACAAGCAAAATAAAAAACAAACAAACAAACAAACAAAAAACAAGGTTGGGATTCATAAAGAGACTGACATTTGTGGCGGGGGAGGAATTCGTAAGGGGCTCTGGATTCTAATTCCATTTTTGGTCTTGGGTGGTGGTTGGACAAATGTCTACTCTATAATGGTTTGCAGCATCACAGAATTGGACATAAATGCTCTTATATTTTTGGTATCTATGCTGTTTTACACTTCAAAAGGGAAAAGATTTTGTCTTCAGGGCTACTGTAGACAGGTTTGTTGTTGTTTTTTTTTTTTTTTTAGACGGGGTTTCTCTGTGTAGCCCTGGCTGTCCTGGAACTCACTCTGTAGACCAGGCTGGCCTCCAACTCAGAAATCTACCTGCCTCCACCTCCCAAGTGCTGGGATTAAAGGTGTGTGCCACCACTGCCCGGAGGTCTGAGTCCTATCAACATAGAGAGCCTTGATGTGGTGATCAATAAGTATGTGGCCAAGGACTTACCTCGAAAGAGGGTGTCCCGAGGGTCAGGCCGCAGCATGTCAGCTGGGGGCTGCTCATCCCGGGGAGGAGTGTTGGAGGAGCCCACATGGCTGGCTGCTGTCTGCGGGATGTGGCCCACCTCATCCATTCTTAGGATGGTCTCATCTGTGTTCAGGGAGGAGAGAACAGAAGAAAGCTGTAGGTCCTGATAGAACCAAGCCTGCTTTGTGGGGCAGGCAAGTGGTGGGTCCCAAGCACAATCTCTGTGTTCCTGCAGGTAAAGCCTAGGCTGTCAGCCGCCCGCAGATGCCCTGTAACTTGTGGCTATAGCCAGCTCCCTTTAGGCCTGCTCTGCCCCCAGGTCAGCTCACATCACGATTCTGTATAGACTAGGAAAAGATATGTCGTCCTCAAAATGCTCTACTGTTGACCCAACAGAAACCTATACTCAGCTGTACTATTTAATTTCACTTAGCTTACACCTGTATAGTACTTCCTTGGTATTCCTGTATAGTACTTCCTGGGTATCCCTGGCTGTGCTGGGGTTTAAACTTAAGGCTTCTCTGTTAAGAGGGAAAGATGTTACCACCCATGTAATCTAATTCCATCCTCTAGGGGGCAGCCTCTCTCACACCATCTGTGAATGTCATGTGATCACAGTGAGCCAGGCTTCCCCAGGCATCCCTTGTCTGCACAGCCCACTAACTACAGTCTCCTCCATCACAGCCCAGACTGGGGGATCAGACTCTGGCATTTTTATTCCTCGGGTCTGCTCGGGCTACCTCTTTTCTTCTCCAGTCCACAGTTTAAGCTAGTGGTCAAGCTCCTACAGGGAGTGCTGTAACTGGGTGGGGGTCATGAAAAAGATAGTGTCAATAGTAAAGGTTTCTGGTTTTGAAAACTGGTCATGAAAAAAAAAACAAAAAAGGTCAAAAGCTAAAAGGTTCCAGAACCAGCATCGTCCTTGGTTCCGAACATCCGACACATGCCACACACCTAGCAAGGCCAGTGAACAATCCCTGAAACACTTTCGCCCAGGTACAAAACTACTGAATGTTATGATAGGGTGTTTTTACTGTGCACATGACATTGTGTGCTCTTATACAAACATAACAGATTAATGACAGAAAACAAAGACTTGAACATTTAAGAAAGCTATCAAGTGCCGGGCAGTGGTGGCACACGCCTCTAATCCCAGCACTTGGGAGGCAGAGGCAGGAAGATTTCTGAGTTTGAGGCCAGCCTGGTCTACAGAGTGAATTGCAGGACAGCCAGGGCTATACAGAGAAACCCTGTCTCAAAAAAACAAAAGAAAAAGAAAAAGAAAGCTATCAAGTGAATTTTGGCTTAGGATTGGGACAGAATTTTCAAAATGACCCTTAACATAGTTTCTACTTTGTACCACTAATGTTGAATGAGGTGCTCTCAGCAATTATTTATACAAAGCAGTACATTCAGCACCGATGATTATAAAACTAACATATTGATCAAGGAGCTGAGGATTTGGTCCAGTGAGTAAGAGAGTCTGCTATATGCACATGAGTTTGAATCTCCAGCACACACATAAAAGTTGGACATAGCCTTTAGCCTAGAAGCTCACACGAAGGCAGCCTAGCCACAGTGGGCGAGCTTCCGTTTCAGTGAGAGGGCCTGTCTTTTTTTTTTTTTCCAATTTTTTAAAAAAGATTTATTTATTTATTATATGTAAGTACACTGTAGCTGTCTTCAGACACTCCAGAAGAGGGCATCAGATCTCATTACAGATGGTTGTGAGTCACTATGTAGTTGCTTGGATTTGAACTCAGGACCTTCAGAAGAGCAGTCAGTGCTCTTAACTGCTGAGCCATCTCGCCAGGAGATGGCCCTATCTTACGGGATAAGGTAGACAGCAAAAAAGCAGACACTCGATATCCTCTCTGGCCTCTGCACATGTGTGCCCCGGGCACATGCACACATACATATACAATATTGATTATTTGAAAAGACTAGAAGATGCTGCGTATCATACAGCATCAAATACTTAAAGTTTAATTTTTTAAAATAATTTGTTTGTTTGTTTTGAGACAGCTCCCCCCCCCACCCCCAGTAACCCTGGCTGTTCTTTAACGTACTAGATAACCCAGGCTGGCCTGGAACTCACAGACACCACCTGGCCTAATATTTATGGTTGTATGTCTGGTCTGTGTGAGTATACGCCTTATGTGCTGGTGCCTGTGAAGGTCAGAAGAGGCCATCAGATCTCTGGGATAAGACAGATTAACTGTGAGCTGATGTGTGGGCCTGGAACTGAACTCAGAGCTGCTGGAAGAACACTTAGTGCTCTTTTAAAAGAAAGGTTTATATTGTTAAATTTTATTTTATGTGTATGAGTGTTTTACCCAAATCTATGTACCCATGGAGATCAAAAGAAGGTATCAGATCCTTTGAAACTGGAGTTTAAGACATCTTTTCAGCACCAAGATTTAACCATGTAAAAATAAAGTATATATATTTCATCCACAGATAAATTTGCTTTCACCTTTAATGATTGGTATATCAAAAGCATTACTGTAAAATAAATGTCCTTATGATCTGTTATCAATAAATGTTTGGTGTGTCTACCTATTTTGGACCCATATACCTGGAATCATGTGTAGATTTCTCAGGCTAACAGGGATAACTGTTGGGAGAGATTTAAGAAATTCTGCTCCATCAAGACCCCTAGGGAGTTGGCTGCTTGCCTTCCCCCTTTAAACAAACAAACAAACAAACAAACAAACCTGAGCCCACATCTGTGTTTAGTACATTGTCTTTGTTTTTTGAGACAGGGTTTCTCTGTGTAGCACCTAGCTATCCTAGAACTCCATCTGTAGACCAGGCTGGCCTCAAACTCACAGAGATCTGTCTGCCTCTGCCTCCTAAGGGCTGGGATTAAAGGCACACACCACCACCACCATTAAACAGACCTCTACCCAGGAGAGTAAAGTCTCCCTAACTGTAAGGTCTCTCAGGCTCTCTTCCTTCCCTGGTCCTCTGTCATACCTGCCCTCTACGTATCTGAACTTTATTCCCACCCCCCTCTGACCTCACCATGGGCCACACTCTCCCTAATGGAGCCCCTGGGCTCCCAGGCAGGCAGAGCCTACTCACTTGTAAAGAGAGATAAGAAGGGGGAGTCAATGATGGTGAACTTGGCTCCAGGGTCATTCCGTCTCCACTAGAATTAGAAGAACGGCACAGAGGTTGGAGGACGCTGGGCTTGGGACAGTGTTCAAGAGATACGGGCAAGGGAATGCTGGGAAAGGTACGTGAAGGAGGGAGTGGGAGTGGGGGTAGGGTAAGGTGGGGCGGGGGTGGGAGGGGGTGTCAAGAGGGATAAAGGTACTCACCGCAACCTCCACGTGGTCAGTGCCCTCATCATTTTGCTTGTGCAGGACCTCAAAGTAGTACCTGAGGGAGGCTGATAAACTGGCAGACAGAGACAGGAAACGGAGGCTTTTCCTCAGCTAGCCACCTCCATCATCCACCTTTCCCACCCACAACCCCCCCGTCCCTTTCTCCTGCCAGGTGCTTGCTATTTAACTATCCCCCACCTACTCCTGACAACTAACCTTGACTTTCCTTTTGAAAGAGCCAAGTAGAAATAGTTCAGAAGTTCACTGGGAGACCCAGTGACATGGCACCCATGATTAAAGCCTTAGTGAGTAGTCTCTGCTATCGGGACCATACATGGTTCTTTTCCTGACAGTCTTCGGCTTAAAGACATGGTGATCTTTGGTAATTTGCCCAAAGTCGCCCAGGTAGTGAGCAACGCACTTGAAATTTGGACCAGGTAGCTTAAATTTAGGGTCCATGCAAAGCACTGAGAGAGCTCAGAGCACTCACAATAACTCGGGCACACGCACCAAGTACCAAGGGCTCTCTCTCTCCCTCTCCCTGTCCCTTGAAGCTGGGATATGGTCTCGCCTGTGAATGTGCAAGCCACCAGGTGGCGTGCTGAAGTCGAGCTAAGTTCCTAGGCTAGCTCTTAATGCCATTCCAGTGGCTGTAGGCTGGAAGAGGTCAGATTTCCTGGGATCACTTCAAGGTCAGGCTTCCAGTTCCCTGTAGGGACTCCCTCTCTGAAGCCCCAGAGCAAACACTAGGCAGTCTTTATGAGTGCGAGCATTTCTAGGTCTAAAGAAAATGGGAAGAAAAAAAAGAGAGCTGTTTTCTAGTCTTGAGTGTCACTCACTATCTGTGTGGCCTTCCATCAGCCACAAAGCTCTGGGTCTCAATTGCCTCCTCTGAAATGAGGGCGGGGTGGGGGATGGGCTGGAGAGACGGCTTAGAAGTTATGAGTGAGTACTGCTCCTGCTGAGGACCAGGGTTTGGTTCCCCGCACCCATGTAGCAGCTTACAACCATCTGTAAGACCAGTTTCAGAGGATCCAATAAGCCTTCTGTCCTCTGAGGACACCAGGCCTACACACGGCACACCTATGTACATACATGTAGGCAAAATGCACTCGTGAGAAAAAGAGTCTAGAAACCATTTATAAAATGAGGAAAGGCAGGGCCGATGGCTTCTGCTTAGACAAACGGTGCGGATTCTCACGCATACTAACCCTGAGCTGGTGGAGGTGGTAAGGGGCCTCCTGGATCTCTCATGCTGACATGCCTGGCACTGGAGGGGCTCACAAGAGTGTGGGTGGTAACCCACCCTACTTACCTCACTGGCTTGGAAATTTGACTCTGAAATTTCCCAAACTCTCCAGGGGCTGTCCATTCCTTTCCTGTCTAGAAGTGGGGAGAGAAGGGAGAAGGAAGGAGAGGAAAAGAGAGAAGATGGGGGAAGAGGGGAATAGCAAAGGAGGGAAGACAGAGTTAAAGAGGATTGCCAGCCAACACACTTCTGCCCCCAATAATGGAAGGGAGCCTTCCCATAGGCAAACAACCCAGCATGAATCCTTAGCATGGGCTCGGGGACAATGGAACCTGAAAAATGTATATAGCTGGGTTGCCATTCTGTCCACATCTCCCATGCCCTTTTCAGTGTAGGGAAGAGCTGAGGGGCACTATGTGTGGCTTCTGTTCCTTCTTCATGTCAGTGACGTTAATGGTCAAGGAGGCTCCCAAGACCCTCATACCACATCAGTGCCCGCCTCCAGGGGCCAAGGAGAGGTCAAGGGCCGAGCTGGTCCTACCTTGCCCACGCTGGCCAGCAGCTGAAGGCCTGAGACCTGGTCATCACGACTCAGCCAGAACTCAGCATTGTCATCAGCAGCGATGGCAAACTGGATTTCCCCTGGGCAACAGCAGAGTGTCTGGGTGAATCAAAGAGGGCCTTGGCACGGAGGCTGAACGCCTCTGTTACACCTGCACATTGATTTTCTTCACTCACAGTGATTTGCCCCACCGGCCACTTTTGCATGGGGGAGGGGACTCTACATTCTGGGGGAGCAATATGAAGATGGAGAAGAATTATGTAGACCAGCCAGTTCCAGGCTTCGGGGGTGGGGCAGCTGCCTGAGGGTACTGTATGAAATTTCACTATGTCTTAGTTTCCCCTCCCTCAGTGATGGAGTAACAAGGGCTCAGGGTTATGTTTCTAGGACCCTCCTGCCCCAGGAAGGTGGAAGCAAGAAGAAGAGTGGGGCTTCGGGACTCCCTCACCATCAGTGAAAGGGTGCAGATAGCCAAATATGCGGAGCCCATAGTTGGTCCACTTGGGGGACACAGCCAGCTTCCTCAGGGTTGTGCGGATCTATGTCAAGAAAGATGAACTGTTACTCAGAATCAGGAAGAAGAGTTAAAGAACTCGGTCTACTCAAGGCTGGTGGGGAGGAGAACTGGGCAGCCAATGGGAGACTAGGGGTGTGGTATGGTGGGTGGAGTACAAGATAGGTGTGCCTATGAGATCCTATTCGCTTCTCGGTCCAGCTGGCCTTGTACAATGCACAATGCACATGTTGCCCTTGGATGAACATCAAGAGAGCCTGAACTGAATGAAATGCTGCCCAGCGGCAGGTGGCAAGAGTCTCGGGGAAGGAGAAGACAAAAAAGATCTTCTGGGGGGGCTGGTGAGATGGCTCAGTGGGTAAGAGCACCCGACTGCTCTTCCGAAGGTCCAGAGTTCAAATCCCAGCAACCACATGGTGGCTCACAACCATCCGTAACGAGATCTGGCGCCCTCTTCTGGAGTGTCTGAAGACAGCTACAGTGTACTTACATATAATAAATAAAAATAAACTTTAAAAAAAAAAAAAAAGATCTTCTGGACAGAGGAAGAGAGGGCCCAAGAGATCGAGGGAGTAAGACAGACTGCGATGGACTGAGAAGAAGCAGGGAAGGAGGCAGGTGGAGTGCATGAGATGCAGGAGACACAGAGGGTGGTCCAGGCAGCGTGCACAAACATCCCCACAGGTACTCACGTGGGGGTAGAGCGGGAAGTGCAGGTTGCTCCTCAGCTGTTGGATGGAGCTGCCACACCAGTCTTCAAACACATGTAGGTTGGCATGGCCCCGGAACTGTGTGGGGCAGAGAGGGAACGGTGAGTGAGAAGTGGACACAGTGCTTCTCGAATGTTCTATGGAAGTCTTGGCTCCCAGTCCCTGGTGCTACTGGAAGATGTGGAACCTTTAGGAGGTGAGGACCTAATAGGAGAAGGTTAGGTTATAGGGCGGTGCCCCTGAAGGGATTACTGGGATCCCCACTGCTTCCTGTCTTTCATGACTCACCAGTCAGTCCTCTGCCACCATGATGCACTAAGCTGCCACAAGTCAAAGGAATGGGCCAAGCAGGCCTAGGACTAACCCTCTGAAACCTTGAGCCTACACAATGTTTTCTTGTTCATGAGTTGGTTATCTCAGGAATGCTTGTTCTGATGAAAAGCTAATATCAGCCCCGTGGCCTGACTCTAAGGTTATACACACACACACACACACACACACACACACACACACACACACACGCCCGCGCGCAGGCAAGGGGCTTAATAGCCATGGCAAAATGATGGAAGTGACAGTAGGAGCTGGGAGGAGCTTGGTCAGGTTCTAGCCAAGGGCTTGCTTATCATGCCTGCCCTGTTTCTCAGGAGAGGAAGGCTCTGCAGCCTTCTGCCTGTCATGAAACCTCACCTACCCAGTGGTCTTCATACTCTGGCTGGAGGAAGCATCTAAGGAAATCCATGGTGGTAACTGGGGGCCCCCTCAGGGCCTCCTGCAGCTCACAGGCTCCTCACTGACTGGCAGAGGCTAGCTTGTCACTCTCTGACCTGGGACCTTGGGAAGTAGCCACCACTCACAGGAATGTAGGGAGGGGGCTGGGGTGGGTGAAGAAGTCTGTGGGTTGGTAGGTGGGAGGCGATTAGAGGCTCCAAGGAAGGAAAAGAATGGGGACATTATGCTGCTTCTGGGGAAATTCCTCAAGTCCAGCTTAAAGGATTCAGTTGTCTTCTCCAAGTGGTCTGCTTCTGTCCCCTCCCCAGGAGACCTCCAGGTCAGAGAGCTCTGGTTCCAGAAGAGCAGAGCACTCGAGGGGAGCACAGCCACCAGAGCAGAGCTGTCAGTTGTGTGAAGCCTGGAGCTATGATGTCAGACTTGGCACAAGAAGAGGTTTGCCCAGAAAGCAGCTTTGGCCTGAGGGCAGGGAGACACCAATATCTCACAGCTCCTCCCCAGCCAGCTCAGCCAAGAGAGCCTGAGGTGCTATAGGAAGCCCTCAGGGAAGCCGAGAGTGAAAGAATTAGCCTTTTCTTTGATGAAGGCTGATCCTCAAACTTTTGTGGGTAACCTCCAACTGTGGGGGTGTCCTGGGGATCCTTGGACACTGTCTTCTTCCTCAGACCCAGACTGACAACTACATCAGAATTTGTGTTTTGTGTTGTTCCATTTTAGGGACTCTATACTAACAAAGATGTGGCACTCTGGAACCTCAGCCTCCGAGGTGTCCCTTCTCCTTTGCCTGACATAGGCAGAAGGCCAGGGAAGGGGAGGGCTTCAGTTAGTACACTGTGGCTGTCTTCATACACACCAGAAGAGAGCATCAGATCCCATTACAGATGGTTGTGAGACACCATATGGTTGCTGGGATTTGAACTTTTGACCTCTGGAAGAGCAGTCAGTGAGCCATCTCTCCAGCCCCTCCTCCAAGCTTGTGATGGTTTGGCCGTACGTACGGGAGACAGTACTTGTCTCATTTAGAAGGGAGGGTATGGGGCTCAGGAAGTGACTCCCTGAGAACACACAGCAATTACTCCATGGAGAAGGTGAGTGCAGAAGGGGTATTCAGGGAAGGGAAGGTCTACTCCACCTCTGCTGGGCCTTATTGGGCTTTCCAGGCCTGCAGCAGGAGGAGGCAGATGGTGGCGTCTCCCCTGCCCTGGGTGTTCTTACTGCCCCCAGGACTGTCCTGAGCAACTGGACTGATCTGATGAAGCAGATCACCCTGCAGCTAAAAACTTCAGGTGACTTCAGATGTTAGTCACATAGTCATAAAGATCATCTCACCGTGATCTTTATGACTGACCTGCCTTCCCAGCCCCCACCGCACACACCCTCCTTGCCCTATAGACACCCACACCCAGCCTTTGCCCCTGAACCACCCAACCCTCAGCTTTCCATGCTTGTACAAATGCCGTTTCCTCCTTAGGCTCCTCTTTAGTCCTCAAAAGTTTTCTCAAATACATCTAAGGCCCTCTGTGCCTTCCCTGGGAAGAGCTAACAGTTCCTTCCCATGTGTCCCAGCACATCTGAGTTATGTCTGAGAATGAACAAATGCTTATAGAAGCTGAATCCAGAGCAAGCCAATTCCACCACTGAGTTCTTAGTAACGGTCACTGTGGTTAGATGACAGGGGTCGGAGTAAGCTCAGTGAGTTATTTGTTTGTTTGTTTGTTTATAAACAGTGGAAGAGCTGGGTTAGGAAGGTACTTCTAGTCAAGATCACAAGAGAAAAAATACTGTCTTTCTTTTTTTTCTTGTTTATAATTATTATTACTATTATTTTAATAATAATATTTTATTGTAACAAATAATTACCACAATAATTATTTATATAATTGTTTATTGTTATAATATTATTATTATTGGTTTTTTTTTTTTTAAGACAGGGTCTTTCTGTGTAGCCCTGACTATACTAGAACTCACTCATTCTGTAGATCAAATTGGCCTCAAAACTCACAGAGATCTGTGTGCCTCTGCCTACCAAGTACTGGGATTAAAGATTTGCACCACTACCATCTGACCCTTGTAATTATTTTTGTTTGGAGGAATGTCCTGGGTAGACAGAGTGTTCTAATAGATCTGCCCACTGACCAATAGAAGAGATGGCTGGCATTGGTGTACCAGGAAGTTTCTAAGGACAAGTATTCCATACTAAGTCCCAGCTGTCCCATCTGCTTAGTCCCCTCTGACACACTAAGGACAACAGCTATGGCTGCTACCCAGGGAAGAAAAGCAAGGCCTGAAGTGTTCACTTAGAGTAAGACTCTCCACTAACTTCAACCTCTCAGGCACACTGCAAAGGGGGTGGGCACCCCATTCCGAGAGCCACTGAGCTGGGCACACAGAAGTCCCTGCCACGGGAGGGATGGAGAAGCTGGGCTGGAGTGGCTGTTACTCACCTCCCTGTCCTAGGAAATCAGGGATTCTGTGAAGATCTATGAAGATTGAAGATTTTAAATCTTTTGACGTTTAAAAATGAAATCCATGGAAATCGGTGATTTACTACCGAAAAGCCACATACATGTACTAAGATACCAAATATTTCTTTTTTTTTTTAAAGATTTATTTATTATTATATGTAAGTACACTGTAGCTATCTTTAGACACACCGGAGGAGGGCGTCAGATCTCATTATGGGTGGTTGTGAGCCACCATGTGGTTGCTGGGATTTGAACTCAGGACCTTTGGAAGAGCAGTCAGTGCTCTTACCCGCTGAGCCATCTCTCCAGCCCCCAAATATTTCTTTTAAAAGTCAATTCTGGCCAGGCGGTGAGGCACACACCTTTAACCCCAGCACATGGGAGGCGGAGGCAGATGGATCTCTGTGAGTTCAAGGTCAGTCTGGTCTACAGAATAGGACAGCCAGGGCTACCCAGGAAAACAGTCTCCAAAACCAACCAACCAACCAACCAACCAACCAAGCAACAAAACCCCAAAAGCAAAAAACGTCGATTCTGGCCGGGTGTGCTAGCACATGCCTTAAACCTCACTACTATAGGCAGAGGCAGGTTCTGTGAGTTCCAGCCCAGCCAAGGCCTCTGTTTTCACAAAACAAAAAGTCAATTCTAGGACAGATAATGAGGGCACATGCCTATAATTCCAGTATTCAGGAAGCTAAGGCTGGAGGATCATAACTTTCAGGCTAGCTTGAGCTACATAGTGAGATCCTATCTCCAAAATGAGAGAGAGAGAGAGAGAGAGAGAGAGAGAGAGAATGGGAATATGCTGGAAGAGCTGGCTCATGCCTGTAACCCTAGCCCTTGGGAGATGAAGGCAGAGGATTGGGAAGAGTTCAGGTTCATTGTCAACTACACAGTTGAGACAACTGTACAGCCAGCCTGGGCGATATGAGACCCTGTCTCAAAAATAAACAAGAAAAAGAAAAAGAAAACTGACCCAAGCTACTCTAATAGAGTGAAGGCTAGATACCAGAGCAACTGATCTTTAAAGCAATGGCTCAGCACACTGTCTCCAGCGGCCTGGTGATGTCACCTAGAACAACTGTAACAGCATTGTAACCCACCCTCCCACTGGGCTTTAAAACAGACAGTATCACAGTGTAGAGGGGCTAACATTGATTGTCTCTTTCACTCTTGCCCTTGTGTGGGTGGGTTGGAAATCAAACCACCCAAGCTGCGAGATCAATCTGCAGCAGGAACAATAAAGACAATGGACTGGCCCACACCGCACAGCCAAGAAGTTGTCTCTACCCCAGGCCCCAAGATGAAGAGCCCGGGCTCTAAACACACTGTAAAATATGACGTCCCAGAACACCATGCTATTCCAGAGTTTGGGCATAAGCATGTACTCATGGTATCTTGTACACGGACATGTACATTAAAAAATAAATAAATAAAAAGAATACCAATGTCCATAAGTAAAAAGTTTCAGAGTGGCTGGGGTTTTGACTGTTGCTTTGCTGTGCAGACTCAAGTGACTAACTGCCCTGCTGTGTCACTGTACCTGGTGTGATTTTTTTTTTTTTTTGGACCCCTCACAACTGCTTTCTGAAGCCAGTTCCTAATGCATGCTCCTCTAGAACATCGGTGGCTCAGAATCTTAACAGGCATTTATGGAAAAGGCAAAGGCAATTCAGGGGCAAATAAATTTGGGACCTGCTGAGCTAAACCAAGCTAAACAGATTTGCCCAGGACTTCTCAGAATCTTTCATATGCTAATGTGGATTTCCAAGAACATTTGCCCTGCACAGTGGGCTTTTATGTTGTGTTTTTGTTTTGTTTTGTTTTTAATCTTTTTTAAACAATGGATTTCTTTCTTCCTGGAATAGCTGGGATTTAATGGTTTGAGAACTGTACTCTTGGGGAGGTTGTTATCTTTAAGACTGGGGATTGGCATAGCTGTGAAAGTCGTGTAACCTCCCTAGACACTGCTTTCCCACCTATAAAATAAGAATAATGACCTCTATCATTTGGATCAACAGTGTCTCTGAAAAGCCCATAAGTCCCAGCCTGCAGTGCTACTGGGAATCGGTGGAGCCTAAAGGAAAGAGGTCTCAGAGGTCTGATGATGGAGAGATATTAAGACCAGCCCTTCCCCATCTTCTTTGCTTTCTATACTCCCTGATGTTAGAATAACCCTCCTCTAGCTCTCACCAAGATGTGCTGTGCTACATCGACCCAAAGCAACAGAGCAAACCAAGCTAGAACTAAAACCTCTGAAACCATGCGCCATGATACCCTTCTTCTTCTTCCTAGGAGATTTTTAGGAGTGGACTGTGCCAGGCGGTTGCTCTAGCAACAGAAAGCTGGGTTAACACAATACTACCTTACAGAGTCAAAACAGCTGATGGGAGATGGATATGCACACTGTAGGTTTGCAGCAAATGTTTGTGCGCCCATTTCATCTGTTTAAGTCCCTTCTCTTTAAACACCAGGTTCAGGGGCTTGAGTGGCTCAGTGGTTAAAAGCACTGGTTCCAGAGGACCAGGGTTCAATTCCCAGCACCCACAACTGTCTATAATTCCAGTTCCAGGGAATTCAATGCCCTCTTCTGGCCTAACCAGAAGTACACATACACACAGGCAGAACACACACACACACACACACACACACACACACACACACACACACCCTATACACAGAGACCAGGTTCAGTAGAGACCTTTACCTCTGAGAGCCAGGGGACAGGCTTGTTCCACTTCAGGTAGCTACTGTTCCTGCTCCTACTTCGGGCAATTTCTTGGTCCTATCAGCAAAACAGAGAAGGAGTTTGGTGAAAAGATTAATAAGAAACTGGAGACAGAACAGGATTCTGGGGTCCTTGAAGCTGCCTGTGCAGAAGGAAGGGGTCATGGGACATAGTTCCTGCCTCAAAGAAGCTTGTCAGCTTAAGGGACACTGTCTCATTCATTATTTACACCACATCCCTGAGGAGAGTATGTCAGGCTTGTCAACATGCACTCCACTTTCTTTTTTTTTTTTTGGTTTTTCGGGACAGGGTTTCTCTGTGTAGCCCTGGCTGTCCTGGCACTCACTTTGTAGACCAGGCTGGCCTCGAACTCAGAAATCCGCCTGCCTCTGCCTCCCGAGTGCTGGGATTAAAGGCGTGCGCCACCACGCCCGGCTTGCACTCCACTTTCTGTTCACTTCCCTGAAGTTTTCAACCATGAGAAAAAGTGGACTCTGGATCCCCTTGGAGCAGGAGCTGTGATTTCTTATTCCTTCAGCCCCCACCCCCAAGTTCTATCCAGACTTGTCACTGGTCTCAACAAATGGGAGCCCCTCAAAGACACCCCAGGCCCTCCCTACCACATGGGTCCTCAGAGTTACTTTGGTCTCATCCAGCTTTGGGGATCCATGTCTGCTCTATGGTCAACGGTTGCAGGGGTTGGGGTGGGAAGAGGGTCCAAATGGGAATGGCCTTCAATTTCCCTAATCTACACCTGAGCAACACTATAGAGAAATGCTTCGTGACAAACTGCACCCCAGCTGATTGCAGGGAAGGGCATTTGTCTACTTTACAGGCTCTGGCTTTCAGCACCATGTGTCTGGTACTATCATCAGGGTCAGTCCTGTCTCTAGGATATGCTGGCTAATATGCAGGAATGCTGTGTGTGTGTGTGTGTGTGTGTGTGTGTGTGTGTGTAGATGGGGATGAAATCAAGCTAGGCAAAAGTGCCATCTCTAAGCCATATACTAGCTTAGGATGTGTTGTCTGGGACTGGAGAGATGGTTCAATGGTTAAGAGCACTGACTGCTCTTCCAGAGGTCCTGAGTTCAATTCCCAGCAACCACATGGTGGCTCATAACGATCTGTAATGGGATCTGATGCCCTCTTCTGGTGTGTCTGACAACAATAACAGTGTACTAGTATAAATAAAATAAATAAATCTTTTTTTTTAAAAAAAGGCTGTGTTGTTTAAGACAGATGCCACGTGTCTGGAACAGCTCTAACTTGGATAGTGTGAACAAAAACCCTAAACCACTAGGCCCACTGGGGCTTTGAGGAAGGCAAGATAGATATCTGCACTCAGCTAGAACTTCAAGGTGCAACTGGGGTTCCACCAGCTGTCTCCCCTCTGCATAGACCACAGTGAAGATTTCCCTTAAGGCCATGGAGCAACTGAGGGGATGGCCTTGAATGGTCCAGCAGCGAGGAGGGTGGAAAACAGACTGGACCTACCACATACCTTGAGGCTCAGCTGCTGGGGACGGTAGAATTGGAGATTCGGATCAACGGCTGGGATGTTCCTGCTGGCTAGGGCCTTGGCCAGTTCTCGCCAACTGCCATACCCTGTGAAAGGGAAGAAGAACAAAACAAGGCCAACTTAATGCAGGAGCCCATAAATCTGTAAGATTAGAGAGGTAGAGATAAGAGAGGTGAGTGGCTTCTCCTTACCACACCTCTCAAGGTAGGTATGGAATGGGTGAGGCAGGTGACGGGAAAGACCTGTGCCTTCCCTAAGTCAGAGAAGGGACTCTGCTAGGTGAACTGGGCTATGGTCATATACCGTGGGTTCCACTGCAAAGTGATTCTTACCTAGTTGCTCCTGGTAGGTGATTTCTCAAAGGCCCAGTCAAGAAATGGTGACAAAGCCTACTTCCAGGGCAGCAGCAGAGGATTATGGGAGGTGAGGACAAAGGGGGCCTAGGACTTTGTATTTGTTCCATAAATTTAGTTCTGGGGCTATGTGCGACACCCTCATGTCTGCTCTTTTTTTTTTTTTTTTTTTTTTGGTTTTTCGAGACAGGGTTTCTCTGTGTAGCCCTGACTGTCCTGGCACTCACTTTGTAGACCAGGCTGGCCTCGAACTCAGAAATCCGCCTGCCTCTGCCTCCCGAGTGCTGGGATTAAAGGCGTGCGCCACCATGCCCGGCTAGTGTCTGCTCTTTAACTGGTTAATTTGCACACATCTGCGGAGGTAGAAAGAACCCCGGTGGGAAGGAGAGGACAGGAAACGGTTGGTGTGCAAGCAAGCATTCCTAAACAAACAAAGGCAAGGTAAGGGTGGGAAGAGTCGGAGCCCAGGGGTCAGTCTGCAAGTCACTAGATGCCAATGCCTTCTTGATGACAGGGAGAATGATTGGGCAGGGGTGTTGGGCTTAACGTAAGCAAATGTACAACACTGTGAGCCATAAGTCAGAATCATGAACCATCAGGCTGGTTTAGATCACTTTATCCTCCTCCAGGTAAGGAAAACGGGAGCAAAGCTCCTGACATGACCAATCTGGGGTCATAGAACAAACAGTAACAAGGCTACGGTGAGAACCCAAGCAAGCAGGGGTGTCTCCATTGGGCTGCTTTATTAAGATGCCCTTGAGGGGCTGGGTTACACCTCAGCTCTGGAGTCCATGCCTAGCATAACATACACTCTGCTAAAAAGAAGTCAGAGTGAAGCACCCCTGGAGGGGGGCAGGGAATCACATAAAAGGAGTTTGACAGTCATCCGCCCTTGGGAAAGAACAGTTTAAGTGTCACGGGATCCCTGTGTGAGCTCCAACAGAGACAGAGCTAACTAAACAAAAACCAGAGAATAAACAGCTAAGTGTGGTGGCAGATGTCTATGACACACCAAAAATCTAGGGGAACAAAGGCAAGATTGCTGAATCCAAGGCCAGCCTGGGCTACAGAGCAAGACCAGACTATGGTCCACAAAACAACCAACCACAGAGTACAGCCAGTAGTACGGACTGCACAGAAAGCAGACATCACATTGTGCATGAGTGCTAGGTGCTGATGTTTGGAGGGGTGGGTACGGAGTCACAGACTGGAGCTTGATGGGGGGCGGGGGTGTCAGGCTGCTTTTCTTCTGTGGTTATGGTGTGTGTTTACAAAGCATCTCAGAGGCATCATCCGATCCTTTTCAGACGCTGGAGTTAGGTCAGGTGCGGTCAGGTGCAATCATTCTTGTCTTACAGATGTGGAAAGAGGCGCTTGGAGTTCTCAGCCAAGGATCTATCTGTCTTCCAAGATTAGAGAAGATAGCCCTCACATGCCAATGTCTGTCATCATTTACACTCTCTCCTGCAGCTACTCTTTAGCAGAGCTTTGAGAAGTCCTGGAGTCAGACACCTTAGCCATGGACATAGGCTGTGGGTTACTACACAAATATTCAGTCACACTTAAGTCACGGGAACTTCTGGCCTCCAAGGATACATGCACAGACACATATTGAGAAACAAAAACACAAATCTTAACACACACACACACACACAGTGAGTCCCCTCTGTGTGTGTCTGTGCATGTGTGTAGGGAGTACGCATGCATTCAGACCAGAAGGCATCAGGAGTCCTCCTCAATCACTCCATACCTATTTGAGGCTAGTTCTCTCCAGAAACCTGAGGTTCCTGTTTTCTCAGCAAGACTGAAAGCCAGCAAGCCCTAGCGATGCCCCTGCCTCAGGCCCCTGCACATGTGTCAGATGCTCAGCTTTTTACATGGGAGCTGGGATCTGAACTTTGGATCTCACCACTGCACAACAACTGCTGTGCTTTTTTTTTCCAGGCTCCACCACCCCTCCTTTTTTAGAAGAATCCTGATAGGCTAATTTAGCCAGAACGTGCTTGCTGTCTCTTCTTGGCAACTGAGCATCGACTGGTTTCCCTAATCCACTTACTGGCTGTAAAGCCCTGGCTTCTTTGCTGACCTCAGAACTGAACT
Organism: Mus caroli; assembly: GCF_978045245.1. Taxonomy (NCBI): domain Eukaryota; kingdom Metazoa; phylum Chordata; class Mammalia; order Rodentia; family Muridae; genus Mus; species Mus caroli. Next base: position 28,394,859 of record NW_028227262.1, on the reverse strand, counting down.
CAGGTCTGTACTAAGTGAAGAACTCTCAATTGACCAGTTCTCTTCCTTTTCGTCTAAAGGCTCTCTCTGTGGCCAAGGAAAAGACAGGAAACTCAGTGAGGTTAAATGTAGCCAGCCCCTTACCTACATGTTCTGAGACATGAGATCTGGATGGTCAGCAGATGAGTCTTCAGGCTTCGGAGTGACGGGTCTAACTGCACACACACACCCACACACACACCCACACACACACACACAGCTGTACCACCTTGAGCTAGCCACAGCATCTCCTTAACCTTGCTTCCTTCATTGGGATGGTGGGAATAGAAACATCTGCTCCATCCAACAGGCCTTCTGGGAACAGTGAATTATCTGGGTCTGACTCACAGAGTGCTTGATACTCTTCTCTTTCTCCTAACAGTTCCTGAGTTGGGGGTTTGGATCTGAGAGTCAGGAGATAGAATTCTAACTTCTTTAGAATTGTGTAAACTGCACAGAACCAGATCTCTCTCTGACTCTCTTCTCTATGCTCGCTGACCAGAGAGCAAGCAGACAGGGCAGTGGGGACTTGGATCTGTCCTCTCTGTGGCACGGACTTTGTGGTCCTTCCATCACCTTCCCATGGCCCTGCCAGTGCTCACTAAGCACATGCTCTGTGCCAGGCTCTGAGCACAGGCGCTGTATTTGGATCCTCCTCATCTCTGTCTCTGTATCGATTCTGGCAGTGGATACCCAGCCATTGCTTGCCCCACTGGGAGCAACTGGAGCTAAAGAATGTGCTGATTGAACGACTGACACTTGTCACTTGTCCCCTGTTAAGTGATTCCTCCTGCTTCTGGCTGGGCCTCTGCTTCCAGAGTACCAGCTGCCAGGACCTGGTCCTCCTACAGCAGGTGTCACATTTATGCCGGGAGACAGACACCGGAGTCTCAGGTGTCAGACAAAGCACACTGTGGGCCTCATGCTCTGCCCTCACAGAGCTGGGCTATCAAGTTAACCATCAGCCAGAGCTTTGCCAACACCCTCCTGGGGGCAATACAGACTTCAAAGGCCTGAAGATTATCATCCTGGCTCTCTGAGACCCTATAGAACGCATATATCCCTTGGTATCATTTTTCAAAAACTCTTAACATATGTTAACTCCATGGCCTCTCTCTCAGAAATAAGAAAAAACAAAGTAAATAAAACGGTATGGTGGTCAGCCCAAGGTCACACAGCAAAAAGAAAATCCACAGGAAGCTTCCTATGCCTGGAACAACAGTCTTTAGCATCGCTATGCTCACTGCGCTGCTCCATCTGATACTCTTGCCAATACAGCATGTGGACATCGGGGCCACTGATGGGAGAGTGGGAAGACCCGTCACCGATACCCAGATCCCACAGTAGGACTGCAGGCTTGAGCTCCATCTCCACCCCAGGTGTTGAAAACACTTAGAAGCATTTCCAACTTAACAGTTAAGGGCTGGGCATGGAGTTTAGTGGATACAAAGTGCTCGCCAGCTCAGTGTGGAACCCTTGCTGGAGGTTTGTACAAGGCCTTGGGTGTTATCCCTAGCACACTTAAAATAAATAAATACATACATATATTTAAAAGCAAACAACTGAGGGAGTAAAAAATTGATACTAAATTTCCATGTCAGTATAAATTCCCAAAGCCTGTTGATAAAGACTACAATGCACGCTACACAAGAATGTGTTCAAACCTCTGCCAATGCCCAACTGAACTCCTTACAAGCTCTGTGCTAATGTGTATTGCTTTGACTCTTAAGCAACTATGAGTACAATACTAATAGCAGCCAACATTAATGAGCACGTATTATGTTCAAAGCACCGTGCTAAGGAGGTACGGCTTTGGTTTTGGTGTTGTTATTTTTTGAAACAGGGTCTCTACATAGCTCTAACTGGCCCGGAGCTTGCTATATAGATAAGGCCGGCTGCCAACTCGTAAAGATTCACCTGCCTCTGCTTCCCAGGTGCTGGGATTAAAGGTGTACCCACTCCATGCTTCCAGTTGTGTTTCAACACATAAAGACAGATAATGTGAGCACACATGCACATACATGACTTCATGGTGAACAACAAGGGAGCCCAGTGGAGACCTACAGAACCTGTTCCAGTCCCATGATCACTGAGAGTGTCAGCCCTGAGTCATCTCTCCACTCCACTTTCTATTTTCTTGGTCACGTGGAAACAGATCTTACCTGACTATAGAAAGACCTGGATGGAGGCAACCCAACACAGCGGATGACTCAAGTTTACCCCCAGTTGAAGGCTGAACAGACAACATGAGGTTTACGTCTCCTCTCCACCTCCCATCCCATCCTCCCCCCCCCCCAACCTGCCAGCTCTAGGGATCAACAGGGAGACTGAGGCAACCCAAGCTTGCTACCAGGAAAGGTGGAGCCAGGGAACGGTGTGAAAGGGGATGGATGCACTGGGGTACCATGGTGGACACAGACATCTTTACAGTATTGTTACCCACCTTGGGGCTGGTCTCTAGAAGAAAGGCTTTTCACCTTCTCTAAACTACAGGGGAGGACTTTTGAGAGGGGAGGGAATGGCTGTCCCATGACTCTGGAAAAGGTGTGAGCAGCCCAGAGGGGTTATTCCACCTTCTTCACAAGACACCACAGACCTGAAGATCCAGGATGAATGACGACTTCAAAGAGAAGCCCTGGGGTCTGTCTAGAAATTCACTCTCCAGAGCCTAACCATGCAAAGAGAAAAGATGGTGCTGAGGAGGTAGAATCCTTGTCCTGGTAGAAGACAAGAGACTGCCAAGGAGACAAGAGGCCACACCACTCGGCATGGATTTACAAGAGCCAGAAAGCAGCCCCGCGTCACAAGATGAAAAGGTTCCGTGCCTGGGAAGAACTTGAGGAGAGAGCCTGAGGAGAGAGCCTGAGGAGAGAGCCTGAGGAGAGAGCCTGAGGAGAGAGTTGGTGTCTTTGTCAGGACAAAGCGACCGTGGCTTGAAGCCAGCAGGGCTTAGATGAGAAAATGGAAGCTGCATGTCACAGACAGGCAAAGATGAAGTGGAGGGCATGTCACCTGGGGGACGGTCATCAGAGCACGGCACGCCTAAGGCTTTGAGGGCAGAGAGTGTGATGAAGTCTTTCCTAGTTGCTGATGCCCTAGGGAACTTGATGCAATGAAAATTATTATTACTATACCCATAACAATGAACATGTATGAGTTAACACACATATGTATACACATATATACGTATATGTATACACATATATGCATGTCTATTTGTACCGAGGTTTGCTATATTTATATTAACTTAAATACAGATTACTCTGTTTTTTCTTAATTTTTTAAAAATTAAGTTGTAACTTCTAATAAATAAACAAGTAAGCCATATATGCAATCCTCTTTTGTGATGCTTAACAATCTAAGAGATGAGGCTAGAGAGTTGACTCCATGGTTAAGAGCACTGCCTGCTGTTTGAGAGGACACAGGTTCAATTCCCAGTGCCACACACATCGTGGCTCACAACCACCTGGAACTCCAGAGGGTCTGATGCCCTCTCTCGGCCTCTGTGAACACTAAGTACACACGTAGTTCACAGACACACACAGGCAAAACCCTCATACACATATAATAAAAATAAATAGATCTCAATAAACAAACAAACAAATAAATAAGTACAATTTAAAGAAAATAATCTAACACTTCAGAGCACAAAGACCCCTGGAGCAAGTGAACTGAATGCAGTTTTAGCAAGAATGGGCTAAGTATAATTAACATTGGCTCAGCCCTCCCTCCTGGATAAGAGAAAGGTATGGGCCGAGCAGAACCAGGCTTAATCGGATTATAAACCCAGAAGTGTCTTTCAAAATACTGTTATAGTCTCTCAACAATCTCTTTCCCTGAGTTCAATACTTTTTCTTTTTTAGATTTTCTTTAACAGGTTCGTGTGTGTGTGTGTGTGTGTGTGCATGCGTGTGTACTTAATATGTATATAGCTTTTATTTTGTGATAGGCACACACACACACACGTATATATGTACACACACTGAATGTTGGTCATTCCTTTCGTCTCCTGTTATCCTCTCTCTCACTGAAACCTTTCTCCCAACCTTATTTTCATATTTTTCTAAATACATCCATCCATATATACTGTTATGCACCCCTTTTAAACTACACGTTATACAATATTTTGTTATTTTAGACCCTTTTTTCTCATGATAGGCACACACCACTGAGTACTGAGAACTGAGCCCAGGGCTTCATGCATGCTGGCAAGCTTTCTACCGACTGAGCTACACCCACAGCGCAGATTACTCCTGTGGGCTTACAGGGTTTGTTGTTGGTTGGTTGGCTGGTTTTGTTTGTTTGATCTTCCCAAAAGCCATAGAGACAGTAAGTGACTGAGCTGAGATTTGGACCCAGGATGAAAGGCTGTGATCGTAACTCTATTACTTCCCATTCAAGGTCCTGAATTTTACCTTTATCATTATCACTTAGTAGCATTCATTCACCAGCTCATCCCTGTTCTCCCACTGTCTCCAACTACTGTCTTTATCTTCTCTCTGTAAGAGCCAAAGAAATGCAAAGGGGAGAATGGAGCCCCAAATATACAATCCCATCACCTACTCTAGCCAGAGAACCAAACAAGAACATTCAACACCCTTTCTTTCTCAACAGAAATAATCCTGTGTTTGTGTTCATGACTGGCCCTGGGGATCATTGTGGCTGCCCAGCTCCTCAGGAGGAGGGAATGTCTTCAGAGAGTAGAAAGATGGAGTCCTAAGGTTTCCCTGGCTCCTGCTCACGAACAGATAAACACAGGTAGGGCTCTCAGGAGCTTCCCTCTCTGACAGGCCTCCAAGCCAGGGGCCTGAAGTGCAGTCAGCTGTACTCTCCGTCTCCTGCCAGGCTAGCACCTGAGCCGCTGGGATGGCTGTGGTTGCAGGCAAGCTGAGGCTTGCAGCCAGCGACTTGGGAACTGCACCTACTGTCCTCACGAGTGCTACCCAAAAGGCCCCAAAGAGGGCATCTGAGCCAGTGCCAGGGATGCACCTGCCCTACAGCCACTGTAGGGCTTCCTGCTCACACAAACATCCAGGGAGAAGATAAAGCCAAGGGAGCAGATGAGGAGAAAAGACAGAGAGCAACTCGGTGTCCTTTCTATTTGCTGCCGCCGCCCTGGGAATACAGGTTCTGCTTGTATGGAGCTGAGCTCAGTAACTTTCCATTCCCTAAGCATAGGTGATGGTCAGTGTAGACTCCAGAAGGTAGGGCTCAGCCCGGTCACCTTGAGGATATCACCATTATCATTACCATCATGGCAAAAAAAAACTAAACAACCGTAACATTTCAGGCTCCATTTACAAGTCACTGTTATGACAGTTACAGTCAACTTAAGACCCGCCAGGAAAATCTAATGCTGAGAGCCCAGGACTCTGAAGACTGGCCCATATTCTGCACTTGAATCCTCAAGGACACCTAGGCAAGAGTCACTTAGGTTCTTTCCAGACCCTCTGGTGGGGTTTGCTCTTCTGAACCCACTAGGTTTGTCTTCCTGTGAAATGGGACAAAGAGACACTTCAAGGAAAACATGAGACCACCCCTGACCTCCCTGGGCGGTCTTTCAAATAGGGAGTTCAGGGCTGCAGTAGCTGGGCATTTGTCTAACATGTAGAATAAATAGCTAAGAATAATCAATCAGAAGACTGAGGAAAATGAGCCAACGGACCCTCGATCGTTAGCATTTCCTGAGCACCACGTGCCCTACTAACAGCTGGGACGGAGCGAACACGCACACACTTAGCTCTTTCTGCTCTGTGGTTAATGAAAGGACCCACTTTGCCAAGCCCTTGGAGATGGCCTGGTGCTCACACTTGTATCCACACGCAGGGCAGGTGCAAGCCAGTTCTGCTGGATGCAAACGGGCAGACACAGCAAGCTGGCTGGGTTCACCGGATGCTGATGACACGATGTTGCTCAAGGATTTTTTATTCTCAAAGACTCAGAAATGTCAGGCAAGACTATGAGCAAAAGCTCTGTGATTAGGAAACTTGTCTTTATGGTATGAGAGTCTAGGAGAAGCAAGGAAATCACTGGCTCTGTATAACAGCCACGGAGGAGTTTCAGCAAGAATATCAATAGACCTCAACTGAAGGTTTAATGTTGCCCACAGAGGTACTGGAGGGTGTAAGACAGAAACCTTAGTGGTTACTTAAAAGCCTGGGCTCCAGGGCTGGAAAGATGGCTCATCGGTTAAGAGCACTTCCTGTTCTTTCAGAGGACCCCGTTTGGTTCCCAGTACCCACACTGGATGGCTCACAACCACCTTTAACTTCAGCTTCAGGAGATGTGTTACCTCGAGCCTCCATAAGCACCTGTACTCATACCCACATCTATACTCAGGAATACTCATAGCTCCCAGCACCCAATAGGGCACCTCACACCCATGTGAAATTCCAGTTCCAAGGGTTCTGATGCCCTGTTCTAGTGTTTGTGGACACTGTACACAAATGGTACGCAGACACATATGCAGGCAAAACATTCATGCACATAAAATAAAAATAAATCTAAAAACAAATATACTCTTAAAGCCCTAAACACTCCCTTGGCCTCTTCCCAAGTAAAAAACAGAAATAGAGGTTCTTTCTCCTGACGGAGAGAGAGAAAATGGTTTCCATTGTTGGAGGACCTGGAGAGACAGAAACATCATTGACAGAAAAAAGTGGGAGCCAGGATAAAAACAAACAAATAAAACCAAACCATCCTCATCCGAAGGTCCGGGAAGACACGCCAAGGGAAACGCAGGGGCGTGTGTCTACGAGAAGCAGGCGAGATGTCAGCTAGTCACTATGGAAAGAGGAGGAAACTGGACACAGTGGCACCCAGCACCACAGCCACACACAGGAGGCAGAGACTGCGTCTTAAGTAATTTTTTAAAAAGACAAGCGAGGACAAGCAGGAAATAATTATAATTAACTGTTAATGACAAGAGCCTGGACTTTGGGGATGGTTACAGTAAAATGCCGACACAGACTTCAGAAACTTCTCTTCCACGCATTACCCCACTCCACCCACTAGTGGGTTGGCACGTGATTCACCCACAGACAACCATCATGGCTACAAATGGACATCTGGCCGGGCTCCTCTCTGCTACAGGCTTCTGACACACAGTCTTATTTCACCCTACAGCAATCACTTGATGTTTACAAAATTTCCCTTTTACTGATCCTCACAGCCTCCACACAATGGCATAGGGAAACTGCTTGCTTTTCAAAAAGATCTCCTAAGAAGTATCTTACACAGGACCGACCCTCTGTGTGTTGTACAAAAAGGCACCGAATCCAAGGGAAACAAAGAGAAGAATCCTCGAAGCCAAGGACATTTTCTTGGGCTCCACAGGGCTTTGGTTTGGACCAACAACCAGGAGCCTTAGCCTCCCCAGCCCATTACACTTGATATCTGCTTTTACAGTACCCACACACCCACACACACGTTTGCAGTGTTTGGGATCCAACTTAGGGCCTGAGAGAGCCAGGAAAGTGATCTACCACCGAGCCACCGAACATACTCTCTTCTCAGCAGTCTGAGCCTCTTTTCTGTATTTGGCTGGAAAACAATCTGATGTGGGTGCCAGCCAACTGCTAGGCCTGCATGGTCTGAAGAAAGGGACTTGCCAAAACCAGATGAGGTTGCTGTAACCTGTTCCTGGGAAGGAGAAGGACTGGGACAGGAGGGTACACAAGACAGTAACAAGACTATTGGGGTTAGGTGTGGTGGTACACCCTTTAATCCCAGCACTCGGAAGACAAAGGCCACCTGGTCTACACTGAGTTCAAGCCAGTCAGGGCCACAGGGAGATTATTGTCAACTTAGACTTGTCCCTCTTCCTTCCCACAATAGGTCATTTAAGTAAAACTTCAGGGGTTTGTATGCACTGAGCACAGAGTGCATACCACAAGACCATAAGGGTCAGGTTCTCTTCCCAGAGTCACCGCCAAATATTCTTGGCTTTGTTTTATGTTCATCCAAATGCCACGAACCTTTAACATTTTGTTGACAGGGGGCACAGGGGCGTAAAGGTAAGTTCACTGAATGTCTAATCTGCAAGGGGAGCCAGTATGAAGAACCAGTCTGAAGTCAGTCTTTGATTCTTGGCCCAAGGCACAGTATGTCATCACAGGGCTTAGCTGCACCTGAGCCCAGTTAGGAAGGTCTGAAAATTAGTCCTGTGCAAGCAAAACTAACTCTCTGTCTCTCTCTCTGTCTCTCATTCCTGCTGCATTGACTCTCTCTCTCTCTCTCTCTCTGTCTCTCTGTCTGTCTCTCTCTCTCTCTCTGTCTCTCTCTGTCTCTCATTCCTGCTGCATTGACTCTCTGTCTCTGTCTCTCTCTCTCTCTGTCTCTCTCTCTGTCTCTCATTCCTGCTGCATTGACTCTCTCTGTCTCTCATTCCCTCTGTCTCTCTCTCTGTCTCTCATTCCCTCTGACTCTCTCTCTCTGTCTCTCTCTGTCTCTCTCTCTCTCTGTCTCTCATTCCTGCTGCATTGACTCTCTCTCTGTCTCTCTCATTCCTGCTGCATTGACTCTCTCTGTCTCTCTCTCTCTCTGTCTCTCTCTCTGTCTCTCTCATTCCTACTGCATTGACTCTCTCTGTCTCTCTCTCTCTCTGTCTCTCTCTCTCTCTGTCTCTCTCTCTGTCTGTCTCTCATTCCTGCTGCACTGAGCAGGCACCTGAACATGTGAATGATAAAGAGTGGGTGGTGTGACTCTCTCTCTCTCTCTCTCTCTCTCTCTCTGTCTCTGTCTCTGTCTGTCTCTCATTCCTGCTGCACTGAGCAGGCACCTGAACATGTGAATGATAAAGAGTGGGTGGTGTGACTCTCTCTGTCTCTCTCTCTCTCTCTCTCTCTCTGTCTCTGTCTCTGTCTCTCTCATTCCTGCTGCATTGAGCAGGCACCTGAGCATGTGAATGACAAAGAGTGGGTGGTGTGACTCTCTCTCTCTCTCTCTGTCTCTCTCTGTCTGTCCTTCCTGCTGCATTGAGCAGGCAGGCACCTGAGCATGTGAGTGACAAAGAGTGGGTGGTGTGAAGAGCTGGAAGAGTTACTTCATAAGCAGTGTCTCCTCACAGTTCTGGGCCTGGATGAAGTGACAGTCACTGACCCTGACACTCTGAGAGACTGACAACCAGCTGCAGGCTGTCACAGCACCCTGTGGACACTCGCTGTGCCAGAGATGTCAAAGTCACAACCCAAGTGTCCCTGAGTGGTCACTATTCCCTTATTTCCCTTTCTCTCTCTTACCCCCACTTCTCACCTCTATCACCTCGGTATCTAGCTCTGATGGGCCTGAAGTTTGCTCTGTAGACCAGGCTGGCCCCCAGCTCACATAGATCCGCCTGCCTCTGCCTCCAAAGGCACGACTACTCTAGCCTTCTTTCTCCTTTCTAAACATAACTTTGAGATGTGTACATGCGTTGAAAATACATATAACACAGACTAATCTCGATTACCAAGTTGGTAGGTCTGAGAGGCACCTAGGAGATGGGTTGAGTACCGCTAGTGAGTCTCTAAGGTGTTCCTCGAGATGACCGGCATGAAGTCTCTGACCTAATAACCGTTTTTCAATCAACTAATAGTTAAGTTCTGAACAGACTCTTGAAAGTAGCAGAACTGTGGGAGGTGGAGCCTGTATGAAAGAAGTTGTTCTCAGTGAGTGAGTCTCTATCTAACAGGAATGTCTTGCTAGGGGCCACTGTGAGGAGCCGGTGTGGCAGCAGTCCCAAGAAGGTGCCAGGGACTGCAGCTAAGTCTTATGACTTGCACCTGACTTCCTCATACACCTGAATATAAGCCACAACCATCGTTGAGAGCTGCACAGGTGCACCAGGATACTGGCGAATCCATTTTGGTGGAGACATGCCCCTGCAGCCCTGATTAGCTGAAGCTGCGTGCCTGGTGAGGTGACGTGGCCTGCCGTGAGTAGATGAGGGCTGAGAGTATATAAGAGTGAGAGGCCCGGGTTAGAGAGAGATATAAAGTGGAAGGATAAAGTTGAAGCGAGAGTGATGAAGACTGAAGTTTGCTGAATAAACTGCTGTTAGAAGGACTGGTGGTCGTGTCGTTCTTGCTGGTCGAGAGCGGACGCGACAGGCCATGTTCTGTGCTTCTCTATTTCTCTTCAGGGTCTGAGCAGCCCCACATGACTCCTTGTCAGGATGCACTGAACCCTCTGAAACCATGAGTGAAACACAGCATCCCCATGTTAAGCTATTTCTGCCAAGCAGTTTAATATAACAATGCAAAGGCCAACAGAATAAGTAACAAAATTTATCTCTTTTGGGGAGGTGGAGGGGTTGAGACAGGGTTTCTCTGTGTAGTCCTGTCTGTCCTGGAACACAGTCTGTAGACCAGACTAGTCTTAAGCTCAGAGATCTTCCCTGAGTGCTTGGAATAAAGGTGTGCACCACTCCTACCAGGCTAAATTTATTGTTTTTTTTAATGAGAGTCTGAAGTGCCCTTCCATGAGCTACACTGCCAGAACACTCCATCTTTCTTTTCTTTTCTTTCGTTTTCTTTTTCCTTTTCTCTTCTTTCCTTTTCTTGTTTCTGATTCTTCAAGACAGGTCTTTTTCTGAGTAGCTCTGCTGTCCCTGAACTGTCTGTACTCTAGGCTGGCCTTGAACTCAGAGATCTGCCTGCCTCTGCCTCCCAAGAGTGGAGATCAAAGGCATGTGCCATCACTGCCTGGCTATCACACTTGCTGTTTAAATGCACAGTTCAGTGGCAGTGAGCACATTCACACTGCTGCACACTGCTGCACACCGCTGCACACCATCCTCCCACAACGCTTTCATCCTTCTGAACAGAAACTCTGTCTACACGGGGCAACTTCCATCTCTTTTGTTCCCTGCTCCTGGGAACCACTATGCGCCTTTCTCTGTGAATTCTGCTCTTTATAAATTTACCAAGTATTACATATACATGGAATCATACAGTATTTGTTCTTATATGTTTAGCTAATTTCATAATTATAACATTATTTCATAGTTCAACCATATTGCACTGTGTGTCACAATTTCCTTCCTTTACTTTAAAGCTGAGCAATATTCCATTGTATATGGGTGTGTGCACATGCATGTTATACATATATTATATATGCATATACATACACATACATATAAATTTTCTTTATCTATTCATCCATCATGGAAAGTTGGGTAGTTTCTACCACTAGGATGCTCTCACATTTTTCAGAAAGGCACACTACTGAACCACAAATAAATAAATAAATAATCTAGCAGATACTGAAGACCAAAGGGACCAGGCTGCTATATCAGTGGAATATCTATGGTAGTAAAACTTTGAGTTTCACTAAAAATGCAGAGAGTCTGGGGAGCGCTGGCTTGGGAAGAGTGATATATTGGTAAGATCAGAATGAACCACTCCCAGTCCATAACCAGAAAAGAAGCAGAAGTCCTGAGAGGCATTTCCTAGGAATACCGATGCTCTAGTACACTAGGCAGTATGAAAACAGCAATTTCAACACATCTTGGCTTCCAAGAGTGCTTAAAGCTTTCTGGCCCTTACAATCTACAAGCTAGGAAGGAAGTGTAGGGACTACTGGTTGCCGATCCTCCACGAAGCAGGTATTTCAGAGTCATGATTTAGAACCCTTTTAGTCCAATTTGACATTGTGGAGAAAGAAATGGAGTGATAGTGGAATAGCACAACGAACATGGTGTAGATCAGTGTATGTGTGTGAGTATATGTGTGTGTCACTAGGTGTGTGTATGTGTAAGAATGTATACATATGTGTGAGTATATGAGTGTATATGTATGTGAGAGTGTGAGTATGAGAGAGTGTGTATAAATGTATGAGTGTATGTGTGTATGTATATGTGTGTGAGGGTGTGTATATGTGTGTGTATATGAGTGAGTCTGTATGTATGTGAGTGTGTATGTAAGAGTGTTTATATGTATGTATGAGTGTGTATATGGTATGAGTGTGTGTGAGTATGCGTATGTGTATAATGGGGTCAGTCTAGTCTGGAACTTGTAATCTTGTCTCAGCCTCCTGAGTGCTAAGAATACAGGTGTGTAGCCGGGCGTGGTGGCGCACGCCTTTAATCCCAGTACTCGGGAGGCAGAGGCAGGTGGATTTCTGAGTTCGAGGCCAGCCTGGTCTACAAAAAGTGAGTTCCAGGACAGCCAGGGCTACACAGAGAAACCCTGTCTTGAAAAACCAAAAAAAAAAAAAAAAAAAAAAAAAGAATACAGGTGTGTGCCACGTGCCTGGTTCTGGATTCTTTGAACACTTGTGGTAAGACATATATCATGCCAGATGCACACTGGTGGTATATGGTACAACCAATAAAAACTCAGCAACTAAGCACAGACTGGAAAACTAGTCCTCCGATGTGGCTAGAACTGCAGGCCTATCTGCCTCAGCTTAAGTCACTGGTAACTTCTGGAGATGATTTTGGAGAACTCAGGAGTTGAAGAAGGGGTTTCATAGTTTTGAGGCCACCTGATCTATACAGTGAATTTCTGGCCAGCCAGGACTACAAACCCTGCCTTTGTTTTGTTTTATTGTTGTTTCTATTTTTCTTTTTTTTTTTTTTTTTAAAGATTTATTTATTTATTATATATAAGTACACTGTAGCTGTCTTCAGACACTCCAGAAGAGGGCGCCAGATCTCGTTGCGGATGGTTGTGAGCCACCATGTGGTTGCTGGGATTTGAACTCTGGACCTTCGGAAGAGCAGTCGGGTGCTCTTACCCACTGAGCCATCTCGCCAGCCCTGTTTCTATTTTTCTTCCTTCCCTTCCTCTCCCTTTTCTTCCTTCCCTTCCTCTCCCTTCCCTTCCCTCCCCTCCCCTCCCCCTCCCCCTCCCACTTCTTCTTCTTCTTCTTCTTCTTCTTCTTCTTCTTCTTCTTCTCTCTCTCTCTCTCTCTCTCTCTCTCTCTCTCTCTCTCTCTCTCTCAAGATAAATTGGGGAAAGACCACAAAATAAATAAAATAGGGAATCACACCACCAGGCCTCAGAAAGGTCAAGAACCAAGCAGTTTACAAAATCTTTAATATCTCAACACCCCTGATGTCTGCTTAGGATTCAAACCCCCAGTCCTACCTGTGAGAGCCTTGCAATTCCATACAAATATCAGTGCGTGGGGGGTGGGGGGAGATGGTGGTGAAGGGATTAGGGGTGGGGTGTGGGTCTTCCCTGTGAGAACCCTTTAGCTGTACATAATTGACTTGATCTTTAAAGAATGAAAAAATTTTTTTTCAAGACAGGGTTTCTCTGTATAGCCCTGGCTGTCCTGGAACTCACTCTGTAGACCAGGCTGGCCTCAAACTCAGAAATCCACCTGCCTCTGCCACCTCCCCCCCCCCCAAGTGCTGGGATTAAAGGCGTGCGCCACCACGCCCGGCTAAAGTACACAAATGCAGATATAATGAGAGGTATCAAAGACAGAAACAGTACAATATCTAGAAACTGCATAGAATATCTGGAAGATGATAGAATTGATTATTTAGATTATTTCCCCTGGATTATACAAAGAAATGGTGTTCTAAATGTATTTCTTGAAAAGATAAGGAAAACAGTCATTGGTTAGACTTTCTAACCAATGGGCGGGCATGGTGGCTCTTGCCTCATACAGAAGAGGCAGAGTGAGACAGAACTTCAGATTCAAACACAGCCCAGAGTGTGTGGCATGCACTCAGTAGGCAGAGGCAGGCAGAGCTCTGAGTATGAGGCTGGTCTAGTCTATGTATTCTAGGACAGCCAGAGCTACATACAGAGACTTTATCCCAAATAAACAAAAGCCTCCAGCTTGTTGCAGTATATAGGAAAGCTGAGAGACCATAGCTACAAGCTTAAATAACATCTCCACTAGAAAGCTAAAGGCTTGAAGCCTAAGGTGTCATTATCTGAGACACAAAACAAGTTTGGAGAAAGACCAATGGCAAAAATCCAGGTCTCTGTTCTAGCTCAGAGCACATCCCTCGCCTGCTAACAAGTGAGGCCATCTAGTCGGTGAGTCTGGTGGCAAGTCCCCAATACTGCTGGGTCTGTCCAGCTTGGGCTCTGAGAACACAAGCCTTCTTGTGGAAAGAAGGTCACGGTCAGCCTGGAGGATGTATTTCCCTGAGAATCTGAGAACCTGCTAGTGATGGGCCGGATCAGTCCTAAATCTGACTCTGCTAACCACATGAAGATGGCTCTGAGGTTTTTAGGAGCAAGGCTGGGCATGACCTGTGGCCACAGTCTGCAAGATAAGAGCCTGAGAGACATTAGACTTCACTGGCACACCATTTATTATCCTCCTACATGATTTTCAAAACCATAACTTACATACACAGAAGCGCACTAAGTACTTCTTTGACATGTTAATCTCCTAACATTTCACATAGGAGGAAAAAAAATCCCTTCTTTAGGTTAAGAAGCAATTTTTTGTTTTTGTTTGTTTTTTGTTTGGTTCTTTGTTATTTTGTTTTTGTTTTTTGTTTTTGTTTTTGTTTTTTTTTTTTGAGACAGGGTTTCTCTGTATAGCCCTGGCTATCCTGGAGCTCACTTTGTAGATCAGGCTGGTCTCGAACTCAGAAATCCGCCTGCCTCTGCCTCCCAAGTGCTGGGATTAAAGGCATGCGCCACCACGCCCGGCTTAAGAAGCAATTTTTAAAATAAATGAATAAAGGCTGACATATAGCTGTGACAAAACATTTACCTAGGATGCATAAAGCCCTAAAGTTCATTCCCAGAATCACAAAAAGGTAGTATTTTGTATGTATGTGTGCTGTTAACAATGAAATCTAAGGCCTCATATATGCAAAGCAAGAACTTATCAACTGAGCTATACTGCCAGTCCTGGAGATTATATATATGTAATGATAAGCATATATATGCTTATTTTATTTTGTGTAGTGAGTGGGGACACAGCTTTCTGCTGTCAGTTCTCTCATAGGTTCTGGGGATGAAACTCAAGTCACTAGGCTTAGCAGTAAGCACCCTTGCCTGCTGAGTTACTCAGTGAAGTCACTAGGCTTAGCAGTAAGCACCCTTGCCTGCTGAGTTACTCAGTGAAGTCACTAGACTTAGCAGTAAGCACCCTTAACTGCTGAGTTGCTCAGTGAAGTCACTAGGCTTAGCAGTAAGCACCCTTGCCTGCTGAGTTACTCAGTGAAGTCACTAGGCTTAGCAGTAAGCACCCTTAACTGCTGAGTTACTCAGTGAAGTCACTAGGCTCAGCAGTAAGCACCCTTGCCTGCTGAGTTACTCAGTGAAGTCACTAGGCTTAGCAGTAAGCACCCTTGCCTGCTGAGTTACTCAGTGAAGTCACTAGGCTTAGCAGTAAGCACCCTTGCCTGCTGAGTTACTCAGTAAAGTCACTAGGCTTAGCAGTAAGCACCCTTGCCTGCTGAGTTACTCAATGGCTCTCCTTTTAAATCAGTAAGATAAACAGCTGCAAGTATGTTTGATAAAGGGATTTAGACTCGGAAGGAGCTAAGAAGAAAATAGACAGTTCAGCAGTATTCTCACTGTCCTGGGAGGGGGGGTGACCTGAGCTGGATCCCCATAGTAGAAGAAAACTGACCCCACAAATTGTCTTCTGACCTACACACACACACACACAGCACACATACAATATAAACCAATAAGTAAATATAATTTCCTAAAGCTTGCCGAATCAGTCGCTTGAGCTGTAGGTATTTTTTTGTTGTTTACTTTGGTTCAGATGCCATTGGTCATAATTCCATAAGATTACGTCTGCTGGTCTGCTCTGACCTTCATAAAGTCAATGAGACCTTGACTCAAGATGGCTGATTAAACTACTGAATGATGGTTTTATATTTTTCTACCGACAAAAAACAACTAGCTCTAGCCAGGCATAGTGGCACACGCCTTTAATCCTAGCACTCTGGAAGTAGAGGCAGATGGATCTCGGTGAGTTCAAGGTCAGCCTGGTCTACAGAGTGAGCTCCAGAACAGCCAGGGCTACACAGAGAAATCCTGTCTCAAAAAACAAAAAACAAAACAAAACAAACAAAACCACACAGATAATGATGAGGACAATGATGAATGATACTACTACTACTAATTAAACATATACACAAACACCCACACAAAACTCATCTCTGTGGCTCTAAAGTGAGAGTTTCACTAAGTCAACTTGTTTTATATATATATAGTTTGATATGACATACAACATTTGATGTGTTACAAACCATATTTTCTAAACCCTAATCAAGATATATGATCGAAACAAATGCTGGCAAGGACTCAGGGAACAGGTAACCCCAGAATATTCCTGATGGGATATGAGCTAAAGCAGCCACTACAAAAACCACTTACAGAGATGCCCAAAAATTCTCGCTAGAACTGCCAACACAGGTTTCTTTTTTTTTTTTTTTTTTTTGGTTTTTACGAGACAGGGTTTCTCTGTATAGCCCTGGCTGGCCTCGAACTCAGAAATCCGCCTGCCTCTGCCTCCCGAGTGCTGGGATTAAAGGTGTGCGACACCACGCCCGGCTCCAACACAGGTTTCTGAGCAGTTCAGAGGCCGAAGCAGAAGTGAAGTTTGAAGCTAACCCTGACTACTTAATGAGATCCTGTTTCTAAATCAATTGATATACCGTACGATCCAGCCATATTACTTCTTGGTAATAGTATTCCAGAAGGAATCAGGGTCGGCTCAAAAGAGGTGTCTGAACATCCATGCTCATTGCATAATTAGTCATAATAGTTAAGATACGTAATCAGCCCAGATGCCCATTAACAGATGAGCAGACAGATAAACAGACAGACAGACAATGATGTGGTCATACAATTGAGTTTCATTAAACCACAAAGAATACTATTATGTAATTTTCAGGAAAATAGATAAGCCTGGAGATCTCACGTTAAACAAGGTAAGTTAGATAAACACTGTGTATTTTCTCATATGTTTAATGCATATGTCTCTCTCTCTGTGTCTGTACTTGTAACATGATGTCATGTGTTGTCATGATAGTAGAAAGGGACTGTGTAGGACGGAAGGAGGAAGGAGTCTAATGACCAGGGAAAACAAAGGATCAAGTACAAAGTATGCTTGAAAAGACTATAAAGCCGGGCGTGGTGGCGCACGCCTTTAATCCCAGCACTTGGGAGGCAGAGGCAGGTGGATTTATGAGTTCGAGGCCAGCCTGGTCTACAAAGTGAGTTCCAGGACAGCCAGGGCTACACAAAGAAACCCTGTCTCAAAAAACCAAAAAAAAAAAAAAAAAAAAAAAAAAAAAAGAAAAGAAAAGACTGTAAGGAGATCCATTATGTACACTAACTAAATAATGATGCTATGTGTTCTTCCTATGTCAATACAATGTTAGGAACCCAACCCAAAGAGTCACATTGTCTGATAGTCAATTACTGCTTTCAGCAATCCCAGCCCAGCACACAAGTGGGATACAAAATCAGGGAGACTCCTGCAGGTTCAGCCTTGTCTCAAATAAATAAATGGCTAAATGAATGAACAAACAAACAAACAAACATCACTTGCAAAAGCTCTCTGCTGTCCTCAGCCTCACGCTGTTGCTAGATTCCCTCAGATGACTGCTGGCGCCGACCTCTACACACCTCTGATCCATCTGTAGCTGTGTCAATAAGGATGTTGACTGGAAACGCACAAATAGCTCATTCAAAGACTCCCTACTCCACGTGGAACTCCTCAGCAAGGAACAGGGAAGTGAGCGGCCAGATACATCAGAAGGCACTTTCAGAGTGAACTCTGAGTTGCCTATCCCAAGCACTGCAGGAAGCTGCCGGACGGATGGGCTCAGCTCTGTTCACCCTGGCCCTGAGCAACCCCAGGCATTCATCCGGAAGACAGAGTCGGACTGGTTTCAGGTACCAAGTCTAGTGGAACCAAAGAGAAAACCAAGGGCATCTAAGTAGATGAGCTGACAAAAACTGCTCAGAAGTGGGCCAGACTGTCCCGGTTCCCTATCCCCAAAAGGGAGAAGGACACTGTGCTCAGGAGAAGGACCAGATTAAAGGCCTGAGCCAGGCACCACTCTTCCCCACCTTTGCTGGCTGGATCTCATCCACTCTCATTTTCCCTGTTATTTACATGGGCTCTGGATCTTTCTCCTACTTGGGGTACTTGTAAAGATAGCTAAGGTAGAGAGTTTGGACCTTTCATTTTTGGTTTTTTCCTTCTTGAACATAAACTTTGATGTTTAACGATCTCTGACTGCGGTCTGTATCCTAGTAATACATAAAGCTCTTGGGAAGCGATTAACTGTTTAGCCTTCCTGGGTCTTAGGGGGATATCTCTTCCATGTCTCAAAGAGTCTGTTGTAGGCAATCTGTTGGGTAAGATGCAAATTTATCCCCTTGGGCTGGCTGGAGCACTGAGCTATGTTTCCCCCAGAGTTCACCACCACACAAAAACAGATACAGCTTTCACACAGAGACTTCAGTCTGTTACCTATTTTGAGTTGGCTTCTTGGACCAGTATGTTAGAGTTCTGATGGTTGCAGAGAATAGCTGAGAGTGGATAAAGCTTTCAGAAGAAGCTTAAAAGAAAGGTACATTCAGCCAACAGGCTAGAGTTACCAAGCACCATGTGGGGCCTCGCTGCTTTGTCTGATGGTCAAGCATGGTATAACAAATCAACTTAAGAGTCAGCGAGATCTGGACTGAATCCCTGCCCACTACTTTTTAGCTATATGCCTCTTGCCGGGTTATTTTTTCTTCCAAATGCATCATTCAGGGGCTTGAACAAATTCAGCCAATATGTATTCAATATATGCTCAGTGTATACGAGGCTGGGTAGCTCCATTTGGTACTCAGGCTATGGTTTACTGACTTCCCATGCTCTCCCAGGCCTTGCACATTCATTCATTCATTCATTCATTCATTCCCAGCACAGAAGCAGGAAGGTACCACTTTCTCAATAAGACTGAGGCTTAAATGATTTACGGGCTTTGCTCCAGATCTCAGAAATGACTGAGATCCAAACTACTGTGTGGTTTCAAAGTCCACAGGTTGCTCGGTTAATCCTCAACACAACCCCGAGGAGGCTGGTCTTGTGGTGCCTCATTTATGGAGGAAGGAGCTACGGAAACAGTGACCGGGCAGCAGGAAGCCACAACTCAAGTCCCTGCACGGCATTTCCACAGCCAGCCCCGCCTCCCAACTGTGTTTTTTGCACAGCACCCAGGATGAGTAGTTCACAGGGTACACAACAATGAAACAGAAAGGACCCTGCAAGCCTGCAAGCCGGGGAAGACTTCTCTGTGAGGAGGACCCAAACAGGTATTTTGAGGTGGTGCATTTCTGAGTCTCTCGGAGGCTCGCCCCTAGCTACACATGGTTCCCAGGCCAGAACCATAAAGTATTTTTCTGAAATAAAATGAGCATGAAAACACTACGTCCTCTGAATCCCAGAGCACAGAAATCTGCCAGGCAGAATACAGCATCCTTTACGGTCTTTCCTTTTACGTTCACACATCCTTCCTCTGTCTTTTTCCTAAAAGCTCTTCTTTTCCTGTCTCAAACCCCACTAACTAACTCACCTTTGTGGCTGGCCCCGTGCAGGGACTTGTTCTTCCTGGGGACTCCCTTCCTTACTCACTGGTCCTGTAGATATGGCTTGCCATCGTCCACTTCCTTACGTTTGCACTGACGTTTCCTTCTATGTACTTTTAAATGTACCCAGTCCCTATATGGACATCTTTGAGGCAGCACAAAACCAAACTTAGCAAAACCAAACTCTTGTATATGCTTCTAAACTCAGGTCCCCTGAATGCGTGCATCTCAGCAAATGGCAAGAGGCCAAGTCCAGCATCTCTGGGGCTGTGAGCATAGCCCAGAGGTAGGATGCTCCCTCAGCATGCATGAGGCCTTGCATTCCATGTCCAGCACTGAGGGGGTAAGGGACAATGGATGATCTGTGGGAGACCTAAGAACTGGCATCTAGCAAGCTCCCAAAGAATGTTGGGGCTACTGTTTCTCAGTCCTCGAGTAGCCACGTTTTCTGGAAGAACTTTGGATGCCTATGACTGAGCTTGGGTGGTAGAAACACTTGCTGAATGTATGCAAAGTCCTGGGTTCAATCCCCAGTGCTGGAAAACAACGTCTAAAGGTACATTTGAGCAAACAACCTCTCAACCAATGGCCATTGAACTGTCTCCAATCAATGCTTTCTACATATGCAACTGCTATGATTCCGAGACTAAGGTCCACCATGAGACTGTTGGGTCACGTGTGTTAGAACTGAAGCATGGACATTAGTATATAACTTCCTAAAACATGGAAACAATTGTCATATACACTGGTTTTTAGGAGATAGGATGGCTCAGATGACCAAAGCACTTACCACCAAGCCTGTCGACCTGAGTTCAATCCTTACAGTGGAAGAAGAGAACTGAATCCTACAAGTTGTCCTCTGACCTCCTTATGTATGCCATGACTCACACCCATGCATACATGTATACAATGAATAAAAAAAAAAATAGAGTAAAAACATTTAAAACATATTCAAAACACAGATGTGCGTGTGTGTGTGTGTTTTTCTCTTCGTTAGAGCTTTTACTGTTATGATGAAACACCATGACCAAAAGTCAAAAGCAGCTTGGGGAACAAAGGGCAATTTGACTCATGCTCCTACATCACGTTCATCATGGAAGGAAGTCAGGCAGAAACACAGGGTAGGAACTGGAAGTAGGAGCTGATGCAGAGGCCATAGAGGAGAGCTCTCTGCTCTACTGTCACTGCTCATGGCTTTCTCAGCCTGTTTTCTTGTAGAATCTTGGAACCCATGACCACTTGTCCAAGGGAGGTCCTTACTCAGAATAAGCTGGGCTCTCCCCTATCAATGAGTTATATATAGAAAGAAGAGGAGCAAGAGGAGGAGGAGGACAACAACGATGACAACACCATAGCAGTGCCAGTCCTAATAGTCCCAAACTGTAAATACCCAAATGCCCATCAGTAATTAATAAACCACTTGGGAGACAGATGAGCCAGGAAGATCAGAACATGGGTTCAGGGCCAGCCTGGTGAGCCCCAAGGTAGCTGAAGCTGTATAGGGAATCTGTGTCTCAAAAAACAAAAACAGAACCAGGTTGATCCAATCCTGGAGACAGAGGCAGGTAGATCTCCAAGTTTGAGGCCAACCTGGTCAATGAGTTCCAGGACAGCC
The DNA here is from genome assembly GCF_978045245.1 of Mus caroli. NCBI lineage: Eukaryota > Metazoa > Chordata > Mammalia > Rodentia > Muridae > Mus > Mus caroli. Next base: position 28,373,718 of record NW_028227262.1, on the reverse strand, counting down.
AGCAAAACAGTGAGACCCTATCTTAAAATAAAAGGAAAAAAATGTATATCTCAAAAGACAAAACCAAAAAGGGCTCAGGATGTGGATTAGCTGTTAGAGTGACTACTTAGCAAGTCTTAGTCCTGGGTTCAATTCCCAGCACCTATATACAGGGCATGGTGGGAAAGCCTGTAGTCTCAGCACTCAGAATTAGAGGCATGAGAATCAAAAGTTCAAGGCTGGGCTGGAGAGATGGCTCAGAGGTTAAGAGCACTGACTGCTCTTCCAGAGGTCCTGAGTTCAATTCCCAGCAACCACATGGTGGCTCACAACCATCTGATGCCCTTTTCTGGTGTGTCTGAAGACAGCTACAGTATACTCATATGCATAAAATAAATAAATAAATCTTTAAAAAAAGAAAAGTTCAAGGCTATCCTTGGGCTACATTATGAGTTTGAGGCTAACCTCAGATAAACGAGACCATGTCTCACAAAAACGAGAAGTGGGGAGGGGAAGAAAGACAGACAGGAAGGGAGGAAGAAAAGAAAACAAAACAGCATATATGCAAGTATGGAATATTATATATAAAACATAGTATAACAATTATCTACATCACATTTATGCTATACCATATACCACAAGCCACCTAGAATGACTTCTAGTGTACAGGAGGATGTGCTAAGTTACATGAAAAGACATTTGGGTATCCTCAGGGCCTAGAACCATCTCCTAGAGATACTGAGATGACTGCTCAGACCCATGCTACATCAATAACCCTGAAAATACTACTGTTTGCTTAGTGAAAGGAAAAATCCAGACACAGTGGGGCACCTATTACATGGGCCATTCATATGTAATGTTCAGAATAGGCAAATTCTTGGAAATGTAAAAAAAAAAAAAAAGGTTGCCTGCACTGGGAACAGAGAGAAGATGGAGAGATCGCTACTGTGTCCTTGGTTCCTTTTTGGAGAGACCAAAATAAATAAATAAATAAATAAATAAATAAATACTGGTTGCACTGAATTGTACTTTTGGGGGGGTACTGGAGGTTGCTCTACCCCTGAGCACTTAGCCCAACCCCCGCTCCTACTGAACTCTATATTTCAATGAATGATCCCTTGTTTCATTTCTTTAGGAAGGGCACTGAGAAGCTGAACTACCTCTCTTTGCCAGCAGGCAGGACTTCTGGGTCTCCATTCTCCCTCACTCCCAAAGCATCCCCACCCTCCAGCTGAATTGTCACAGATCCCTAGAAAGCCAGCAGCAGGTCTCTCTTCAAAGCTTGACCCCTTAGGATTTGTAGATAGCGAGCCGAGCCCCTCCCTCTCATGCCCAACCCCCTCCTCTTTGGGCACAGATCATTTACTTATTAAACCAATTAGATTAAATGACTCACACTGCACCCTTGGGTATGAGCCAGTGTAAACATCTCACTAGAGACTGATTTGTTCTTGAAATGAGCCTGTGTCCCTCTCAGCTCAGGTGACACCCCCTCCCCAAGTATTTCTCAGATCACGGTAGGAAGAAACTGGAGGACTATGGAGATGGGGGGAATGTTGCCACTCCATCCCTGAGCGGTGTCACCCCAAGGAAGACCACACTACCTCCTCAAAGAATTGACACAAAAGCGTTCTTATTTCTTGGGCTTTTGCTTCTGAGCAAACTCCTATCAAATTCCTGCGTGCTTCAAAGGAGCCTGGGGCCTTACATGCTAGGCCAGAGCTCCATCACTGAGGGTCAAAATCAGCTGAGTGTGCAAAGCTAGCTGGAGCCCTCTGGTCCACCCAACCCTGCCACATCTCAGCCCCACCCAGTAACACCCAAAGCTATTTCTCATAGTGCCCCACCCCTGACGAAACCCGGTTTGAGTTAGAGGCCTGGTAGATGCCAGCCTAGGCAACCAGGGACCATCACTTGCCTTACCTGAAAAGTAAGGAAAGGGTTATAGTGTTTCTCTAAGCTGAAGACTAGTGTATTTTTTGACTCAGTAACCTTGGACTGGACTCACTAGGCCAGGGCAGGGAACGCAGGAGTGTCGAGCAGGTCTCAATCCCCAGAAGCAGAGGCAGGTCTAACAGTCTACAGACAAGTGAGAAATTCCAGTGCAGTAAGGATGGCAAAGGCAAGAAGGCATGTGATGGAGAAGAGGCCTCTAGGCTCCCTTTTTTTCAGCTCCCACCACCATCTCTGTCCTGCTTTGCAGTGCGTGAAGCAGGAATACAGTGATGTTTCTAGGTTTAGTTTAGAGCACCTGCTCTCTGGTCCTGGCACCTCCTTGTAAACATCACCACTGTGCCATCCCTCCTGCCCGCCTGGAATCCAGGGGCGGGAGTGTGATTTGAGCCGGATGCTGTCCCGGAGCGCAACCACATCCTCTTGCCACCACCCCCCACCTCCACCACCAGGCATTTCCAAGTTTGTATATTTATGACTCTCTTAAAATAGGTCCCCGCACATAGGAGCAGAGGCTTGATTTAGGTCAATGAAATCAACATTTGGGAGAGCGAAGAGTCCCTGAGCAAGGCTGTTGTTTCTTCTCTAATCCTGTATCTGGGTTTCCGTACCATCTAGATCCCCTGGGAGGCTGCTCCATTCACCATTCCATGTTGCCTCAAGTCTCTCCTGCCCTGAAAATAGTCTCTGTCCTACTCCAGCAGATGGGTTTCCTAAAACACAGTGGCCCGAGGCCGGCTTCTAATGCTCATTTATTATTAAGCATTTGCATCTTGCAAAGTATTTCTCTGCTGTCAGCCCTTTTGTTCAATGAACTTAACCACCCTCTTGGAAATGGGGTGTGTGTTCTAAAAGGTAGGCAGGCTCTGTTACAGCAATGGACCGTGGGGCCTCAGGACTAACCGCCCACTATCATTGAAGTCCTAGAGAGGTAGCAGTGTCTCAGGTAGATTCCTGAGAAAACCTGCAAGAGGCGGCAGAAAACATGTTGGGTAAGACATTATCTGACTCAGGCTCTACCTTCAGGCACAACAGCCCAGCAAGGTTCTTCAGGCCTGAGCCTCTCCTGCCCTGTTGACTAATGGTCCTGTCGACTGTACTCAAGGGAAGGACCTTGGCTTCCTGATTCATCTCTGAGAATTGATTTCCTCTGTTGGCAGAGTTGTCTAGTTCTCAAGTCTAGAATCCCAAAAGGAATCCATTGTCTGTCGTCTCCTGGGGGTGGGGATGAGGGGACAGCAGTCCTGGTGCTATTGGGCCTGTGTAAGTCAAAGGTCAGAGGGAGGAAGTGAAAGACTGAGAGGGCAAGCCTGGGCCTTGGGGCCTTAGGGTCTTGGAGAATCCTGTGGGTTAATGCAAGGGCTTAGGTCAGAGGCACTGACTAATTCCTAGGAGGATGAGTGGAGAGAGATTAAAATTTTTTTTTTAAAGATTTATTTATTTATTATATGTAAGTACACTGTAGCTGTCTTCAGACACTCCAGAAGAGGGCGCCAGATCTCGTTACGGATGGTTGTGAGCCACCATGTGGTTGCTGGGATTTGAACTCTGGACCTTCGGAAGAGCAGTCGGGTGCTCTTACCCACTGAGCCATCTCACCAGCCCGAGATTAAAATTTATAAAGGAAGTTGTTTCAAAATAGGTAATAGTCCTTCTGTGATCACATGGGATATGTAGGATCTAGAAGTTTTATCTTCTTGAACTAATGAGAATCGGATGCTGCTGTAGAGATTCAGATAGAGAAGAGGCAAACGAAGAGAACAACCTGCTTCCTGGGATGGGACCTCTGGCAAATCATTTCCCGGGTCATTGCAAATGATGACCACCCAAAGATTCCCTCCCCCGTTCCTCCTCTTCTTTTTGAGACAGGCTCTTAGTACATAGCCTCAGCTGGTCTGAAACTCACATATGGACCAGGCTTTTCTGGAACTCAAGAGAGATCTGTCTGGTTCTGCTGGGATTAAAGTCAGGTACCAACCACCACACCCGGCCCCAGAGGTTTTCTTTTATGGGGACAAAGTACTAGGGTTTGAATCCAGGGCCTCTCACATGCTAAGTGTGCTGAGCTACACCCTCAGCTGCAGTCCCTAAGCATACTGATTGCCACCACTAGGAAACGTCCTGCACACCACAGTTCTGTCCCATTGTAAAATGGACACATAGTAACCAAGTTCTTTCTCTTTCTGAACTTCCTCGGACAAGCTCAGTGTTTTCCTGGGTGTTTCAACCACACACAGGTTTAAAAACAGGTCCTTCTGTGGGGCAAGGAGCAGCAACTGCAGAACCTCAGGCTGCTTGGTTCTCTCCCTGAGCTATAGTGGGGTCACCTACACCAGCTATCCCTACCGACCTCAGCTATACCTGCCTATGACAGAGTCGAAGCTCCAAGGTGGCAGGAAGCATCTCGTTCTCTAGACAACACTCAGCCTTGAGTTATCTATCTTAATGTAGGTATCATTGTCATTGTAGTCGTCGTCATCATCATCATCATCATCGGGCAGTGGGATGATATAGCAGTTGATTTTAAATAAGGTGCTGGTGTGTGGCTCATGGTAGAACATTTGCCTCCTTATCAGACACAAGGCTGAGCTCAACTCCTAGTACACACTAAGCCCACACAGACATAACACAAGTATATATCATATACATTAACTCAGAAAGTGTTCAAGATAGCTATATGGGGGAAATTGCCATATATAGCAAAAGGGACACTACTAAGCAAATACTAAAACTGTCACATCTGGCAGGGCAGTGATGGCACATGCCTTTAATCCCAGCACTCAGGACACATAGGCAGATGGATCTCTGTGGGTTCAAGTCCAGCCTGGTCTACAGATTAAGTTCGAGGAGAGCCAGGGTCACACAGAGAAAGCCTGTCTTGGAAAACAAACAAACCTGTCACAACCAGGAGATACATCAAGGAAGTCTGGTGGCCCGATTGATCCAATACCAGGATCCCCAATCCAATGCCCTGGTACTGGAAAGGAAATCAAAATAAAATATGGGGAGGACTAGAGAGACAGCTCAGTGGCTAGGAGCATTAGATCGTCTTCCAGTGGAAGAACTGGGGTCAATTCCCAGCACCCACAGGTAGCTCACGACTATTTGTAACTCCAGTCCCAGGAGATCTAATGCCCTCTTTTGGCCTCCTGAGGCACCAGGTACAATATGGTACACAACATTCATGCAGGCAAAATGCCTATCCCCATAGAAACAGGCACCTGGCTGGGTGTAGCTGAGGGGGAGAGCCCTTGTGTTCCATGCCTAAGGGCCTGGGCTCCATCACCAGCATCACTGAGGGTGAGAACTCCACTTTCCAAAACAGCTCTCACATCACACATCCCAAGCTGGCTTCAGCTCCCCACTCAGGTGAGGATGACCTTGAACATTCGATCCTCCTGCCTCCACATCTGAATTGCTGAGAGGACAGGAGTGTACCACCAGGGATCGCCCTAGAACTTGGTGCATGCTAAGCAAGCCCTCTAGCAGCTGAGCTACATCCCTAGTCTTGATATTAATTAATGTCCGTTCTCTGGTACTGGACCACCAATTGTGGCAAACACCACTCTACTAATGAAAAAATGATAGGAAAACTGGGGGGAATGTAAGATCTCTGTAATGTCCTGTAAACGTGAAATTACTCTAAAATTACATTTATTTCAAAATATACCTATGACTGTAATTTAAGTCTTATGCAAGCATAGAGAATTTGAAAGCCAGGACTAAAGGTAGACACCTGTAATCTCAACACTAAGGAACAGAAACAGGAGGATCACCAGACGCTGAAGGACAGTCTGCTTTACACAGTGAGTTCCAGGCCAGCCAGGGAGGCATGGAAAGACCCATCCTTAAAAAGAAAGAAAAGTGGGAGGGGGGAAGGGGTGTTGATTTAGGAGAAAATATTTGAAACCTCCGAAAAGCCCCTGTTTTACATTCTATGCTTTGCAGGGTTTTGCTTGGTTGGTTTTGAATGGGTCTCGCTCTGTAAGCCAGCTTGCTTCATCTGAGTTTTGGTTTTTTGAGACACAGTTTCTCTGTGTAGCCCTGGATGTCCTGGGATTCACTCTGTAGACCAGGCTGCCCTCAAACTCAGAGATTCACCTGCCTCTGCCTCCCAAGTAAGGGGATTAAAGGTGTGTGCACCACCACCACCACCCAGCAAAAATGTTTTTAAGTAGAAAAAAAAAAAAAAGAATGAAAAGAAAAATACAGGAGAACCATGATTGGAAAATTCTGCTGTGTTCCATCATTGCCAAGACTGAAGCCCTCGGCTAGGACAAGGGGCTCGAGGCCTCGTTATTTTCTAGCTTTGTGATCTGCTCTTGGTTTACCTGGAAAAAATAAGTGATGACATTTAGGGACCACTGCAAATACTGTGCTCTAGTTTTTAATTTGTTGTTGTTTGGTTTTTCATAGCACAAGCTAGCTTCAAATCCTTCCCACTTCCTGATTCAGCCCTCCCCATGCTGGGATTACCGCAGTGCACCCCAACACATTCTGTAATCCAACACTTAACACACACAAAAGAAACTTTAAGTAGTTTCCTTTACAATACTATATCACCTCTGGTCTATTCAAAATAGTTCCCTCTCTAAAAGCTGAACCACAGGATTTACTCAGGGTTGTATCTCTGGGATTACTTGGCTGCAACCTGTAGCATTTTAGAGGTTAAAAATAGAGGCGAGCCGGGCTACAGTCTGGTTTCCAAGAAGAGCAAGGACTGAGACTTAACTGGCTCAAATCTATGCAAATGAAAGAAAGGAGAAGAAGATGGCCGAGGCTGCCCGTGGCAGAGCTCCCGCTTGTCTGATCTGGGTCTCTTCGTGGGAGAGTTGGAAACCCCACACAGGCTCCACACAGCTTTGTTTGTAGGTCTTTGTTCTCTTCCTATCAATCCAGGTTGAGGACAGTTTGAGAGGCAGACCTATTCAGACCCCTATCTCCCTGAAGATAGAAATCCTAGGCCTGGGTAATGCGAAACAAGGGTCTTTGGGACACTCCCCGCCATGACAATAAGGTGCTGTGGTGAGCAGACACCACCTCACACGGTGGGAGCGCTCTCTCACAAAGTAGTGAGAAAGGCTTGCAGAAGCCAAGCCAACAGAGGGACAAACATTTACCCCATGCAGATCTCGACAAGAGCTAGTTCTTTTTTTTTTTTTTTAAAGATTTATTTATTTATTATTATATGTGAGTATACTGTAGCTGTCTTCAGACACTCCAGAAGAGGGAGTCAGATCTTCTTACGGATGGTTGTAAGCCACCATGTGGTTGCTGGGATTTGAACTCAGGGCCTTTGGAAGAGCAGTCGGGTGCTCTTACCCACTAGGCCATCTCACCAGCCCAAGAGCAAATTCTTGATTTGGGGGTTTATTCAAAGTAGTTCTCAAAAAATTAGAACTAGAAGAGAAGAAAGAAAGAGGAAAAGAAAAACTATAATCTGGGACCAGGGGGAGGGGTGCAGTGTAGTTCAGGGATGAAGACTGGAGAAAAGGGGTGTCATCATGAGAGTTATTGCGCTGCCTGTGTCTCTCTTCTTCTTCTTCTTCTTCTTCTCCTTTCATTTCTCCTCTTTTCTCTTCTTCTCTTCTCTTCTCTTCTCTCCTCTCCTCTCCTCTCCTCTCCCCTCCCCTCCCCTCCCCTCCCCTCCCCTCCCCTCCCCTCCCCTCCCCTCCCCTCCCCTCCCCTCCCCTCCCCTTCCCTTCCCTTCTCTTCTCTTTTCTTTTCTTTCTCCTGTTTTTGGAACTCCCTCTGTGGACCAGCCTGGCCTTGAACCTTTCCCGCTGAGTGCCAGGGTTAAAGGTGTGTGCTACCCTTCTTGTGGTCCTTTCCTTAGATGAGCTCAGCTTGATGGCCATTCATCCTTTTATTTATTCACTAGATACTAATTCATTCAAGAAAGAAAGTTAAAACTCAAGTTGCCTCAAAGCTGACAAAATAGTTCAGACATTACATAGCAAGAATACTCACTGAGTTCCTTTTAAGACTGCAGATGTACAGAGAAAGAAGGGAGAGTCAGGACATGAGGGCAGAGCATTAGAAAGGAATTAAAAAGCCAGCACTTGAGAGGCAGAGGCAGGCAGATCTCTGTGAGTTCAAGGCCAGCCTGGTCTACAGGATAAGTTCCAAGACAGCCAGGTTTACACAGAGAAACCCTATCTTGAAAAACAAACAAACAAACAAAGATTTAATAACACGGGGTGATGCTTTAAATATGTTTGGCCCATGGAAAGTGTGGCCTTGTTAGAATAGATGTGGCTTTGTTGGAGGGTGTGTCACCGTGTAGGCAGGTTTTGAGGGCCCCTAGTGCTCAAACACTTTCTGCCTGCCTTTAGATCAAGATGTAGAACTCTCAGCTCCTCCTCCAGCACCATGTCTGCCTGGACGCTGCCATGCTTCCTATCATGATGATAATGGGCAGAACCTCAGAAACTTTGAGCCAGACCCAATTAAATGTTTTCCTTTGTAAGAGTTACCTTGGTCATGTTGTCCCTTCAGCAATGAAACCCTAACTAAGACACATGGTCTCTATATTAGTGTGTGTGTGTGTGTGTGTGTGTGTGCACATCTCACACTTTGCTGAGAATTAAACCCAGGGTCCCACACATGCAAACTAAAGTATACTCCAGTCCAGAATATCACAATATTCTTAAGGAATCTTCTACAGGAGTGGATGTTTAGTAAAAGAAAGAAAGAAAGAAAGAAAGAAAGAAAGAAAGAAAGAAAGAAAGAAAGAAAGAAAGAAAAGAAAAGAAAAAAAGGCAACCCTATGAAGTAATGAATATGCTAACTGGGTGGACTTAGCACTTCTGTGATCCATCTCCCACCCACCAGAAGTAATATAGTAAAAACTATAAGTAAACAACTGATATGCAGACATTAGAAGAGAGTTCAAGCAGGAAGGCTGCTTAGGTGGTAGATGGTAGACACACCCGGGTGGACCCTCCCTCTTGATGATCTGGGATTATAGGCAGAGGAAGCTACACTATCAGACCTCAATTTGCTCTGGGCTCACCCTTGTTGCCATCTTTTCTGGGCATAGGTGATCTGCTTCCTGTTTAGTGTCCTGTCATCCCTTCCTAGGACATGATGGGAATCAACAAGAAAATGATATACTTTATAATGTGTGATTTGAGACTAGGGGAGGGGGTTCCACTTCAAACCTGCTCTGCCTGTTAGTTTCCTAACCCAGGGATCTCAAAACTGACTTAACATGGATGACCTGAACTCCATTCTAGCCCGTGCACACACACAGGTGAGCACACATATACAGGTGCAGCAGCTCTATCACTGCACACTTGGCACAGAGCAGGGAATGCACAGAGGTGGCAAAATGCCAGCTCTGCCCAGCGTCTACGTGTTCTTCTTCACCTCAGCACACAGCATGTCTACTGTGAGGGCAACCGACCACCCTTCTCTCCCCTCCCCACTGCCTGTGATTCCTAAACTGGAACTGGCCAGCCCCTTTAACTGCCTCCTCCACTCCACACCTGTAATCACAGCTGAGGCCTCTGCCAGCTTTGGATAACTGTGGGTGTCAAAGCTCCCAGCCCAGAGGCCACTGCAACCTTCTCTAGATGTCTCTTCCTCCTGCACACTCACTCACTTTCCTGAGCTTTCCTTCCCAGACTCACCCTTTCTCTAGCTCTCCTCCCTTCCTTTTATTGACCTTGGTTTTCCTTTCTTTCCTACAACTTTCAGTCTGGTACCTATTTTATATGGCCACAAGGTGGGAAGATCTTTGTAAAAAGGGATGGGAGTAAAGAAGACTGTCTCCCCCGTGGCTGTTATGCCTGTCTTTTATGGTTAAGGGGGTATAAGAAAGGGAAACGGTGTGAGGAATGTTACCATGCCTTCCCTCAGTGGTGTGGGTGCACTGCACTGCTTCTCGGTGGCATCACACCCTTTTCTTACATTTGTCCTTGCCTCTCCCACTCTCTGTGCTCTCAGGGTGTCAGGCTCAGGGCGACCACCTCCATCCGTTCGGTCTCTGCTGTCACTGTCACAGTGTCCACCTACTCTTCACAGAGGAACTCTCGGCGGCCTCGTCCTATGTAGAAGATGATCTCTACTGTCCCCTTGTCAGGAGTGCTCAAAATACCTCCCTGTAAACAGCAGCCTGTCAGCATGTCATCTCCACCTAGAGGAGGAGGCCAGATGTGTAACGGCCCGCCCGCTGTTGAAGAATCTTTTCAAGCAAACATCTCAAGTATGTAGACATCTTTGCATTTTTGTAACTGCAAGGGCCATCCATTCAATAATTTGATTTGCATATTAATTAAATTAATTCAGCCTACTGTGTTTAAAAAAAAATGCGGCCTTGTGTGTGGCCACCTCATCTTACTATACTTTATCTTCCATAACCAACTCTGCATATGGTGGGACGGGACATAAAAATCTCATCCTCTGAAAGCTGCCTGCTCAACTGGAAGCTTGTGTTGTCATCCTGAGCACAAAGAAATGTGCCACGCCTAAAGATCATCTCTGAGCGGCCTGATGATGTTGACTGACTGATGCCCCAGAGAAAGAGACCTGACTCAGAACGGCCAATTGCACCCGCGGACCTTCTCTGACTCTGTACTTTGCCTCTTCTGAGGTCCACACCCTCTTCCTGAGCTTAGGTGTTCCTGGCTGGAAACTGGGCCCAACAAGCCACTACCAAAAAGAACAGGGGAAAAACTTGCCAAGAAGAGCCACTGAGGTAAATAGGATCACAGTCCTATCACTGGGGAAGAGCGAGCTGATGAGGCCACACAGCCAAGGATCCCGCGGAAACCCATAACTACTGTTCCCAGGGCCTGCCCCTGCACTCTGCATCTCCACTTCAGCTCAGCAGGGTAGAGCTTGGCTCCTCTCCCCAGGCAAACCCTAAGCTCTCTGAAGGCCGCCAGGCACCTTGCCTCCCTCCCTCAGTGAGCAGTGGGACCATTTAACCTTAACAGAACGAAGATCTTCCTTTAGAAGAAAATCCAACAAGTCCCCACGGAGCCTCACTGTGCTTGTCACTGCTTTGCTGACGCAATTTACCGTCACTTTCTCACTGACGTGAAAAAACCCAGTGGCAAGGAAGCCAGTTTTAACAGTAAAGAAACTTAAGAGACAACGCTCCTTACTCCACCCAAGTATTCTCCGGAGCAGAGACTCAAAGCTACTGCAAGCTTCATGGTTAACTCCTGCACTCATTCCTTCTTTTAATCAGTAATTAATGAATTGTCTACTGTGTGTCATGCAGCTACACGAAGACCAAAGGACAGAACTCGGCCTCGAGCAGCTGCAACAGTGCTCTACCACTAAGCTATGCCCCAGCCTCAATTCTCTTTTCCCTGAGCCCATGTTACACTTAGGTTTCTTCAGAGGTGAAAGGAGGTGCTCAGCCGCATCTAATGGGGTATGGGTGGGTGAGCTGAAGACTGTACGAGGTCAGTAGGTTTGGAAAGTGGGGTCATCGAGGGTTCCAAGACCTACATGACTTCTTATCTGTATGATAAATAGTAAGGATGGAGTATGTGCACACCCGTGAGAGAGAGAGAGAGAGACAGAGACAGAGAAACAGACAGAGAAGACTGTGTGGATCTCAATGTGACATCTTTCATCTGGCAAGGAACACTTCCCCCAAAAACCTCATTCACAGCTCCACACTGCAAGCTGTAAGCCCGAGGTTCACTTTATAGGTCAGAAATCTGAGACACAGACAGGAAATGGTCTTTGTACAAGAGCCCAGGGAGGATCTGTCAGCTGATCACAGAAAACTCTGGCTCCTAGGAGACACACCAGCAAGGAGGGAGGAGGGGGCCAGTGGGAAGAGTGTGTTTCTTGCCTGGTGATGGAGACAGCAGAGGCCCCGAGACTGTAGGGTGTGGCTGCTAAGTGGTGAGAGGTGTGGAAGTGAGAAGGAACAGGTATTTGGGCTGTAAACCAGGGAAGCCTTGTGGTTAGGTGAGTCACTGTGCACAACGCCCCACAATCCCTGGGATCTCACTTGCTGGGAAACGCTGGCTGGAAATGCCAGGCCAAAACTTTCTACCTTACTGTGACTGTTGAAACACTGTATCTCATCTTGGTAGGGTTTCCTATCCAGGAACTTGTTTAACCAAGCAGGGTGATCAAGGATGCCAAGTCACTCATTGCATACACTAGCAAGATTTTGCTGAAAGGACCCAGCTATAGCTGTCTCTTGTGAGACTATGCCGGGGCCTAACAAACACAGAAGTGGATGTTCACCACAGTCAGCTATTGGATGGATCACAGGGCTCCCAATGGAGGAGCTAGAGAAAGTACCCAAGGAGCTAAAGGGATCTGCAACCCTATTGTTGGAACAACATGATGTACTAACCAGAACCCCGGAGCTCTTGTCTCTAGCTGCATATGTATCGAAAGATGGCCTAGTCGGCCATCACTGGAAAGAGAGGCCCATTGGACACGCAAACTTTATATGCCCCAGTACAGGGGAACGCCAGGGCCAAAAAAAAAATGGGAATGGGTGGGTAGGGAAGTGGAGGGGAGGGTATGGGGGACTTTTGGGATAGCACTAGAAATGTAATTGAGGAAAATATGTAATAAAAAAATGTTAAAAATTAAAAAAAAAAAAAAGGATGCCAAGTCACAAGGACATCAACACCACAGTGTAACAATGACAGGGATCATCTGCATACTCATTTCCTCACTGTCATATAGACTTTATTCAACGATGTCACCTAGGGCCAAGCAATCTGCTTACTATTAAGCCACAGTCCCCAGGCTCACTTTGACCTCGCTTGCCTTACGTATCCTTCTTGGCCTTGTCATCCCAGTATTGTCCTTTTACCTGTTTGCATTCTTTTCATATGTTTGTTCCTATCCCTCTGCCTTTCAAGATGGGCTCACTGGCCCGAAACTAGATATATAGTCCAAGCTGGAGTTAAACTCATAGAGATCCCGCGGCATCAGACTTCCAAATCCTGGGATTGCAGGTGTGAACCAACACTCTCCTTCCCATGTCTCTCAGCACTATCTCCCCAACATCCATGTCCTTATCATTTGGGATGCAATACCCAGAGTGTTTGTTACCTGTGGCTGTAATCGAATACTCTGCTTCCACCCTGAATGTGTACTAAGAAAGTGCTGGGATAAAAAAAAAAAAAAAAAGAAAGTGCTGAGCGTGGCTGGCAGGCAGAAGAGGGTTCACCAATGACAACTGCATCAAGTTAGAGCACCGGACAGCCAAATGCGCAGGAGGAGCTGGAATCTCAGCTTAGGACACAGAAAGCCCTGTCAACAGGTGACACTCACAGGTCAGTCAACTACTGAGTCTGTGTCCTAAGGAATGTGATGGGCAAGCTAACCTGCAGCTATATCAGATCTCATCTTCCTGATCAGAAAACCCAATCCACACCCATCCAGTCTACTGTGAAGCCCAGCAAGATACTCCGGCGTGGTTTCCTCTACCCTTTGCACTGAGCCCTAGAGAGACCTGGATCCTACCTAGAACACGGGGCAGGTCTACGGAGAGTGTGGCCTTTCCAGCCGGCTCAGAAGCACTCATGAGTCCACCAGTCTCTCCTATACACTGAGTTCCTGCTGGAAGGACCATACTGCCTGCCGCATAGTCTAAGTGAAAAGGCAGAAGTAGCGTCAGAGGACATGTCTGCCTCTGACAGAAAGGGAGCTCCCAGATTCACCTGTCAATCAAGATCATCAAAATGTGGTTTGCAATGATGGCTGGGCCCCATACAGAGCTGCTGTATCAGAATTCTCAGGCTCCCTTGGTGGCTCACTATGGGCTAACTGGGAGCCAACAACTTTTAGGGAACAATAGATCATGTCACTGGACAGCCCTCATCCCATAGTTCTTGGATCCAAACTTCTCTAGGCCTTTGCATAAAAGACAGGCCAAGAAAGGAGGGGCTAAGATGTGTAGCACAGTGGTGGGATATTTCCTTCGGCATGCACAAGCGCCTGGGTTCAATCCCCATATACAAACGGATGATGCTTTCTTGATCACGGTGTAGAAATGATCATATCTGTACATCTTCTTCACAACCACCCTTCAAATATTAGTAATACTGAACCCTATTTTAAGGATGCAGAGGCTGGAGAGCTGGCTCAATGGTTAAGAACACTGGTTCTCTTCCAAAGGTCCTGAGTTCAAACCCCAGCACCCACATGGTGGCTCACAACCATCTAGAACTACAGTTCATTGGGATCCGATGCTGTCTCCTGGTGTGCAGATCTACATTCAGACAAAAAAATATACATAAATAGATAAATCTTTTTTAAAAAGAGAAAAGATTGAAGAAAATTAAGCTTCCTAGCTTAAGTGACTCGTTAAGTGACTCTGTCCAGTCAGGAGTCAGGCCTACCACTCAGTTTCATCCAGGACTAAGTTCAAAGTATCTACCCAGCACCAGAGATAGCAGGTACACTGACCCCTGAAAACAGAGGTCACCCCAACTACACAGTACTATGGGGAGGCCCACTGATGAGCAGGCAGTAGGAAGGCCTGAGGGTCCAGGGATGGGCAACAAGGAAATTCAAAAGCAACCACTGACCACCCATCGACTGGGCAGCATAACGTGATTACATTGGTACATGTGCTGAATGTCCACACCGACAGCATCCACGCCTACCACTGTCATTTTGTCCTGGCCAATTTATACCTTCCCTTCCCACCACCAACACTGGAGCTTCTATAGGCAGCCCTGATTCACCTAAAAGACTTGGGAGGAGCCATCATGTAGGGCACAAGCACAGTTTATGTTGTCAAAATCTCAGATGGGCTTTCTTCCATAAACCCGGTAAGTTCATATGCCTGCTCATGGAGCTTTTGTGCATCTCTGGCAAGAGAATGCGCAGGTTTGAGTGTGTGGAGGGTGGTCTATGCCTGTGGAGGTAGGTATGTCTGGCTGCACACACATGGGGACTACAGGTCATTATAGGGTGTCCTTGTCTATTGTCCACATCATTTTTTGAGACTGGATGGTCAGTAAGCCCCTGGGATCCACCTGTGTCGCCCACGCCCCACCAGCATCGGGATAACAGGCAGGCACTGCCATGTCTAGCTCTTTGCATAGGTGCTAGAGATCCAAGGTTAAGTCCTTGTTCTAAAGTGTATTAGTTATAAATACATATGTGATAAAACACACCATGACCAAGGCAACTCATCAGCAAAGAGTTTCCTATCGATGATAGTTCCAGAGGGTTAGAGTCCAGCAGGCAGGCATAGCAGGATGGAACAGGATGCTGACAGCACAAAACAGAGAAAATGAGCAGAAGGAATGAGCCGGGGCTTTAAACCTCCTTGAAAGCCAGCACCTGTGATAGACTTCCCCCATCAAGGCTGCACTTCCTAGACTTTCCAAAACAGCGCCACCAGCTGGAACCCCGTGTTTAAATGCATGCACCTATGGGAACCATTCTCACTCAAACCACTGCGTACAGTAAGCACTGCTTACTGTACAGTAAGCTCAGCTGTACCACTGAGCCCTCATCTCTCTAGCCCCTAGAGAATAACTTTTTAAAATTGTTTCTCCTCAAAGTTTATATACCTGCTAGACAGCAGAACCTTAATTTAGGAGCTACAAGCTCCTTAGAACGGTGTTTTAGAGGATCTGAGGTAATATTTAACACCTGGAAAACTTCACACAAAACTACCAATCTCTACTTGCTCTTGGGAAGTAGGGCAAAGAAGAAAAAACGTGCGTATGGCCAAGGAGTGCCTGATTCAGGATCACTCATTTAATCTACATTTTCATTATTATCATTGAAAGAGTATGTTCTACGATGCGTGAGGAGGTTAGAGGCCACAGCTTGTGGGAGTCAGCCATCTCCTTCCAACGTGTATGATCAAACAGATTGTCAAGCTCAGCCACCTGTCACCTCTTGAGAAATGACTCCTCGCTGAAGGGGAGGCAGTGAGTGGCAGATCCCCATTATTTTAGAGAGATGGCCTCTCTGAATCTGAGAAGAATCCTACACCAAAGCAAAGCCACCCTGAGTGCTCCGGCACACTCAAGCCATCTACCCTAGGAGTGCCACTGGGCCATCTGTGCAGACACACTGCTCTGCTCGGCAGGGGGAACCCTGGGAAGAGGGCCATCCCCGTAGTATACAGCAGGTACAGCTGTGCCCCGTGGCCCTGAGCAAGGGCCTGGAATCCCAGGGAGTGCTTCCTGTGCCAAAAATAGAAGCAAGTCACAGGTATTGCATCTTACCTACTGCTTGCCGGAAGCCTACAGTAAGATCTTTAACTTTCTTAATTCTGCAGGTGCATCTGGGGAGCAGAGCAGGGCATTGGTCAACTACACTGAAATCTACTTCAAAAAGTCAGGATGAGCCAGGGGTGGGGGCTCAGACCTGGGATCTCACTTGCTGTGGCAAGAGGATTACTGCAAATGGGAGAACAGGTAGGATACAGCAAGCGCTCCAGGCCAGTCTAGGCTACAGAGTGAGATCCTGTCTCAAAACACATAACAATATACAGCAACAACAACAAAAGGCAGGCTGAGGTTGTAGCTCGGTTGGTAGGATTCTGGCTTAGTGGCCCCAAGTTGAATCTTCAGCACAATGAATCAACACAATGCCTCTCTCTAATCCTGGCACTCTGGACATAAAGGCGAGAGGATCAGGTCACCCTTTGGCTACATTGCAAACTGGAAGCCAGCCTGGGCTACATGAAACCCTGTCTCAAAAGAACAAAACAAAACAAAACAAAACACCAAAAAAGCAAGAAAGTCAAGTGACTGGAGACTCAGGGGAGTTACGAGAGTTCCAGAAAGAAAAGACAAACCCTCAAAAGAACAATGGAAAAGACAGTCCTCCCCAGGTGAGCCCAGCACAAGCCACCTCAGGAAGGCAGTCCTCCCCAGGTGAGTCCCAGCACAAGCCACCTCAGGAAGGCAGTCCTCCGGAGCAATTAGGATCTCAAGTCAGGTAGAACGGACTTACCATGACTGTGAATCCTGAGACCTACCCTTTCTCAGCCTCAGTTTACTTAACCTATAAAAGGAAAAATAAAACCTACCAGATAAAGGCATAAATGGCACCCTACAAAGGTTAGTTATTCCCCACTATGACATGCGTTTATGCTACACAGAGCCAGAAGCCAACCAAAACTCTACGTGCCCTTTGGATCCCCTGATTTCCTAGTTCCCAGTCAAAGAAGACAGTTTTCCACACTGCCTCCACTGTGCAGCAGACTCGCCTGTCACTGCTCTTATCGGGGACTGGACGCTCTAACAGCAGGGTCAGCCTGCCCATCCACAGACTCCACCACCACGGTCCTCAGATGCCTGTACTCCACTCTGACTTCTTACAGCTTGCGTCTCAAAATGGCTGGCGGCTCTGTGGGTCTTCTAACCTTCTTTTTAACCAATGTCTCTGCTTCTAGCACTACCCAGAGCCTCTGGCATGGAGAAACCTATATCTCAAGAAAATTCTCTCAAGACACAGCAATTATATTGGAGAGTTGGCCACAATGGATCCCATGTGCTATAAGGTATGGATCTGATATGTGTACCCACAGTGTGCTTAGGGGTCGCACCAGCAGGAGCATCTTCAGCAGCAGCAGCAGTAGCTGCGCCAGAGCCTCTGAAGCCAGAGTTAAACTTTACACTGCCTCAGCCACATAAGCAGCAGCTTGAGGGCTGGTGGCTCAGTGGTTAGGAGCACAGCTTTTGCTTCCACAGGACCTGCGTTTGATTCTCAGCACCCACGTGGTGGTTCACAACTATCTGTAGTTCCAGGGGATCTGATGCCCTCTTCTGACCTCCACAGGCAACAGGCATGCTAATGGTACACAGATGTACATAAGGGGATGGGGGTGGGGTGGAGAACATTTAAGGAGCTATGGTGGCTCAGGTAAGAATGTATTGAGATTCTGCTGGGTCTGGTGGCATAAGCCTATAATGCCAGCTATGTGTGTGGTAAGCCGAAAGGATCCACAAGTTCAAGGCACCACCTGGGCAATTTAGTGAGGCCCTACCCAAAAATAAAAATGAGACGGGGGGAGGGGGAGGGTGGTATATCTCAGGGGCAGAGCACTTGTCTAGCATGAATTAGGCCCTAGGTTTGATCCTTAGTAACACACACATATATAGAGACAGACAGACGACACAGAGACAGACAGAGAAAGCAGGCAAAGAAATTTCAAACTAACATGGTCATTGTGAAGGTAAAACAGGCAAGATTTTTGTGGCTGGACAGGTTTACATCCTTTTCTCCTCCTTCCGTCATTTTCCTCATAGAGGCCTCACATGTGTTCTTCATATTTACTTGGATATTACTTGGATATTTCACTCTAGACAAGTGATAATATAAACCTTAACATGTTTTCAATCTCAAACTCCACTTGTTCGTTGTTGAGTAAATATCAAGAAAATTGCAGCCGGTCACAGTGCTGCATGTTTTGAATCCTAGCACTTGGTGGGTAGAGTTCTGTGAGTTCGAGGCCAGCCAAGGCCTCTAGTTCTTTTCATGAAGTAGCAGATTCTGTCTTTCAGATATTATGGGTATCAACCTGTTCAAATTCTTTTTTAAAGATTTACTTTATTGTTGGGCATGGTGGTACATACCTTTAATCCCAGCAGCACTCAGGAGCCAGGCAGATCTCTATGAGGCCAGCCTAGACTACACAGTGAGTTCCAGAGCAGCCAGGACTGCGTAGAGAGACCCTATCTCAAAAACCAAATGTAGTTATGTATATTTGTGTCTCTCTATCTGGGTATATGCACATGTGTACAGTGCACTTGGAGGTTGGAGGCATCCCATGCCCGGAGCTGGAGTTACAGGCAATTGTCAGATTCTTGATATAGGTGCTGGGAACTGAACTTGGGTCTTCTGGAAGTGCTCTGAATGACTGAACCATCTCTCAGCTGCCATCTTATTTCTTGAGACAGGGTTGCTCACTGAACCTGAAGCTTGCCATTTTAGACACATTACCTGACCTCACAGACACTCCCTACTGCAGACATCTGTCACATGAGCCACACATCTGTCACCTCTCCCCTTGACACTGGAGTCTAAAGATGGAGGGGGGGCAGTCCTGGGGGTCCCTATTCAGGTCTCTCTGCTTGCATATCAAGCCACATGCCAAGTCCTCTTTCAGTGCCCTCCCAAAGTCATTAGGCTTAAACAGTCAACCCTCTCTTATTTCTAATATTAGGAATCTGTCATCTCTCTTTTTTCTTAGTGAGCCTGAGTTAGAGGCTTACCTACTTGATTGAGATTTTCAAAGGACCAGCTTTGGGGCTGTTGATTTTCTCTTAATTCCCTGTGTTCGGTTTTACTGACTTCTACTCCTGCCTTCAGTGTTCCCTCTGCTTTCCTGGAACTTGTTTGTACTACACTGGATAGCTTCCATCTGTGGAAGCCAAGAGTACTAATGTCAAATCTCTTCTTACCTACACTTTCAATTCTAATTCTCCAAGGCCTGAGCAGGGATTGTGTATGATTCGAGCCTCATACATTGTTACAGCATACTTTATAGCCCAGAATGTAATTTATCCTGATAAATGTTCCATGTGAGCCTGAGAGGAATGTGTGCTGTGCTATCTATGGACGAGACAGCCTACAGCTGTCAATTATATCCAGTTGATGAACAGCTAGCTGCCAGTTACATCCAGTTGATGGACAGCTGTCAATTATATCCAGTTGACACATGCTCCACTATGTTCATAGCAGCCCTATTTATAATAGCCAGAAGCTGGAAAGAACCCAGATGTCCCTCAACAGAGGAATGGATACAGAAATTATGGTACATTTACACAATGGAGTACTACTCAGCTATTAAAAAGAATGAATTTATGAAATTCCTAGCCAAATGGATGGACCTGGAGGGCATCATCTTGAGTGAGGTAACACAATCACAAAGGAACTCACACAATATGTATTCACTGATAAGTGGATATTAGCCCAAAACTTAGGATACCCAAGAAATAAGATACAATTTGCTAAACGCATGAAACTCAAGAAGAATGAAGACCAAAATGTGGACACTGTGCCCCTTCTTAGAATTGGGAACAAAACACCCATGGAAGGAGTTACAGAGACAAAGTTTGGAGCTGTGATGAAAGGATGGACCATCTAGAGACTGCCGTATCCAGGGATCCATCCCATAATCAGCTTCTAAACACGGACACCATTGCATACACTAGCAAGATTTTGCTGAAAGGACCCAAATATAGCTGTCTCTTGTGAGACTATGCAGGGGCCTAGCAAACACAGGAGGGGATGCTCACAGTCAGCTATTGGATGTATCACAGGGCTCCCAATGGAGAAGCTAGAGAAAGTACCCAAGGAGCTAAAGGGATCTGCAACCCTATAGTTGGAACAACATGATGAACTAACCAGTACCCCGGAGCTCTTGTCTCTAGCTGCATATGTATCGAAAGATGGCCTAGTCGGCCATCAATGGAAAGAGAGGCCCATTGGACTTGCAAACTTTATATGCCCCAGTACAGGGGAATGCCAGGGCCAAAAAGTGGGAGTGGGTGGGCAGGGAAGTGGGGGGCGCTATGGGGGACTTTTGGGATAGCATTGGAAATGTAATTGAGGAAAATATGTAATAAAAATATTAAAAATTAAAAAAAAATATATCCAGTTGATGGACAGAGCCGCTAAGCTCGACCGTCTTCCCTGATTTTTTGCCTGCTGGAGAGATGGATGCGTTTCTGAAAGAAGGATTAAGTTTCCAACTATAACAATGGGCCTGTTCATTTCTCCTTGAAGTCTTATCAGTTTCTGATTCGTGTATTTCGAAGCTATCAGTAAACACATAGACCTTAAGGATTGTTCTATCTTCTAGGAATACTTGGCTCTTTGTCATTGTGTAATGTTCCTCTTTACCCTTGATAAGTCTCTTTACCTGGCAGTCTGCTCTGTCTGAAATTAATGCAGCTATGTCTGCTCTAGCCAACATTAGTGTGGTATATTTTTCTTCATTCTATATATAACTACATAGGTCCTTTCTTGTTACTATTATTTCTCTCTCTCTCTCTCTCTCTCTCTCTCTCTCTCTCTCTCTCTCTCTCTCTCTCTCTCTTCCCAGCCTGAAATTCACTAGGTAACCAATATTAGCGCACACCCATGAATGAGCCTCCTATCTCAAGCTACAGCTAGAAGCATGTGCCCTACCCCCAGCCCCTTTTGCAGCTTCAATTATTTCTTCTTTTCTAGACCAGAGGTTGAATCAGTCACCTTCCTTATTTTTTGAGACAGGGTCTCTCACCAAATGATTCAACGAGGCTATCTAGTTAATGAAGATTTTCCAGGGATTCTCCTATGTCCATCTGCACCATGTTGGGGGTTATGCACAAGGGCCGCTGGCCAGCTCTTATATGAGTGCTGAAGATCAGAACCCGAGTCCTTATGCAAAGGACACTTTACTGACGGAGCCATATCTCTACCCCTTCTTTGATTGATACAGGGTCTTGCTACATAGACCAGACTGGCTTTGCACCTACAGTAGCCCTCACTTGCCTTTGCCAGCATCACACACCTGTGTCACCACATCCGGCTTACATGTCCTTCCTTTTTTACTATTTGCAAAACAGATTTACAATGAATCCATATTCACTTTTGGAGCAATACTGAACTCTATAATTATACTTTATACTAAAAAAATATCTCTAGTTTCTCCACTCCATCTCTTGTACCATTGCTGGCATTCATTTCTGTATAATCACGCAGAAGTACAAGTGCACATGTGAAGTACAAATACATTATTTCTAATTTATCTGTTAAATAAGAAAAGTAAAAGCTTTTCTCTTGTCCCTCAATGCTCTGCCTTCATGTAGATTCCACTTTGTGTTCCATCCCTTTCTTCTCTCTAAAGAACTCCTCCTAAGGCAGGGAAACTGGCGCAGGCACCTCAGTTTGCAGTTATCTGAGACAGAACAGTTCTTCTTTGCCTTATAAGTTTCTCAGACACAGAACCCAACCCTTTAACCCTTATTTCTCCTTCCTTGTATCACTTCTGGTACCAGGAATAACTTTTAAAATTTTATTGACAGCCAGGCATGGTGGCGCATGCATGTCTTTAATCCCAGGACTCGGGAGGCAGAGGCAGGCGGATTTCTGAGTTCGAGGCCAGCCTGGTCTACAGAGTGAGTTCCAGGACAGCCAGGGCTATACAGAGAAACCCTGTCTCGAAAAACCAAAAAAAAAAAAAAAAAAAAATTATTGACAAATAAAATGTATCATCTCTCTTTTAAGTTGAGGAACAAGCTTAGGGGGGTGACAGATTCTCCCTCCTCCCTCCCAGATGCCTTCCAACCAGCCCACTATATATATATATATATATATATATATATATATATATATATATATATACACATATGTATATATATATATATCTTCCCTCCTCCAGCATGGCATTCACACCTGACTGCGCACGTGATTCACTATGACACCTTGAATAAGGTGAGAGACCTCTGTAAGCTTCAGTCTTTTACCCTCTGGAAACTGGTACTAGAAAGGTTTCTGCCCCCACAGAGCCATGAGGTCATATATCAAGCCCGGGATGGACTCTTATTACAGCTCTACCTAGTCCTCAGCACCCTGCCTGCTAATTTACTTATTTTTTAAAAATATTTTCTAATTTTTTTTATTTTGTGTGCATTGGTGTTTTGCCTGAATGCATGTCTGTATGAGAGTGTCAGATCCCCTAAACTGGAGTTACAGGCAGTTTTGAGCTGCCAGGTGTGTGTTAGTTACTGAGCCTGGATACTCTGGAAGAGCAGCCAGTGTTCTTACCCGACGAGCCATCTCTCCAGCCCCCTACGTTTTCTTCTTAGGTTTCTCCTCCTGACCTAACCAGACCACTTTCTCCAACCTGTAAACTTCCTCGGACTTTCAATTACGTTTGAAAGTAAAGATATTAGAAGGAGCAGAGAGATGGCTGGCAAGGTAATAGCTGGGTGTCCACACTGTGCTTATGAATCAGACGAAGTTCCTTCATAACCTTTTTTTTCTTTTTGCATCTCTTCAAATTCCCAACTCTCTTCCCAGATTCTGACCCCCACCCCAAGACTCCGCTGTCTGTGGAGGATTTTTGTTGTCTGCGGTGCTAGAGATCAACTCGGGGCTTCGTATATGCTAGGCCAGCACCTGACCACTGAGCTACGATCCCAGCATCTATTTGTATCCAGAGTAATAAACTTTATGTGCACACTCTATGTGTGGCAGACCTGTAGTCCTAAGTACTTGGGTCACTAAAACATGAGTTTGGCTTGAGCCCAGAACTTTGAAGCCACCAAGAAAAATTCTGAGACCCACACACACCTCTAAATAAGCTAATAAAGTTGAGTGAATGAGGGTATGGATAGCTGTTAGAGCAGAACCAAAACCAAATGTAGCTTTTCCCTCTTTTTTTTTTTTTCTGAAACATTTCTACTATATGTGCAGCCCATGCTGACCCCTACCTAACTCATAATCTTCTTACCTTAGCCTCTGAGTGCTGGGATCACAGGCAAGCACAACCAGGCTTGGCTCGGAACGGCAGGCCTTTGGACTTTTTTTTTTTTCTTTTTTTAATGTGTACGGGTATTTTGCCTGCGCGCACAGTTATGTGCAGGACCTGCATGCCTGATGATGGGATGGGTCCCCTAAAACTGAAGTTAGACAGCTCTGAGCTGTCATGCAGGTGTTAGGAATTGAACCAGGGTTCTCTAGGGGAGCGGCCTGTGCTTTTAAACCACGGAACCATCTCCCCAGCCTCTGCCTTCTGACTTTTTAACTATCTGACCTTAGACAAAGTTCTCCTCAGCTTTCTCATTTGTAAAACCTCTCCGGCTTTCTGGCTTCCCTTCTAGT
>NW_028227262.1:24987500-25347500 GCF_978045245.1 Mus caroli | reverse complement strand
AGGAAATGCCATCTGAGGATCTGTGGCCTGTGTCCTTATAGACAGTAACATTTGTTGCCAGGAGCCATCAAAGAGGAGCTAAAAACTAACTGGTAATCTTCCTGAGATGGATCCACCATGGACTATAAAATTAATGACAGTTATGCTTCTCTAGGCAAGGCCAATGAATCCTACATTCAAGGAAGGATTCTGGTGATTAATATGATACACACACACAGACACAAACACACACATACACACTAGTTATTAGCCCATTATTTTGAGAAGGTCTCTGCAGAACAAGGAAGATGCACTGTCTTGTAATGATGCTATATAGTCAAAGAGATGGTTTTTTTAATACTTAATGTTGATTCTATAAGAATTCCCAAAATTATACTAGTAATTACTAATATCACTATTGATATCACTTATTATAAGACTGCTATTATTTCCTTACTTATGTCAAAACTACAGTGAGAACAATTCCATTCTTCAAGTATCCCAAGTTAGTTGCTTCTGAGCTAGGCATGTATCTAGAACTTAAGAGCATATTCCAAATTATACTAAAACAATTAACCAAACGACATAAAAAGGGAACTAATGATTTGCAATAGGTGCAATAACAGAAGACTAAATATTGACTTGGTTTATCTATGTGAAACTTCAGTAATTCCTTAGTCAGAAAAGTTAGGGTTTTTAACTTTCTGTGAATATGTAGAGCTACTGAAAGAAGATGAATGTATAGCAAGATAAATATGCTTAAGAGGTATCCAACTTTCTCAGTTGTAAACTCAGTTTTCAATTTTTAATTTGAATTTATGGGTAAACTTGTGGTGAACTTTTTGCTACGTGATCATGTATTCTGAAAGATGTATAAGTGCTGAGGACAAAAAAAAAAGAGGAAAAATCCCCATTTCCTTAGAAATTAAAGAAGAACTTTTTAAGAGAAGAATGATTTAAGAGAACTTTGTTAGAGAACTTTTATAGAAAACTTTTTAGAGACAACTTAGAAATAAAGATTAAAATCACATTTTAAAAGTTTCTTTCTCAGACTATCCTTCTTTATAAGTGGGCATTTATTTCTGCAAATGAAGGTTAGCTTGCCATGCTGAACAACCAGACCAGACTCTCCCACAACTCTACGAAATGGGTTAGGATAAAGTTCTGTGGGTGCTCTGGACCTGTCTCATCTTAGGAATGAAAGAAAATCTTGTACAAGAAGACAAAAAGCACAGACAGAATACACACAGATAGACACAAATGACATTTCTAGGAAAAATAAAAATTGAACCAGAAGGCTCTTTTTGATGGTCTTCCTTCTTTCACATGAAAAGCCCATAAACCCAGAGATTATTCAGAAACAAATATGAACTAGCAAGTTCTTCCTATAGGGAGGTTGGTGAGAATACTCCATAGTGCCTGGCTGGTTAACAAGTACTTATCTACCATCCCCTTCTTTGACTCCAGATGAAACACAGAGCCAGACAAGACAATAGATAACCAGGCACCAAGACTTACCAATTGGAGCAGAAAAAGCTCAACTATTTGAGTTAGGGGGTACAGTAAATCCCAGATGAGCCTCCAAATGTAAGGGTCTATTATTTGCAAAGAATAATATTCCAGATTCAAATAGTATGCAACAGAAAAGGAATTTACTGTTGGGTATACTCTAAATCAGGATGGAAGAAACAGGTGTGGACTTGAGGCATCCATATACAGCCTGCGGGGGTAGAAGAAGGGGACTTTTATCTTTGAATGATTGCCTACATCTCCACACATATGGGTGCCTCTGTGGTTGGTTAATGGGAACTTGGGGAAGTTTTTCTGATCAAGTATACTTGGCTGAAGTTATATGGTCAGACAGCGTCAACAGCTGCTGATTGGATGTCTATGAAGTGGGCTCAGGAGAGGTGGTGGGAAAGCTTACTTATTGCCTCTCAGGGTTTTTTTTTCCTGAAATTGATTTGTTTTGTACTTTTCCTGGTCTGATAAACAGAAATTTGGGCCTAGTCTCCCAAATTACAAGTTTGAAACAGGTCATGGAGTCACCCTGGCTATGGCTAACTCAGTCATCTCATTACCAGAGAATAGATTAAGTGTTCTAAAGAGTATATAATGAAGTATTGGTAACCACTGAAAACCTAGTGTGTCCTAGAATGTAGCCTGAATATATATTCAAATGGTGAGCTCTGATTAAATTCAATCCAAATAATGAAACATTTCTATGGTGATAATCACATGGTCTGTGAATTACAATTGCATCTAGAACACATGCCTAACATATTTCACGGCTTTAGGTTCAATTCACAGCACAAAAATGCACTAAATGTGTGATGATGACAGAAATATTTTTCATAGACTTATTTAGTACAGTGGGGTTCTATCACTCAATTAATCTCCTGATTTTCAGTAAATATAAACTTGGTAATTTACAAACTCATTTTGTAAGAGTCAATATATTTAGAAACAGCATAAAAATTATTACTTCAAATTATGAGATGTGTAAGTATTAAAATGAAAAGATAATGTTATAATCGGTGGCTGTTAGACTTCAAGGAAAGGAGATTCAGTGCAAACATTAAGCCTTTTGTTGGTGGCCTAGACATCACTCTGCAGAGAAGAGGGGAAGATTGCAACAACCATATTAGGTAAGAAGGTACTTAAAAGAGATGGTATCTCTAGAGAATATGAGAATATTAGTGTGGATATATTTTCTTCAATTTTTATCTATTTAAGTCAGCTTATTACTTTTCTAAAATAAAATATAAATAAAAGAAATATAAATAAATAAAATAAAAATAATAAAGAAGCTGTATTGAATTTGATTCTACAGAGGAAGGACTGCACTTAGAAGGGTTGCTGAGGGGCCTGCTGTGTCACATGTACACCAGTAGGTGGCAGAGAGGAGAGAGGTTATGTCCACCCACTGTGTTCTGACCTAGGAAAATTTGAATGATTAACAGCCTAATACTCCCTGGAAAAAGAAAGCTCGAGATGACCACTATTCCAGTGCTGCATAAACCCCAATGACTCCCAGAATGAGGAATAGCCCAGAGACAAGAAGTCTTTCTAGGCCTGAAGGCCAGAGGCTAGAGCATAATCACAATACAGACAATCCTCAGAAGGGGCCATTCAGACCAAAATTATGATTCTAATGTAATTCCTTCACCAGCTGCAGCACACAGGAGAATGAACCCTGCATCTCCCATGGTCAGCACAATTGAGCTGACCCTGGTAGTTGGGGACACAAACAAACCAGGCCCAATGTCATATGCATGACAGAGCTGATGAGCCACTTGACTGCCATGCAGTGACATGGGTGAGGGAGAGATGACCTCTTCATTGCCTCTTGTTATCTACAACTGGCAGGAAGGTTGGTCCCAAGGTCAGCAGAGCAGGAGAGCTGTCCATACCTCTTACATTCTTCAGCACTCAGGAGACCGGATCCTGAACCTTGCCTGGTCAGCACAGGAGAGCTAGGGATGGGGATTGCAGGTGAGCCAGCATGAAGAACATGAGTAATGGGAGATACAGAGCTGCCTCCTATCTGCTGGCTGGTGGTGCTAACCAAGGAGAGATTCTCTCCTACCCTCCCTTGTTCCTTGCCATCTATGACAGGCAGAAGAGCTGGCCCTGGGATTATGAGAATGGGAAAAGTGGCCATGTCCCTCACTATTGCAGCACTTGGGAGAACAGTCCCTGAACTTCACCTGGGTAGCAGGGTATAACTGGCACAGTATATGGGGTTGTTTGTGAACTGAATCTAAAAGCATAAAGGAAGGAAGGTCTTTATGATCTAGGCCTTGGAATTGGTCAACTCCAACATCTACAGCACTATGAACTCCTGGGGTGAAAGAAGGGGCCACTCCAAAATATCTAAAACTTCAGGATCTCCGCGACACAGGAAAATAAAAACAGGATATCCAAGAGGAGTCCCAGTAACTATAGAGTAGCAGAATCCAGAAAACTCATAGTAGACCAATAAGTCATTCTAATGAACATTTGCAAACAAATAACATTGGCAACCAAAGAAGTGTAGACATAAGGGAATAACAAATGTCACTTTGTGATATATTAAGGTTTCCACAATGAGACATTTTTCTCTTAGTACAGTGGAAGGTTGCAAGAGGAAGGTGGACACAAGAGGAGGAGAATATAAGAGGGATAGGGGCATATTATGTGAAAATCACAAAGTACCAATTCAAAGTTCATTAAAAAAAAGAAAGAAAGATGAAGGACTTGGTAGTGCTCATCTGCAAGCCCAGCACTGAAGAAGAAGCAGTGGGCTTGCAAACTACCACTACTTTACCAACAAAACAAAGTGAAATATTAGTATTTTAAACAATCATTGATAAATAAACATTTAATTCAGGAGAATAAAGTTGGCATAATAAATTAGCTGCTTTGAAATTGATTTTAAATGTGAAGTAAAGATATAAAGATTGCAGAAACCATTGCTGTTTTGCTCTGGAGAGGTTTGCATTTAGAATGAATTTAAGGAAGATGTGACATATGGACAGTCCGAGTGCAGTGGAAAGAATATTTCTGTACATCACTCAGAGCCCTGCACATCACTCATCCTCTGGGATATCTCAGTGCTTAGTTGTACAGTGACCTCATGCTAGTTTACCATCTCAGAGACTGCATAATAAGAGTTCCCATAAGATTCTAAGTAATTCCACAGGAACAGTATGAACTATACCTATTGTTTAGGGTTAGCTGGGACTGCTAATTCTTTGGGGTATACAGTGACTCTACCTTTGACCATTGGTCATAGTTTAGGGTAGGCAGGGAGCAATTACTTTAACCATTGCTATTATTACAGCAGTAACATAACCATTCGTGAAAAGCAGAGTGCAAAGAAAGTAAATTGAATTCAATGCAGTTGTGCAAAAGGGAAAAGAGGGCCAAATGCACAAGCACACTCTGGTGGTCTTAGCTATCCAGGCAGTTAACCCTGAAGGATTACTGGAGACCAGATGTTTGAGACCAATCTGGACAAGGTAACCCACTAACCAATAAAGAAACAACCAAGAGTAACAAAAATGAGTGGATCTTTGTTTACTTGTTTTTGAAGATAGGATTTCTCTGAACAGACTTGGCTGTCCTGGAACTCACTCTGCAGAATAGGCTAGCCTTGAAATTAGAGATCCAACTACTGAGTGCTGAAACTTAATACCTATGCAACCTCTATCCAGCAAGAACTTGTTTTAAAGTATTAGTAGTTAACTGTCTTCAGGATTTGTGTTATAAGCCCCTGTCCCATTGTGAATCATTCCAACATTCAAAATCATTTCTATAAATTTCCACATTCAGAATCATTTTATAAATACCTGTATCATTTGCAATCTCTCCCTCTGGACATGGGAGACAATCATAACAACAGAATGATTTCCCTTCAACATGTGTTTTCCTAAACCCGAGTGGACAGCTTTGACTGCAAACAGACAAAGGAATCTGTGGAGGAGACATGGGAGGAGGGAAGGCAGACAATAAATTACATCCAATATTAGCATCGGGAGGGTAGATTTCAACAGGCCTATTGTGTATTGTAACAACAAAAACCTACCATGTGTTTAAAGAGTGTGAAAATAATGTATCTCTTTCTTTCTTTCTATCTATCTTTCTTTTTTTCTTTCTTCTCTTCTTTCTTTCTTCTTTCTTCTTTTGAAAAATTGATTTTTATTTCATTCAGCTATTATTTTTATTGATATTTTATATTATATACTATGTATTATTATATTTGAAACAACTTTGAAACTTTGAATATACCTTGGTCATATCCTTTCCCTTCCCTAAGTCTGTCCAGATCTTTCCTCCTTCCTACCCACCCAAATCTATGTTCTTTCTCAAAGAACAAACCAATATTCCAATAAAACAACAATCCCTCAAAATCTAGAAAAATAAAATACAACAGCACAAAAAGAAAAACAAAGCAAAACAAAACCCACTAAACTGTACCCAGATAAAAATATTTGTATTAATATTCTTGATTCCCTTATTGTGCTACAAAACTCATCCTGATCATGAGACCTGCTTTGAAGTGTTTGTTGTACCCAATGTTTTCCATTGGAGAAAATGTATTTGGTCTCTTGAGGACCATAATGTTCCACATTTCTATGTTATATCTCTTTTTACATATCAGTGAGATATTCAGGGTGATCAGTTTCAGAAATTAGAGGATTAATGTGCATAAAAATTAAGATTCAAATCCAGAAATATATGTCCAGGATATATAATTATACTGTGCATACAGAGACTGTGTTATTTACTGAAAATAGCTTTTATAGTTGTGGTACTGCTCAGCCCTTAGCACATCTTTAATACCAAACAAAGAAGGTAAAATTAGTTGGTAGAAGGAAGCAGTCAAAAAATTGTACATCATATTACCTGAGCACCCAGCTATACAACTCCTGGGTATACACTAAAAAGACTCTCCAACTGATAACAATTACAAATGTTCTACTATGTTCATAGCAGCTTTAATTATGATAGCAAGAAGCTGTAAAGAACCCAGATGTCCTTCAACACTAGAATGAATAAAGAAAATGTGGTACATTTACATAACAGAGTATACTCAGCTGTTAAAAATGATGAATTCCTAAAATTCTTAGGCAAATGGATGGCACTAGAAAATATTATCCTCAGATAACAAAATCACAAAAGAACACATGTAGTATGCACTCACTGATGAGTGGATATTAGCCCAAAAGCACCAAATACTCAAGATACAATTCACAGACCACATGGAGCTTAAAAAGGATGAAGACAAAAGTGTGGGTTCGAGACATCCGGCACCCTCCCAGTCGGAGGACAGTGACCTGCCCTGCAGGGAACGCCATCTTGGCTCCGGGACTCCGCCGAGCTTAGTCTCTACAGGTCAGAGTGGGGACCACGGGGGCAGACGGCTTCTGGGACAGGCGGGAGCCACAGAGCTGCTGAGGCAGCACCCTTTAGGGGCCGCAGACATCCGGCACCCTCCCAGTCGGAGGACAGTGACCTGCCCTGCAGGGAGCGCCATCTTGGCTCCGGGACTCCGCCGAACTTAGTCTACAGGTTAGAGTGAGGACCACAGAGGCAGACAGCTTCTGGGACAGGCGGGAGCCACAGAGCCGCTGAGGCAGCACCCTTTTGGGGCCGCAGACATCCGGCACCCTCCCAGTCGGAGGACAGTGACCTGCCCTGCAGGGAGCGCCATCTTGGCTCCGGGACTCCGCCGAGCTTAGTCTCTACAGGTCAGAGTGGGGACCACGGGGGCAGACGGCTTCTGGGACAGGCAGGAGCCACAGAGCCGCTGAGGCAGCACCCTTTTGGGGCCGCAGACATCCGGCACCCTCCCAGTCGGAGGACAGTGACCTGCCCTGCAGGGAGCGCCATCTTGGCTCCGGGACTCCGCCGAGCTTAGTCTCTACAGGTCAGAGTGGGGACCACGGGGGCAGACGGCTTCTGGGACAGGCGGGAGCCACAGAGCTGCTGAGGCAGCACCCTTTAGGGGCCGCAGACATCCGGCACCCTCCCAGTCGGAGGACAGTGACCTGCCCTGCAGTGAGCGCCATCTTGGCTCCGGGACTCCGCCGAACTTAGTCTGTACAGGTCAGAGTGAGGACCACAGAGGCAGACAGCTTCTGGGACAGGCGGAAGCCACAGAACCGCTGAGGCAGCACCCTTTTGGGGCCGCAGACATCTGACACCCTCCCAGCCGGAGAACAGTGACCTGCCCGGCAGGGAGCGCCATCTTGGCTCCGGGACTCCGCTGAACTTAGTCTGTACAGATCTGCTGACAGAGGATACTCAGAATCCCCAGAAGAACAACCTCTGAACAGAGACAACTATAACAACTCCAGAGATTACCAGATGGCAAGAGGTAAAGGTAAGAATCTTACTAACAGAAACCAAGACCACTCACCATCATCAGGACCCAGCACTCCCACTTCGCCCAGTCCAGGGCACCCCAACACACCTGAAAAACTAGACCTGGATTTAAAAGCATATCTCATGATGATGGTAGAGGACATCAAGAAGGACTTTAAAGAACTACAGGAGAACATGGCTAAAGAGTTACAAGTCCTTAAAGAAAAACAGGAAAACACAACCAAACTGGTAGAAGTCCTTAAAGAGAAACAGGAAAACACATCCAATCAGATGATGGAAATGAACAAAACCATACTAGACCTAAAAAGGGAAGTAGACACAATAAAGAAAACCCAAAATGAGGCAACACTGGAGATAGAAACCCTAGGAAAGAAATCTGGAACCATAGATGCAAGCATCAGCAACAGAATACAAGAGATGGAAGAGAGAATCTCAGGTGCAGAAGATTCCATAGAGAACATGGGCACAACAATCAAGGAAAATGGAAAATGCAAAAAGATCCTAACTCAAAACATCCAGGAAATACAGGACATAATGAGAAGACCAAACCTACGGATAATAGGAGTGGATGAGAACGAAGATTTTCAACTCAAAGGACCAGCAAACATATTCAACAAAATTATAGAAGAAAACTTCCCAAATCTAAAGAAAGAGATGCCCATGAACATACAAGAAGCCTACAGAACTCCAAATAGGCTGGACCAGAAAAGAAATACCTCCCGACACATAATAATCAGAACAACAAATGCACTAAATAAAGATAGAATACTAAAAGCAGTAAGAGAAAAAGGCCAAGTAACATATAAAGGCAAGCCTATCAGAATTACACCAGATTTTTCACCAGAGACTATGAAAGCTAGAAGATCCTGGACAGATGTTATACAGACACTAAAAGAACACAAATTCCAGCCCAAGCTACTATACCCAGCCAAACTCTCAATTAACATAGATGGAGAAACCAAAGTATTCCACGACAAAGCCAAATTCACACATTATCTCTCCACGAATCCAGCC
Organism: Mus caroli; assembly: GCF_978045245.1. Classification (NCBI taxonomy): domain Eukaryota; kingdom Metazoa; phylum Chordata; class Mammalia; order Rodentia; family Muridae; genus Mus; species Mus caroli. The sequence continues at coordinate 25,338,635 of NW_028227262.1, read as the reverse complement.
CTTCAAAGGATAATAACAGAAAAAAACCAATACAAGGACAGGAACCACGCCCTAGAAACAACAAGAAGGTAATCCCTCAACAAACCTAAAAGAAGACAGCCACAAGAACAGAATGCCAACTTTAACAACAAAAATAACAGGAAACAACAATTACTTTTCCTTAATATCTCTTAATATCAATGGACTCAACTCCCCGATAAAAAGACATAGACTAACAAACTGGCTACACAAACAAGACCCAACATTTTGCTGCTTACAAGAAACTCATCTCAGAGAAAAAGATAGACACTACCTCAGAATGAAAGGCTGGAAAACAATTTTCCAAGCAAATGGTCTGAAGAAACGAGCTGGAGTAGCCATTCTAATATCAGATAAGATTGACTTCCAACCCAAAGTCATCAAAAAAGACAGGGAGGGGCACTTCATACTCATCAAAGGTAAAATCCTCCAAGAGGAACTATCAATCCTGAATATCTATGCTCCAAATACAAAGGCAGCCTCATTCATTAAAGAAACTTTAGTAAATCTCAAAGCACACATTGCACCTCATACAATAATAGTGGGAGACTTCAACACACCACTTTCACCAATGGACAGATCATGGAAATAGAAACTAAACAGGGACACAGTGAAACTAACAGAAGTTATGGATCAAATGGATCTGGCAGATATCTACAGAACATTTTACCCTAAAACAAAAGGATACACCTTCTTCTCAGCACCTCATGGTACCTTCTCCAAAATTGACCACGTAATTGGGCACAAAACAGGACTCAACAGATACAAAAACATTGAAATTGTCCCATGCATCCTATCAGATCACCATGGACTAAGGCTGATCTTCAATAACAAAATAAATAATAGAAAGCCAACCTTCACGTGGAAACTGAACAACACTCTTCTCAATGATACCCTGGTCAAGGAAGGAATAAAGAAAGAAATTAAGGACTTTTTAGAGTTCAATGAAAATGAAGCCACAACATACCCAAACTTATGGGACGCAATGAAAGCATTTCTAAGAGGAAAACTCATAGCTCTGAGTGCCTCCAAAAGGAAACTAGAAAGAGCACACATTAGCACCTTGACAACACACCTAAAAGCACTAGAACAAAAGGAAGCAAATTCACCCAAGAGGAGTAGACGGCAGGAAATAATCAAACTCAGGGGTGAAATCAACCAAGTGGAAACAAGAAAAACTATTCAAAGAATCAACCAATCAAGGAGCTGGTTCTTTGAGAAAATCAACAAGATAGATAAACCCTTAGCCAGACTCACAAGAGGGCACAGGGAAAGCATCCTAACTAACAAAATCAGAAATGAAAAAGGAGACATAACAACAGATCCTGAAGACATCCAAAACACCATCAGATCCTTCTACCAAAGGCTATACTCAACAAAACTGGAGAACCTGGATGAAATGGAGAAGTTCCATTTTGTTCCAGAAGTTCCAGAAGTTCCTAGACAGATACCAGGTACCAAAGTTGAATCAAGATCAGGTTAATGATCTAAACAGCCCTATATCCCCCAAAGAAATAGAAGCAGTCATTAATAGTCTCCCAACCAAAAAAAGCCCAGGACCAGATGGGTTTAGTGCAGAGTTCTATCAGACCTTCAAAGAAGATCTAATCCCAGTTCTTCACAAACTATTCCACAAAATAGAAACAGAAGGTACTCTACCCAACTCATTCTATGAAGCCACAATTACTCTGATACCTAAACCACAAAAAGACCCAACAAAGATAGAAAACTTCAGACCAATATCCCTTATGAATATTGATGCAAAAATCCTCAATAAAATTCTTGCTAACCGAATCCAAGAACACATCAAAACAATCATCCATCCTGACCAAGTAGGTTTCATCCCAGGGATGCAGGGATGGTTCAATCCATCAACGTAATCCAGTATATAAACAAACTCAAAGACAAAAACCACATGGTCATCTCGTTAGATGCGGAAAAAGCATTTGACAAGATCCAACACCCATTCATGATAAAAGTCTTGGAAAGATCAGGAATTCAAGGCCCATACCTAAACATGATAAAAGCAATCTACAGCAAACCAGTAGCCAACATCAAAGTAAATGGTGAGAAGCTTGAAGCAACCCCTCTAAAATCAGGGACTAGACAAGGCTGTCCACTTTCTCCATACCTATTCAACATTGTACTTGAAGTCCTAGCCAGAGCAATTCGACAACAAAAGGAGATCAAAGGGATACAAATTGGAAAAGATGAAGTCAAAATATCACTTTTTGCAGATGATATGATAGTATATATAAGTGACCCTAAAAATTCCACCAGAGAACTCCTAAGCCTGATAAACAGCTTCGGTGAAGTAGCTGGATATAAAATTAACTCAAACAAATCAATGGCCTTTCTCTACACAAAGAATAAACAGGCTGAGAAAGAAATTAGGGAAACAACACCCTTCTCAATAGTCACAAATAATATAAAATATCTTGGCATGACTCTAACTAAGGAAGTGAAAGATCTGTATAATAAAAACTTCAAGTCTCTGAAGAAAGAAATTATAGAAGATCTCAGAAGATGGAAAGATCTCCCATGCTCATGGATTGGCAGGATCAACATTGTAAAAATGGCTATCTTGCCAAAAGCAATCTACAGATTCAATGCAATCCCCATCAAAATTCCAAATCAATTCTTCAACGAATTAGAAAGTGCAATCTGCAAATTCATCTGGAATAACAAAAAACCTAGGATAGCAAAAACTCTTCTCAAGGATAAAAGAACCTCTGGTGGAATCACCATGCCGGACCTAAAGCTCTACTACAGAGCAATTGTGATAAAAACTGCATGGTACTGGTATAGTGACAGACAAATAGACCAATGGAATAGAATTGAAGACCCAGAAATGAACCCACACACCTACGGTCACTTGATCTTCGACAAGGGAGCTAAAAACATCCAGTGGAAGAAAGACAGCATTTTCAACAAATGGTGCTGGCACAACTGGTTGTTAACATGTAGAAGAATGCGAATCGATCCATTCCTATCTCCTTGTACTAAGGTCAAGTCTAAGTGGATCAAGGAACTTCACATAAAACCAGAGACACTGAAACTTATAGAGGAGAAAGTGGGGAAAAGCCTTGAAGATATGGACACAGGGGAAAAATTCCTGAATAGAACAGTAATGGCTTGTGCTGTAAGATCGAGAATTGACAAGTGGGACCTCATGAAACTACAAAGCTTCTGCAAGGCTAAAGACACCATCAATAAGACAAAAAAACCACCAACAGATTGGGAAAGGATCTTCACCTATCCTAAATCAGATAAGGGACTAATATCCAATATATATAAAGAACTCAAGAAGGTGGACTCCAGAAAGTCAAATAACCCCATTAAAAAATGGGGCTCAGAACTGAACAAAGAATTCTCGCCTGAGGAATACCGAATGGCAGAGAAACACCTGAAAAAATGTTCAACATCCTTAATCATCAGGGAAATGCAAATCAAAACAACCCTGAGATTCCACCTCACACCAGTCAGAATGGCTAAGATCAAAAATTCAGGTGACAGCAGTTGCTGGCGAGGATGTGGAGAAAGAGGAACACTCCTCCATTGTTGGTGGGATTGCAAGCTTGTACAACCACTCTGGAAATCAGTCTGGCGGTTCCTCAGAAAATTGGACATAGTACTACCGGAGGATCCAGCAATACCTCTCCTGGGCATATATCCAGAAGATGTCCCAACCGGTAAAAAGGACACATGTTCCACTATGTTCATAGCAGCCCTATTTATAATAGCCAGAAGCTGGAAAGAACCCAGATGTCCCTCAACAGAGGAATGGATACAGAAATTATGGTACATTTACACAATGGAGTACTACTCAGCTATTAAAAAGAATGAATTTATGAAATTCCTAGCCAAATGGATGGACCTGGAGGGCATCATCTTGAGTGAAGTAACACAATCACAAAAGAACTCACACAGTATGTATTCACTGATAAGTGGATATTAGCCCAAAACTTAGGATACCCAAGATTTAAGATACAATTTGCTAAACGCATGAAACTCAAGAAGAATGAAGACCAAAGTGTGGACACTGTGCACCTTCTCAGAATTGGGAACAAAACACCCAGGGAAGGAGTTACAGAGACAAAGTTCGTAGCGGTGATGAAAGGATGGACCATTTAGAGACTGCTGTATCCAGGGATCCATCCCATAATCAACTTCTAAACGCTGACACCATTGCATACACTAGCAAGATTTTGCTGAAAGGACCCAAATATAGCTGTCTCTTGTGAGACGATGCTGGGGCCTAGCAAACACAGGAGTGGATGTTCACAGTCAGCTATTGGATGTATCACAGGGCTCCCAATGGAGAAGCTAGAGTAAGTACCCAAGGAGCTAAAGGGATCTGCAACCCTTTTGTTGGAACAACATGATGTACTAACTAGAACCCCGGAGCTCTTGTCTCTAGCTGCATATGTATCGAAAGATGGCCTAGTCAGCCATCAATGGAAAGAGAGGCCCATTGGACTTGCAAACTTTATATGCCCCAATATAGGGGAATGCCAGGGCCAAAAGAATGGGAATGGGTGGATAGGGAAGTGGGGGGGCGCTATGGGGGACTTTTGGGATAGCATTGGAAACGTAATTGAGGAAAATATGTAATAAAAATATTAAAAAAAAAAAAAAGAACCAGGGGAATGCCAGGACCAAGAAGTGGGAGTGGGTGGGTAGGGGAGTGGGAGGGGGGTCTGGGGGACTTTGGGGATAGCATTTGAAATGTAAATGAAGAAAATACCTAATTAAAAAAAATAAATTGGGAAAAAAAAAAGTGTGGGTTCTTTGGTACTTCTTAGAAAGAAGAACAAAATACTCACAGGAGCTTATATGGAGGCAAAGTACAGAGTAGAAACTGGAGGAAAGTCAATCTAGAGTCAGTCATGCTTTGGAACTCATCGCATAGACAGTCATCAATCTCTGACTCTATTGTGGATTCTAAGAAATGCTGGCTGAAAGGCCTCCTGAGAGACCTTACCAGAGCCTTACAAATACAGAGGCAGATGCTAGCAGCAAACCATAGGGCCAATGGTGGAGTTAGAGAAATAACTGAAGGAGCTGAAGGGGTTTGCAACCCCATAGGTAGAACAATAATATCAACCAACCAGATCCCCCAGAGGTCAAAGTGACTAAGTTATCAATCAAGGAGTACACATGGCTCTAGCTGCATATATAACAGAGGATGGTCTTGTCAGGCATCAATGGGAGGAGAGGTTCTTGGTCCTATGAAGGCTTGATAGATGCTCCAGTGTAGGGGTATAGGGGAGTGGAGGAAAGGGAGGTGTTAGGGGGTAGGTGGGTGGAGGAACACCCTCATAGAAGAATGGGGAGGGGTGAGGGAATGGGGGCTTCCGAGGGGGTGGACCTGGAATGGGGATAACACTTGAAATGTAAATAAAGAATATATAGTTTAAAGTAAAATCTAATTGATGGTGCAGACAAAGTGATGAATCAGAGAAAGATTTGAAACAGTGAGTCAAAGATAGCATATATCCAACTCTCATAAGAATAGACAGGAATGATGTAACTTGCTGGGGTCCCACACCAGCAGTCAGGTATTGAGGTGGAACCCAGGGATGGATGAAAGGCAAAGGCTAAAGACCCATTAACTCTCTCTTAATTTTCTGGGACTCAGATGCTGATGGATTCAAGTTTAACTCTTTCTTGCTATTCTGCAATCAGAAGCTTTGGGTTTTTAGCAATTAAATCTATTTGCTCTTCCTAGGCCAAAACCTGATTTCTTCTGACAACTCTGTTATCTGAGGAATTCCACTCTGAGGACAGCACATGGTACTGAACGCAAAGATACTCACCTCCTTGCCATATTTGCCCCAAGTTATGAGTTTTTCATTTAGTGAAAAATGTTGAACACTGTGAGATTCAAAGACAAACTCGCCAACTTTCACTTGAGCTTTTGTACCACTCTGCAGAGACTGGAAATTAAAGATGTCAAACTCGGTTGCCAAAATCTCCTTGTTCACAATGTTCTCCTTATTGGAGCTTCTCCCAAGCTGTCCCTTTTGTAAGAATGGATGGAGCTAAAAGTAAAAAATAAGGTTCAGAACTTGCACTATAAGTTTATTTATAAATATACAAACATAGTTACATTAACTGCCCTTTCTTTCTCAAACTGTATGTTCCTGTGGCTTTTGTTATTGTTCTGTATATCAAACATTTGTCATAGAGCTAACCCATGCAAGCGCTAGGCCTATATCACAGAAATACAGACACACACACATATATATTCAGACAAAAACACGGCAAATACTGGAGATAACATATTTTCAACCAAATGGGCAATACAGCAGTAAGATAACTGAAGGAATTCAAGGGGTACTAATTAGCAAATAAAAATTCAAGATATTATTATTTGCAGATTCCATGAGAGTATACATAAGCAACCCCTACCTGGGAATTCCTATGACTGATGAACACTTTCATAGATGTGGCTGTACACAAGATTAACTAAAAAAAAAATAGTAGCCTTCCTATATAAAAATTACAAATAGAAAAAAATCAGGAAAACATATCTTTTCATAGGAGCCACAAAACAATATCAAATATTTAGGGGGAGCCAAATGAGTCATGAAAAGTTCTTTTATGATAAAAATTTAAGTCGTGGAATAAAGAAACAGAAGAAGATACCTATAGATGGAAAGGTCTACCATACTCATGGATCAGTAGAAGTAATATAATAAATAGTAAAATAAATTCAAGATGTATCACTATTCCTAATTTTAAATTATACCACAGTGCTATAGTAATAAAAGCCACAAAGTATTTTCATAGAAACACTCATGTTGAGCAATGGCATTGAATTGAAGCCCAGAAGTAAATCCACACACTTCTGGACAACTGATTTTTGATGAAGAAAGAATCTTCAACAAATGGAGCTATTCTAACTCTATATATACATGTTTAATAATGTGAATAGCTCTACATTTATCACCCACAGAAAACTCAAGGCAAATTAACAATCACATTAAATAAGACACACTGTGCTTGAAGGAAGCAAAAGTAGAGAACAGCTTTAAACACATTGGCACAGAAGACAATTTTCTAAATAGAACACTAATAGCACAGGCACTTACATCAATAATTAATAAGTGTGAATTCATGATATCAAAAAGCTTCTGCAAGTCAAAGAATAACTTTAAAAGTCTACATAATGGGAAATGATTTATACCAACTCAACATCTGACAGAGAGCTAATATCCAAAATATATAAAAAACTGAAGAGCATAGGCAACAACAAACCAAACGATCTAAATGAAAAAATTGAGGTACTTATGTAAGCAGAGAATTCCCAATATAGGAATCTCTATTAGCTGAGAAACATGTAAAATAATATTCAATATTATTAGCCATTAGGGAAGTAAAACAAAACTACTTTGGGATTCTGTCTTCCACCTTTTTAGAATGACTAAGATCAAAGATAGAACTCATCATGGTGAGGATGTAGAGACAGGAGGGCACTTCTGCATTGATGGAGGGACTGAAAACTTGTACAGCCACTATATAAATCAATATGCTGGCTCCTCAGAAAATTGGGAATCGATCTATCTCAGATTATAGCTATGCTACTCTTGTGTGTAAACCCAAATGACACTCCATCCTGCCACAAGGACACTTGCTCACCTAAGTTCACAGTGGCTTTATTTAAAATTGCTAGAAACTGGATTAAACCCAAAAGCTTCTCAACTGAAGAATGGATCAGCAAATTATAAGACATCTACACCATGGTTTACTAATCAGCTCTTAGGTAAACGGGACTGTGATATTTGCAGGCAAATGGATGGAACCAAAAAAGATCCAGAGTAAGTCAACCGAGACCCAGAATGGAGAACATAGCATGTAGTTACATAAATGTTGTTAATAGCTGTAAAATAAAGGATAATCATGTTACAATTCACAGACCCAGAAAAGGCTAAGTAACAAGGAGAAATCTGGGGTTAGAAGGTACAGGTCATATGGATCTTCCTGGGGATGGAGTATAGAATAGATTTTCTGGGTGATTAGAGACAGAGATGAGAACAAGAAGGAAGGGTTTGGGGAGAGAGGTATGGAGGTAGAAGTAATGGACAGGAAGACACACAGAGAGATGAATCGTGGAGCATTTAGAGGCAATGTCAATACCTATAGGAAATAAGACCCTTTCTGGAACCTATGAAAGTGACCTTAGTAAGGACTTAGTTATGGAAAATATTGAACCTGAACTGGCCATCATCTGTAACTAGGCAAGACTCTCAATAGTGTACCTTGGACACCAACTCAGCCATAAAAACTTGGATCCAAAACCTGTCCTGACTGCAGGATGTGCTGGGATGTGCTCTACATCTGTGGGAGTGAGCAAGCAATGACTCGTATAACTTGACACTCAAGCCATGAGATGCATCCCATGCCAGGCAACTGCCCGAATGGCCAGGTACCTGAAGCTGGGTTGCTCAGAAAACTAAGGGAAAACTAAACACAATAGACCACCACAATAGCAACTAGTCAAAAACAGATTTCTACGGCTATTCTGCTATAGTCATAGAGCAGTGCCTAGACTAGAGTTTATCAGAGGCTTCATATAACAGTTGATGGGAGCAGATTCAGAGACCCCCAGCCAAATGTTATGCATTGCTTGGGGATCCCATGGAAGATGAGGAGGAAGGATTGTAGGAAAAAGAGCAGTCCAAGACACCAGGAGAACACACCCCACAGAATCAAAGAATCAAAGAATCAGTGTTTATAATGGTTCACCGAGACTGAATTCAAAAGTAAATATCTTGTACATAGGTCATCTGCACATATGCTATCGTTTTTTAGCTTGTTGTGGTGTGGGACTCCTAACAGTAGAGGAGTGTGTATATCTGACTCTCCTTTTGCCTACTTGTGGTACCCTTTTCCTCCTGCTGGGTGGCCTCATTCAACCTTGATATTAGGATATGTGCCTAACTCACTTTATCCTGTTATGCCATGTTGATATCCTCCAAATTCCTACTTTTTAGAGAAGGATAACTGAGGGCCAGGGAATCTAGGTTGAGCAGGGATGGACAGGGGAATGGTGGTAATTGAGAGTTGGAATTCAGCAGTTAGAATGTATTGTATGAGAGAAGAATATTTTAAAAAAATAATAAAACAATAACCCTTCTCTTATAGTTCAGAGAACACTATAGAAGAGGAGACACTTTCCTTTCTGTTGTCTGACTTCCATGTCATAGTTTTGTTTTATTAAATTATTTTTGTTTTATTTAAGAAGAGCAAATGAATGAGTGAATCAGTGAATGAACTGAATAAAAATCTAGTCACTCGGTTAAAAATGAACAACTGAACATTCACTTATACCTGCTGGGACAGGGAAAACCAGTTTTCTCCCACAGAGTGACACTGGGTATATCAACCACTCCAGGGCAGGTCTCATGTTCAGGAGCAAATGCCCAACATAATGGACTCCATTGTTTTTGTGTATGTATGTTTTAATTTGCTTACAGTGTGAAATTTTGTTTTATATTGTTTTGGGAGGATGCGAATTTATTTTCTTCTCCTTGTTTTGGGTGGTTAATTGTAATGAGTTTTGTTCTGGTTTGTTTGTTTGTTTGTTTGTTTGTTTTGGTTTTTTGTTTTATGTTTTTGTTTTTGAGAAAGAACATATGGTTGGAAGGAGGCAGGGAGATGGATGAACTTGGGGAAGAAAAGAATATAAGCAAAATATAGCTTCATTTAAAAATGTTTCTAATGATAAATAATACCCTTATGGAATACAAGCCAGTCAATGAATCTCCATGGAATAAGCCAGTGGATGATTACAAGAAAACAGTATCTCTGTCCACTGCAAAGCAGCTGCACATGTGAGCTTAGTTTCCATAGCATGCATGAGACCTCAAAACCGCAAGACAGTCTATAAAGTATTTGAGCATTGAGTCCCACCAGTACCTCAGATGCCATTAGCATTTGTAAGCGATTGGAAGGGGCGGTCAATTTTCTCTAAGAGTATCGATCGCCTCAGGAAACCTGACCATGCACCAGCAGAAGGCAACATATCAAAATTATTAATACTGCAAGAATTGATCTTGAAGGGTTTTAAGAGTGTAGGATGCAAATCTGGGCATAGAAAGGGAAAGGTAGGGGGAAGGAGAATTAATTGGATCAAACCACACTGTAAAAAATTTGAGAATTCTCAAAGATACACACACACACACACACACACACACACACACATAGAACTCAAACAGTAGAAATACATATCATAATTTGAATAATCAATGCTCTGAGATGAGTTCGGTGTTTGAATACTTAGTCCCTGTCAGAAGTGATGTTTTCAGAGGTGATGGAATTTTTAGACCAAGGAGCATTGCTGAAGGAACTAGGCCACTGGACTGGGCTTTGAGACTGTGTAGCCTCATCCCACATACTTTCTCTGGTTCTTACATGTGGTTGAAGATATGATTTCTCTGCTTCTTATTCTACCTTTCCGCTGCTACACCTCCCCACCATTAAGAACTCTCCATCTGGAACCTAAGCCAAAGTAAACTCCTTCTTCCATAACTCAGTTTTGGTTGCTTTATCACAGTAATAGAAAACCCATATATTAACAGATATTGCCTATGATATGTAGAAAAGAGAATGCTTACACACTGCTAGTGGGAATGTGAATTAAGCCAGTCACTCTGGAATCCAGAAGGGATACTCCTCGAAAACAAAAACAAAAAATGAACAGGTCCTACCATATGTTCCAGCTCCATCACTTCTTGGTGTTTACTTGAAGGACTTTTAAGTCCGTGTATCAGAAGTACTTGACATTAGGGCTTACTGCAACAATGAGTTCATGACTCAGCTTAGGAGTGTGAGGTGGTTTAAATAAAAATGTTCCCCATAGATTCAGGTGTTGAATACTTGTCACCTAGTAGGTTGTCAGTGTTTCAGGAGATTTCAGAGATGTAGCCTTGCAGGAGAATACATGTCACTGGGGATGGGCTTTGAGACAATAGAGAATTTTCTGTTGCTCCTCTTGCTTTGTCTTCTGGTTGAAATATGATCTCCTCTTCCTATCATCATACCAGATGTTTCCTGCCATGCCTCCTTTAAACAAAGAAACCCTTATCTCTAGAACTGGAAGCCAAACCCTTTCTCCTATGATTTTACTTGGTCATAGTGTTTTGTCACAGCAGCAGGAATGTAATTAATATAGTGTTTACCAATTAAAGAATGCTTAAAAAATTGGAATACACATATTGGAAATATATCCATCTATAAAGACTAATGATGCTATGCCATTTATTAGAAAATTCTTGTGAGAAAATTATCATAATAAGGAAAGTCAGACTCCTGTAGTCACATATTGTAGTTTTTTAACTCATTTGTAGTGTTTAGTTTATAACACAAATGTCCACAAACAGGGATATTAATAAGCACCTGTATGCACACATGCATACACAGGCCCACACACTTATGCATAGCTGTACACATACTTGAACACACACAGACGCAGACTAAAGTGTGCACACACACACACACAGACACACACGTACATAAAAATGGAAGACTTGGGAGTAAAGGCAAAACTATGTAGAGGACCACATGTGACAAACACAAGTGTGGATTAGTTAATTCTCTGTTGCTGTGATAAAGCAGTGTGACCCAAGCAACTCACAGAAGGAAGAGTTTATTTGGGCCTATGGTTCCAGGGGGACCAGAGTCTATCATGGTGAGGAACATGAGAGAAAGCACATGAGGTGGAATAGGAAGAAGATGTTCCCACTCTTGCCTGCAAGACAAGAGGGTGGCCCTGAAGTAAGATGAAGATAAATAAATGCCAAAACACTTCTGTATTGATGTATACTGCAGGAACTCCATCATGCAAATTTCCCTAGAAAAATGCCTTGAGAACATATTGTTCAAATCCAGAGCCTGTGGGGGACATTTCTGGTTCAAACTACTACACCTCTGCAGGGAATAGAAAGTGGAGTGAGGGAATTGAGGGGAAGCATAGTCAAATGAGTATTTATATATACACTTGTATGTAATTATCCTCATGAAACCCAACATCATGTAAATAAATATATAACAATAGAAACAATAAAGTAATATTCCTAATACTTTTTCTAATTAGGAAAATATTTAACCAAGGAAGTAAAATATCCCTATGGTAAAACCTGTAAGACAATGATAAAAAAGATTGAAAAGATATACAAAGGAAATAGTATCAAGGATTAGAAGAGTTAACACAGTTTTAAATAGTTCATTATACAAAACGTTTCACAGATTAGGGCAATCTCTATGAAAATCTGAATGTTTTTCTCAAGGCCTAAATTCCTCACAGGACATGCCTTTTGCAAACTTGAAGAAGAAAAAATTTAAAGTATTGCATTTCCAATTCCAAATGGTTTTATAAAATTGCAACAGTACAAGCATGGCATATAGTGTACACACATCACAGAGGAGCTGAACAGAAATTCAGAAACCAACTGAACATACACAACACCACTAACATGCAAAGGATGAAATGACATCACTTGTCCAAAGGCTGGTGTGAAAACAGGGTGAGAAACTGCAGGTGGATTTTTGTCTGTTTCATACAGCAAATAATATAAAAACACAGCAAAATCTCAGAACAAAAAACTCCTAAAGTAAATCTGAGAGGGAAGTCCTATAATGGCCATGGTCTTGATGATCATTTTTTTTCAAACAGGATATCAAAAACAGTCAATGAAAGCTAAGATAAAATTTCCTATCAAGAAAGCATCTGCACAACAAAGAAAACAACCAACAGTGTAAAATAACGATTCATGGAGGGAAAGAAGATATTTGCAAGCAAGACACCTAATGAAGGGTTATCACCCCAATTTATAGGTAATTAATGAAATGACTTAGTCAAAAAGTAAAAATAAGAAAAAATGTCAGTTAGATTGTTTTATCAAGAAAGAGATACCTGTGGCCATAAAGTATATGGAAAGATGTTTACCATCACTGATCTAAGAAAGGGGAATGCAGCTCACCATGAGCTATACCACTTTGTATGTGTTAGCATGCCTGATGTCAAAATTCAAAACACACAAAAGATTTATGTGATCTCAAGGGATAATTATCCCTTAATACAGCAATAACCCCCATCCCTGTGTTAAAAACTCTAATTAAATTCAGAGGATCCTACCTACAAAAAGAAGTCATTAGAATGAGAGAGTGCTGCTTGGGAAAAAGTCTCCAACAGAGGATGGAGGAGTAGGGAATGCAATGGGGCAAACTTAGAAAATATCCACCATTCATTAGTTTTGAAAGTAGCAAACAAACAGCAAATTTAAACAATCTCAAAAAATAAAGTGTTGACAAGGATTTAGAGGAAGGAACCCTGGTAGGTTGTTAGAAACTCAGTAGGTTTGAAAAGATAAACAGCTGCAGAGGAGGGAAACATTTGAAAAGTTGATATGTTGTGATTAGTGCCCCTCCATTCAATCCATGCTCATTTTAGAGAAACCTTTTTTTGTTTCAGATGGGATTGGAATCTGATTTTAAAGATGAGTTCTGTCTATACAGTAAAAACTGTCTTCAAACTCATGAAGTCACACACACAGGAGAATAGTCATAGATGAAAATGTGTGCCCTAACAGAGCTATGTGTTCTTTCTAGGATTTGTTTATCAAAATAAAACAAACTGTTGGCATCAAATGTGCCTAAAATACCTTAAAATAAATATCTCAGATTTATACTTGTCCAAAGCATTTCAGTTGTATTGTATACTTTCTTCACAAAACAATAAAAGCAATAACAAAAAAACATGACAATGTAAGGGCCTGAAAATTATAATTTGAATGTGCTTAATTTAGAAAGACAATTGTTTTTCAGCACCATGCTTATATTGTTTTCTGACAGAAATGTTAGTTCAACTTTAAACACTATAATGTGTTTTTCCTGAATTATATCACTAATTAGAAAGGAACTATGAAAGTTCATGAAATAAAATACAGAACTTAAAAGTCAAGTTGCAACAACCTAGGAAAACACAAGACCAGCTATAGCTACCTTCCAAGGTAGAGGAGCCCGGAGTACACTTTTATCCAGTGATCCTCCTTCCACTCTGAGGGACAGCTCCTCATGGAGTGCCTGGGCAATAGCATACACAGCAGCATGGACTTTGTAGCTCATAGGTGAGGTATTCATATCCCAAACATGCAGAGGTCGTGTGCTCAGGCTGCCATTTGGCGCACATTGACTTAGTTGCCTGGCTTCATACTCAATTAAATATGGACATTCAAATAAGATCACCCATACATCCTGAATAAAGATATCTTGAGGGTATTTTCTAGGTTGAACATTTCTGAGAAAATCTTTGAATCCCAGAATTTGATTCATGCGATCAGTAAATGATAATGCTCCACCAAAGTATACATAACTCCTAGGTTGCTCAAAATAAAACGTGATATCCCAATCAGAAGTTGTGATCCAGACATTACGAAAAGTAGTATAGAAAGTGGTGTGAACAGCAAGTGCCAGAAGAGAATATGTGTCACCAAATGCAATGATAACACGTGTCGATGTGAATTTTTCCTCTAAAAGCTTCTTGTTTACTTTGTCCTCAGCATTAATTTCTTGAACCTTTTCTACAAATGCAACACAAAGTCCATGGTTCATCATCTCCTCTGTGAAGTCCCTAAGGAAGAGTTCTCCCCGCAAATCATCTGGAACCACCAGGCCAACCCAGACCCAAGTGAAGTATAGCAGCAGTTGAATAATTCCCTGATACAGAGCTGCGGTGTGCACAGGAAACTGGTAAGGAGACTGAAGCTGGACTCTGGTCCCAAGGCTCTGGTCAAAAGGAGCATAGCTGATCTAAACAGAAAGAAAGTTACTACTTAAGACATGACTATTAGGTTTATTCTCAAATGATTTGCTTTACCTCTTCTCTGAATGCACTCTAGGAGAGATTAAAGAGTTAAATCACTTTGCTAAGAAATAATTAATGTTACCTATGATTCATCATTTACTTTTTAGTCCTTTCATGAAGTGTATCTTTTTCTTTTCACATTTATTAAATGTATCAAACAGGGTTACAGAGTGTCTATCTCCTTCTCTCAGTTCAGACACAACCAGTCAAACTAGAGCATTTGCAAATCTTACACTTTCCATACCAAAACTTTCTTCCTCTTGATATGGAAGTGAAGAAACATTACCACTAAAAGCTTTTTATTTGAAGTCACAATTCCATAACTAATTGCCCAGTAAAGAAGAATCTAAGAAGCATTTTAAAACCCACTAGTGAAGTCTGTATTTCCCTACACAATCCTTGTTTTTGGCTTTCTCTAATGCTTAATACAAGCTTGCTTAGGATAGAATGCTATCTTCCTCAATGAATGTTGTAAAGTTTCTATGTAAGAGTAGCCTCTGCTCCCTCGCATCACATTGCTGTCCTTCTTACCAGAAAAGTTTAATTGAGATGACTACACTGTCATTCCTATGCACTTTAGGGTATCTCCTCTGGGGTTGGTAGGGAACTAGATCATTAATTTGCCAAATCAAGTGATCGATTATTAAAATTCACATCACTTATTGCCAAGAAACAATGAATTTATTTAAAAAGTGCTCCTAAAAGAGTTCTGGGATTTTTTTTCTTTGTTTAGCCAACATTAGTGGCCTGCCTTATAGAATCTTCTAAGTATTTCTACACTGGTGATATTAGGATATCCCAGTGTCCCATGGCTCTGATTGAGACTTGAAACCCCTTTCCACACAAATTCCCTCAATAATCCCCTAAAACCAAATGCCCACTAAAACACGGTACAATCCACAACTCAAGCCTGGCTCCATTCACTGACTTCTCACCAGGTATCTGAATTAGAATGTTAAGTGAGCATTTCACTTATTGAATTCAAAATCATAATAATTGAATACAGACACTCAATACATGTTAATTGACTGGGAGAGAGGGGTAGATAGGGACAATAAGGAGAATTAGGAAAGAAGAAATCAGAAAATAAAGCAAACATGAGTACACTGAGGAAGGAAACAGTATAAAGAAGTATCAATTCTTAGTAAATGCACAAAGTAAGCATTTTAAATAGATGATGGAACTTGATACAATTTTTATATTATTAAACATTATCAATGGGCTCATGAGGCCCATGAAACTAGTTTCTAATTATGTTTGCTTAAAATAGTCCAAAATCTGAGTGAACTTCTCTTAAACCATAAATTTTTTATTAGATATTTTCTTCATTTACATTTTAAATGCTATCCTGAAAGTCCTCTATATCCATCCCCTGCCCTGCTCCCCCACCCACCTACTCTCATTTCCTGCCCCTGGCATTACCCTGTACTGTGAAATATAATCTTATCTCTAGTTGCATTTGTAGCAGAGGATGGCCTAGTAGGCCATCAATGGGATGAGAGGCCCTTGGTCTTGCGAAGATTAAACCATACATTTAAAAAATATGTTTTTGAACTGGGACAAAAATGCATCCAAAAGATAAGGCAAGAGTCTGTGGTAAAAAGACCTGTTGTCCTGCTGACAGGACAAGCTTAGGCTTCTTTCAGGTCTACAATCCAGATGGGCAAATCCTAAAAGCTTGCTGTCTAGTCAGCCCAGAATCTCAAGCTTCTCATTAAGTGAAAGACCCTGATTCAAGACAGCAGTGTAGATAGAGATGGAGGAAGACTATCTAGTCTCCATGTATGGATCTGCTGACATACCTACCTGCACAGTCCTGGTCAACAATGGCATGTAACACACACCTGACACACATCATACACACAGGTGTCACTTACTATACGCACATACATGCACACATACATGTACACACAAACAGAAATAGAGAGAGAGAGAGAGGGGGGGGGGGAGAGAGAGAGAGAGAGAGAGAGAGAGAGAGAGAGAGAGAGAGAGAGAGAGAGAGAGAGAGAGAACTAGAAAGGGAACCACTAGAATGGTAAAGGAAATCCTAAGGCAGGGGAAAGTAATAAAACAATAAACTAAAAGCTGAAAAAGGTTTGTTCATGGAGCAGAACAGAAAGATGGGAGAGTGTAAGAGCAGCATCAGGATGTAAACAGTGAGAACAAAGTGCATGTGATTGGGCCATAATGAAACCCATGCATCATATGCTGATAAAAAATAACTCTACGGATCAAAGTTCAATTCCCAGCAACTATGTCAGGTGGTTCATAACCACTCACTTCTCTCTGCCCAACCTCTCTTTCTCAATCTCTCTAATATTAAAAATGTATTTACATAAATAGATTACATGGCTAAATAATAAGATATACAAATAAAATAAAAAGAAATATCCAAGCCAACAGACTTCCAACTTGAACACAGAGACCACAGACACATGAAATCCCAAAGCAGTGTGACATCCCAAATATCATTGCTCCTTAACTACTGAATACAGGGACACTGACCTGGATAAAATGAAAAATTCAAAATTTACTAGTAAAATTACAAAATGGGCTAGAGCATGTTCACATTTGCCATTCATTTTTAGTTTTAAATCCTAGGAAAATCAATACAGTAAGAAAACACACACATAAATGGGGTAAGAAGAAGGTAAATTATTCCTGTTTATATGATATGTTTATGTTGGAACGTTTTCTCATGGGCTCTTCATGAAATTTTAGGTATGAAACTCTCAGACCTTTTATACACATTCATCAATAGGGAACACAGACTAGATATCCAAACCAGTAGCTTTCTACATGTCAATAATGAATTTTTAGAGATACAAATAATGGGAGTTATAAAATGTGTAATTTTTTTAAAAAAAAAAAAGCATCAAGAAATAAGCTTAAACAAGGAGGTGGAAGACTTTAAAGGCTTTGAAGATGAAGCTTGAAATTGGGTGAATGTGGATGCTTACAAATTGGTCAAATTAATGTTACAAAATATGCCAAAATTGTATATATTAAGGATAATTCTCAGCAAACTTCCTATGACTCTTTTCACAAAAAGTAGCAAAGGGAATTCTAAAGTTCATACGGAAACACACACACACACACACAACCCAACTGGGCCAACTGGGCAAAGCCATCCTAAAGAGGGAGGGTACTGGTACGTGTTTTCCAACACAAGATCTCAAATTATACTACTGAGCTGTAGTAACATAGCAGACTGTTGTTGGCATAGGACAAACCTTTTGACAAGCTAAACAGAAGACCAATAAATAAACTCACAGAGCTGAAGTCAAAAGCATATTTTGGAGAAAAGGCAATTGCTTCCACAAATTGCAAGGGAAATTGAATATCTAAACGCATGTCAAAAAAATTAAGGTGGAGTGGGTTTCTATCTCTCTGCCCTGTGCAAAAATCAATTCAAAGCAGCTCATGGCAGGAAAACCGAATGGAGAGCTGTTAGGTGAGACTCTGGAAACCAGTGAGAGGCAGGTAGGAGGCTCTGTGACAAAAATGAACCAAGTTCAATTATATACACATTTCTTACAAATAAGTGAAATCATTATAAATGCCGTAACGAGCATATGTCCAAAGCCAAATATTTAAAAGAAGAAATAAAATTCATTCATAAAGACACATAAAAATAAGCATCTGGTCAGGCATTGCGGCACATGCCTTTAATCCCAAGATCTGGACAAGCAAAGATAGAATGACTTCTCTAAGGCTATCTTGGGCCACATAGGAAATTCAAAACAATCAAGACTGCATGGTGAGAACCCGTCTTAAAAGTAAACAAATAGGAAAAAAATTAAATATAAACTTGCAGCTTAATTCACTTGACAACACTTTTGAATAACTTCATGAATATCGCCAAAAATGGAAAGTACCAGATAACAGTTATTGACAAACCAATATTTCTAAAGAGTCCTTCTCAAGTTTTTTACTAAATAAGATGCATTTGAATAAAACTTGCTACTACTCATGCATTGTTTATAAGAAGTCATTACTGATCAACAGAAAGAATTTTAAAGACAAAAACTGAAACATTCATATCAAAATAGAAAATTTGCAAACACTGCCAACAATGAGCCAGAGTAAGTCTGACTCGTGGTTCTTTGGAAAGGGAAATGTTGTGTGGCAATGTGAGCTGACACCACGGTGAAAGAATCAGGAAAATGTCCGTGGTTGTTACGCTGGAGATACATGAGTAGAATTACTGTACTCCTCACGCTTGGTGATGCTCTAAAACTGGATACAAAAGAAAGTCAGTATTAACAGTGGTCCAAGGCAAAGGACATTTTCTTGAAGTGGTTAGAATACAGGTTGTCATTACTTTATAGTTTTTCAAATTTACAGGTTATTAATTAAATTTGTTATACAAGCATGATTTCATCTTATGAATAACTTACACTAGAGTTAAAATGATGAATAAATAGTAAATTTTAATTAGTTCCAAACCTCATCAATAAAC
This sequence comes from Mus caroli, assembly GCF_978045245.1. Lineage (NCBI taxonomy): Eukaryota > Metazoa > Chordata > Mammalia > Rodentia > Muridae > Mus > Mus caroli. Next base: position 25,319,286 of record NW_028227262.1, on the reverse strand, counting down.
AATAGCTGAAATAACTAGCATTTTTTACTATGTTACTATGTTTATCCTAAGGAATGATTATTATTTGTGTACCTGTGGGACATTGTAGAGACTTAGAACTCGGGAGATCTGAGTGGATATTGCGGTTGAAATGCCTCCTATCACTGCAACCAGCTTGTCAGTCTTCTCAGGCCTGCAGCTGTAGTTAGGAATTGGGGGGCTCTCTCCTGAGAGCAAAACCATAGAACTTTTCATGGCCTTCATCTCAGTAAAGTCAGCATTGAAGACATGGAATCCCAGGGACATATTGAACAGAATATTTGGGTCTTTGTTGATTTTTTCTATAGCAAAAACCATAGCCAATATGTGCTGATAATGTTTGGTGAAATCACTAGGAGGAAAAATTGGAAAGATGATTTTGTGTTCTTTTTAATATTAGCTTTTAATAAAACATAATTACATCAGTTACTTCTCTCTACTTTTTCCCTGGAGTCCCTCTCATGCTCCCTCTCAATTTTGGATTTTTATTTTTAACAATCTAATACACAACAATCAAAGAAATAAACAGGATATTCTATATTAAAAATGTATTTATCTTGAATGAATGAATTCATCTTAAAAATGAAAATTCATAGTACAACTTATTATCAAATTCACAATTTTTGGTTTTGAATTTTTTGAGACAATGTCTCACTATTCAGCCCAGGCTGAACTGAAACTCACTATGTAGACTAGGTTAACCACAGACTCATAGAGATCCACCTGCCTCTGCTTCTCAAGTTCTGGGATTAAAGTTTTGAACCATCTCATGCTTTGAAATGTACAAATTTAACTTTTTACTGTGAAATTTGTGTCTGAGAAATAAAAATTGAAGAAATAAATGGAAGAAATAAAATAAGAAATTAAAACATTGAAATAGCCAACACTGAAACAGTTTTTCACATGGTCTTCGAAAATATGATAAATCTTGAGAAAATACACAGTGCTTAATCAACCATAGTAATTTAAAAAAGAGTGTCAAGTAAATTTAAACCTGAAAAATAAAGTGTTCTCGCTACAATTACTAAATAACTACAAAGGAAAAATTTTTCCAACTGCAAAGTGCTTTCAACATCTTCTCACATATTTAAAAGCATTCCGTGTGAGTAGAGGAGAGACACACAGAGAGCCAGGCATAGCTGAGTAGCTATTGGCATTTGCTCAGTACTTGGGAACAAAGAGTAAGTTTCCTTCTAGGAGCTTTAGTTTGCATAGACTCTAGATGATGCCCTATACTCCTGTTGTACTGGCATGCCTAAATAAACTCCACAGAGTAAAAAGTGAGAGTGAGACAGAATCCATGAAGTTGAGAAAGAGAGACAGGGAGACAGACAAAGAAACAGAGAATGAATTTGAGAGAGAGAAGACACTGGACAGTGGAAGGAAAGCAGTAGAGGAGGGTTTGATCCATATATATATATTAAATATATACTAGTATATATTTAATATATATTAATATATATATTAAATACTATAGCAATATTTTTTTAATGAAAGAAGCCAAAAAACTTACATGTAAACATATTCTGGTATATTGTATTCATTTCCAGAATTAAATTTATTTTTGCTGTGTCTACCTGACAGTTTAAGGGAGAAGAGTCCTCCAATCACAAAATCCCCGTCTTGATAGTAGCCAGGAGAAGCAGATATACTTAAAAAGTAACAAGAAATTTGTTCCTGGAGTACAGTGAGCACAATCCAGAGAGAGAAAGCAATGAGCAATTTCATACTAACATTGATAAATAATTGATAAAACACAGAAATCTGTTCAGTTGAGAGGCTTGGAGTAATTAATCCTGATAGCACATTAACAAACTGACAATACATATGGCAGTCTGGTCGATGTAAATTGAGGTTATAAAGCATTGTTCAGTCCTGATACAGGCCCACTAGTATCCAAACACTCCCTCAGTTCCTGGGAGTATAATCTCCTTTGCACCTACTTAGCCTACATTGTGTGCCCTTCACAGAATCACTGTGAGTCTCCAAGGGCTCAGGAATCACTTGGCACCAGGGAATCCTGATTCTCAGAAAGAAAACATACAATTAAAAATAAAGTGTGAAGTCCTCTAAAACATCTGTGAGGTATGTACACTATGTGAGCTGAGACTTTTCAAGGTCTCAAAGTAAAGAGTGTCTAACCAGTAGAGGCACTATTCAGTCATCAAGGGTCATATGAAGGAGACATCAAAGGGCTCCATGATTGTGAGGGGAAGGGCTACACTCTTAATAATTTAACATCAGTGTCATTTTACACTATTTCTGTAAGACCAAGCCAAATCTTTACGTTTGAAGACTATATAGGCTATATTTTTCAACTCGTGTATTTTTAACAACTTACATTGGTGTATCATTACTATTAAAATGTTTTGAAATACATATATTATGTAAAAATGGATATAAATTTTTAATTCACACATAGTTTTGTTAAGCACTGGCATGATTTCAAATGTAATGACATCAGGAACAGTAAAGGAAGATATACTACTAGCTTTGAAAAATGTCTATTGTGCATGAGGTCCAATTTGTTTACCGTTTTCCTCTTTTTTTTTCATTCTCATTCATTCATTCATTCATTCATCTATTCACTCACTTTTGGTGCCTGCACCTTAGGAGACTGAACTTAGAGCATGGTATCTGCAAAGCAATACTCTACCATAGTGTCACAAACTTACCTCTTTTAAATCTATAAAAGTTAAAGACTAAACTGCCAAGGTAGTTTTTGCAATTGTGACTCTCATGTTTAAATTTTCTGATCAGTGGAGATTATAGGCATGCATCACCAAGCCTAGCTATTAACATATTTTGATGTGATAAAATACAAATTTGGAATACAAAATTAAGATACACAAAGAAATATGTCATTTGATTTTTCAAATCACATTAAATCCATTCACATGGAAAACACACAACATCAAAGCCCTTAAGAGGGTAAGAATTTGTCAGGAAACATGTGCACAGAGGCTTTCGTTGCTTAGAAAATGAGGGAAATCACACCTTATCCTCAGCTTATTTCTGTGGGTCTGTGGAATAGTAGCATGGTTATTCTTTTCTTTATGGCTAATAAGTACATTTAAGTGATAACATACCACCTTTCTATTTCTGGGACTCGGTTACCTCACACAGGGTGATATTTTCTAGTTCTATCAATTTGCTGTCAAATATCATTTGTTTTTTATCAGGTGAGTAATATTTTATTGCGTAAATATACCATATTTTCTTTATCCATTCCTCAGCTGAGGGATATTTCGGTTGTTTCCAGTTTTTGATCATCATGAATAAAGCTGCTATGAACATAGTTGAAAGTGTTCTTGTGGTTTGGTGGAGCATCGTTTGGATATATGCCTAGGAATTGTATTTGGGTCCTGACATAGATCTATTATATTTCAACTTTCTTGCATCTTTTCTGAAAATGTTATGACTTCTCAATTTTGTAGAATGTTCCATAATGTCGTGAGAAACAAGCATATTTTTGCATTTCCATAAAATGTTATGGAGATATACCTAAGGTCCATCTGAGTCATAACACCTGTCAGCATCATCATTTCTCTGTTTAGTTTCTGTCTGGATGACATTTCCATTGGTGAGAGTGGGGAGTTGAAGTCTCTAACTAATAATTTTGAGGGTGGATTGTGGACTAAGCTTTAGTAATGTTTCCTTTATGAATGTGTGTGTTCTGCCTTTGGGGCATAGATTTTCAGAATGTACACTTTATCTTTGTGGATTTTTCCTTTGAGGAATATGAAGTGACCTTACACATCACTTTTGATTAATTTTGATGGAAAGTCTATTCTGTTCAATATTAGACCAATTAAACCAGTTTGCTTCTTATGTACATTTCCTTGCAAAAGCTCTTCTCAGACCTTTACTTGAAAAAAAGAAATATTTTGATGCTGAGATATGGTTTTTGTATGTTGCAAAATGATGGCTTCTGTTTTCATATCCATTCTGAAAGTTTCGTTTCTTTATTGAGAAAATGAGTCTATTGATGTTGAAAGATATTAATGAGCAATGATTATTAATCATTGGATTGATGTTGGTGGTGGTGGTGTATGTGTTATTGTGTGGGTGCATGCATGTGTGTGCACTCCTTCTTTTGGCTTTATTGGTGTGTATTCATTTATTTCCTATAGTTTTTTTCATGTCATTGGGTTGGAGTTTTCCTTCTAGTACCTTTTGTTTATTTGCTTGTTTGTTTTGTTTTATTTATTTATTTATTTTTGAGACAGGGTTTCTCTGTAGAGCCTTGGCTTTCCTGGAATTCATTCGGTATAATAGGCTGGACTTTAACTCAGAAATCTGCATGCCTCTGCCTCCCAAGTGCTGGGATTACAAATGTGTGCCAGTGCCTGGCCTTTTTTTTCTTCATATCATACTTTTATTTTAGGTTTTCTAAACATTCAAAAATTACTCCAAATATATCCCTGAAAGCAGTTTGTACCTGGGCATGGGAGTCTAGACTGTCCTCTGGATCCCTGTCCATTAAGCCCACACCTAGAGACAACATGATTCCTGACACAACTAGGACCACAGTTGAGGCCCCAACACCCTGGCCAATACCTGGTCTAACTGTGACACCCAAGGACCCAGAGAATACAGGAACACCAGCCCACCCAGAGGGTTCCTTACTGTTTTCACCTGCACCCAGGAGAAGAGCCTGTTTTCTACATTCCCAACTCCTCAGCCAACACCCAGGGTTATCTTGATCCAAAGGAGTTCTGACACATCTAGGGTCACAGCATCACAGGCTTGCTGAAGGGACCAGCTACAGGCAGAGACAGCAAGGCCAGTTAACACCAGAGATAACCAGATGGGGAGACACAAGCCTAATACCATAAGTATCAGAAACCAATTCTACTTGTAAACATCAAAACCCACGGCTGGGGTAGCATTGACCCGATTCCTCCTGTGGGTGCGGTCATGACCCACACTTGTGGCTCTTGGTATCTTTTGGGGAGTGGAGGCAGAGCCTTAGAAAGATCCTTCAGTTGTAACTGGAGCTAGATACCAACCTCCATCCAAATCAGGTATGTCTCTCAGGGAACTCAGAAATGGTCAAATTGGACCTTCCCCTGCAGTGCTTAGCCTGCACCCATGCTGGTGCCCTTTCCAGTATGCACAGTTCTGAGTCCAGTGCAGCTCCTAAAGGAGTCCTAATTAACCCTAGAGCTGACGAGGTCTGGAGGTGGAACACCTTAGGGCCAAATTAAGGAGAGAGGGGTTTTAAGGTCAGCTCGAATTATTTTAAGAGGTTATGGAAATTGAGTCTTCTCCACAAGGTGAGGACCCACATGATGTGGTCACAGCTGAAGGTTCTTCTTTGTCAGTCTCGGTGTCCAGACGATGATAATGAACTGAAACAGATTTGTCGGAAAGAGCAGAATCTATCTGTGATTTAACAAGATGAGTTAATCATTGAAAAGCCCAAGGACCAAAATAAATTAATAGTAGGAATCCCACAAGGGATCCCAAAATGGAAGGCAATAAGGTGGATAGCCAGGGTGAGGTGGAGAACCAGAACCAATTCTGATACCAAGACTCTTGTTGTTCTAGTTCTCGTTTTCTTTTTTCAAGGTTAGACTTTACCTTGGCAAGGCTATCTTTCACTAATCCTGTCTTGTCCACATATACACAACACTCTTCTCTGAGAGCTGCGCACAATCCTCACTGCTGTAAAAGGAGCGAATCTAATCCCCTTCTATTTTGTAACACTACTTCAGAAAGGGATGCCAAAGAATCTGTTAACTGATCTATACCTTCTCTTAAATCTTCTACATCTTGACTAATAGCTGCATTAAGCTCATGATAGTGCTGCGCACTTTGCTGGGAAGTAACTAAGGAAGCAATGCCAGTGCCTGTCCCTGTAGCCCCCAATCCCAAGAGGACCGTGAGGGTCACCGCAGTGACAGACTCTCTTTTGCTCCTGCGGGGCAATTCTGTGCCCCTTCCCCAAAACCCTAACAAATCATCTGAATCATGAATTCGAAGATTGGGAAACAATTGGACCAAAACACAATAATCTTTTCTCTTTATAAAATCTTCATTGACTAAATGTCGGTTTAAGCCCGAGGAACATGCTAAAAATGTATCATTAGGTGCCAATAGATATTTATAGGTATTATTTACCACAATGGTTTCATTGCATATATTTTGAAGTTGTAGGGGCGGGATCATATGAGGCCCCACAACACAACTTCCAATTCCAGAAACTTCAGTTAGGGTAATTTGTATGGACTCAAAGAGTAATTGTTCTGCATCATTAAGAAGGGTAAAATTATTGAACAGGGCTATTCCCTCATAGAAGGGAGGGGTGGCGGAGAAACACATCCAACACTTCTCAAAATCAGGGGAACCATCCTCCTGTTTTTTATCTACTAGGGCAAGGGCTGAGGCAGTTAAAATGGGAAGCAATAATTCAGTAGATGGCTTAGGGCCAGGAAGCATGGTAGGCTGATAAGGAGTGCTCATCTGAACATGTGGGGTAATTGATCCACTGTGTGTGGGGGGTTGGGTGGGGGGCAACCTAGCTGTAGGTTGCAGCTTGGCTGGGGGGTGATGTAATTGGGGGTTGGGCCCTATGGATGCCTTATGTTTATTAGGAACTTCTTTTAATAATTTTATCTGAAAAATAAGGTCAGGATCCTTACATTCAATTTCCATAACATTGCATTCCCAATGTAAAAGCCCCCATTCTCCTCCTATATTCCAATGGGTGTATCATTTTCCCACCTCTGTAAATTTAATAAGGAGTGGGACACACCAGTCATCTTTGCACAGGGTCTTAAGAGGCTGACCGGTGGTTATTCCTAGCCTCTGTTGTAAATGTATGGGAAGGTACTTCTGTCTAATGGTGATAAGGTCCCAAGAGGAGGTGGGTTTCCAATATGCATCTCCTGTAGTTTCACAGCTCCATGACTTACAAAAATATGAATCACGATAGCCACATTTATACTAGAGGGATTAATCACGATGTTTTCCTGGATACACATAAAATCCACTGGTATGGTCAGCCATAGAGGCTCGTTTAATATATGAATTACAAGCTGCAAGATGTCCAATATAGTCAGGATCAGGGCTATTAATAGGCTTAGATTGAGGGAAAAAATATGAGGGTGTATCCCCGGCAGCGTATGCACCAAGTACAAGGACACAGACATCTACTTCTAAATCGGGCCAATGGGGCTTGGCATCAATTTTGGAGCTGGAATTAACTATGTCTCCAGCATGATTTTGAATAACCCAGGTGTAATTAAAAACCTGATAGGCCCGATTATTGGTGGTCTTCACGATGGAGAACAGGAATAGTATCTAGGCCAGGTCCATCAGGTTCATCATGGTCACGGTCCGATACTTCCTCCTGTAAGAGAAAATAATTATTTCTCAGGCATTACCCTGGAATTTATTATAAGGTTTTATTAATCTTTCAGGAAGCCATCTTGCTTCCCCTTCTTTTGTATTATAGATACAAGCTGAGCCCTTAGCCCAGATAATAACTGGATCCGGTCCATTCCACATTCCTGTTAAGGGATCTTTCCACAAAACTTGAGCATAGCTTGAACTTGTCTTAGGGTGCCACAAGTGACCAGCTGCGGAATTCCCTGACATATCAAGGGTCAGGAAATTTAGCACAAAGAGTGCATGAGACAATAACAATTTTGAATTTCCTTTAAAGAAATAGATATTTTCCTGAGTAGCCAGCTTGATTAAGGTATTTTTTTTTTAAGTCTGGTGTGCTCTTTCGACCATTCCTTGTCCTTGCAAAAAGAATTAGGAGACCTTACCTTAGAAATTCAAAATTTACAGGGGGCCCTCTCTGGAGCCCCAATTGTCAAGAAACAGTTGGAGCACCCTAAAGTCATAAAGGAGGTCTCTCCTCAGGTCTTCACGGAGAAGATCAAACATAAATATTCAGCCAAGGACAAGACACATAAAAAATTTGCCTTCCCAGTCCTGACTCGGGCACGCTCCAAACAGATCAGTCATGACCCTGAGCCAACTAATGGTGAACAAGCGCCAGATACCTCAGGACAGGCAAGCGGGGGAAAGGAAAGTGATGACGAACTTGATCAAGTAGCCTCTGACTCTGAGGAAGAAGAAGCGATAAAAGATGAAAGTGATTATGAGGCTTCACAGCCTGTTTATAAGAAATTAAAGATCAAACATATTAAAGAATTGCATTCGGCTGTTAAAAATTATGGGGTTAATGCCCCTTTTACTGTATCAATCTTTGAGGGACTAGCGGGAGACGGCTACTTAACACCCAATGAATGGAGCAAAGTGGTACAGTTAGTCCTCACTAAGGGGGCAGTATTTAACTTGGAAATCTGAATTTGTGGATAGAGCCAAAACCCAGGCTGCAAATAACAGAAAGAACCCCCTCAGTGAGGCTTAATTTTGGACCTCTGATAAAATATGCGGTAAAGGTCCGTTCCCTTCTGATAAGAAACAATTGGGGCTTTCTCCAGGGTGCTTGTGCAGACCGCCCAGGCGGCCTTAGCAGCCTGGAGAGCCGTACTGGCCACAGGAACCCTCATCACCCCGTTGACTAAAATTATTCAGGGCTCCCAAGAATCCTATGCCCAATTTGTTGCTAGACTACAAGAAGCCGCTGAAAGAATTCTCGGCCCCCATGAAAATGAAGGGCTTTTAGTTAGACAACTTGCCTTGGAGAATGCTAATTCCGTTTGCAAGGCTGCCCTGAGGGGTAAGACTAGAAGCTTAGACCCCACAGGAATGATAAAGCTCTGCAATGAGGTAGATACATTTTCACACCAAGTCTCAAAATCTATTAACCTGACCATCGGAGCAGTCTTCCAAAAAGCTGGTGGAACTAGCCAGCCTCAGCAGAGTGTGTTTCAGATGTGGACTCCCCCGACATTTTGCCCTCAAATGCCCGTCCACCAGACCAGGCATGTCTGCCACCACACCAGGCACGGGCCAAGTTACACAGAGAGCCATGCCTCCTGGCCTCTTTCCTAAATGTAAGAGAGGTCACCACTGGGCACGAGATTGCAGATCCAAAACTGATGTAAATGGCCACCCCCTTTCTGCGGTCCAGGGAAACTACCAGGGGCCCCCTGCTCGGGGCTGCTCCCCCTGATAGCACCCCCAAACAATCCATCGCTGATTCCCTACAGTCTCCACAATGGGGACTGTGCAGGACTACAGCAGGGAGTACAGGCTTGGACTTGTCTTCCTCCACCACCAGGATTATAACTCCCAAGGAAGGGACATTAGTTATTGAGACAGGGGAATTCGGACCCCCACCCCAAAATATGTTTTTTTCTTATTATTGGCGGAGCATCACGACCAAGGAGAAATAAAAATTCTGGTTACAGCCACACGAGGGCCCCTTACATTGAGAGCAGGAGAGCATATTGCCCAAGTGCTGCTGCTCCTGTTAATTGGACAATTTCCACATATTAGAAAAAATCGGGGGCTGTCCTCCCCAGGGTCCTCGGATGTTTATTGGGTACAAAGATTAACTGACTCCTGACCCATGTTGACTCTGTTTTTAGATGGCAAACAATTTCAGGGACTTCTAGATACTGGGGCAGATGCAACAGTAATTTCTTCATCGCACTGGCCCACTGCTTGGCCTTTAGAACCTACTGTTACCCATTTAAACGGGATAGGCCAAACTCAGGATACTTTACAAAGTTCAAAATTGTTAACATGGTCAGATAAGGAAAATAATACTGGAACTGTCCAGCCCTTTGTAGTAGGGGCCTTCCTGTTAATTTATGGGGAAGAGATATACTCTCTCAGATGGGAGTTATAATGTATAGTCCCAATGAGACTGTAACAAATTTAATGCTAAAAACAGGGTATCTCCCTGGAAAAGGCCCGGGGAAAAATGAACAAAGGATTGTTCATCCCTTTGTCTCTGTACCCAAAAGAGACAAAAAGGGTCTGGGAGCAGACCTTTTTTCCTAGAGACCACTGCTCCTCCTGCACTCCAGGCAGATAAAATATCTTGGAAAACTAATGATCCAGTCTGGGTCGACCAGTGGTCTATGCCTCAAGAGAAGATCCAGGCAGCCTTACAGTTAGTGCAGGAACAATTGAGGCTGTCACACCTTGAACCATCCGCCTCCCAGTGGAATACACCTATATTTGTTATAAAAAAGAAAAATGGGACTTGGTGGTTATTACAAGATCTCAGAGCTGTTAATAACACTATGGTGCCAATGGGTGCCCTACAGCCTGGTCTACCCTCTCCCATTGCCATGCCTAAGGGCTATTTCAAAATTGTTATAGATATTAAAGATTGGTTTTCTCTATTCCCCTTCATCCTCAAGATTGTGTCCGCTTTGCCTTTTCCATTCCAATTGTAAATCATGTGGGACCGAATCCTCACTTTCAGTGGTGGGTTTTGCCACAAGGAATGGCTAATAGCCCCACCTTGTGCCAAAAATGTATGGCCCAGATCATTGATCCAATAAGAGGGTGCTTTCTCACTGCCTATATTGTGCATTACATGGATGATTTATTAATAGCTACCAAAGATTTACAACAAACCCATGAGATTTCCCAAATAGTAGTTGCTGCCCTACAAAAGAGAGGTTTTGTAATAGCCCTAGAAAAAATACAGGTTCAATATCCTTTCATGTTCTTGGGCTTCCAACTAGAACCTGCAACTGTTCACTCACAAAAACTGGCCATTCGAACGTCTCATCTGAAGACCTTAAATGATTTTCAAAAATTATTGAGAGATATTAATTAGCTACGTCCATACTTAAAGTTAACAACAGGAGAATTAAAACCCTTGTTTGATGTCTTGCGGGGTGATTCTGATCCTACCTCCCCCCAAAGTGTCCATTGAAGCACAAAGATCACTGGCCCGAGTTAAACAGGCCATTAGTCAACAGGTTATGGGTTATTTTGACCCCACACAGCCTTTATTCCTGATCATCTTTTCAACCACTTTTACACCCACAGGCCTTCTCTGGCAAAAAGACAGCCCCCTCTTCTGGATCCATTTACCAGCCACCCCCTCTAAGGTTCTCCCTACCTTTCCACTCTTGGTGTGCCAGGTGATATTTTTAGGTTTAAAAATGGCCACCCGCCATTTTGGCCGAGATCCTGATGTAATTATTTCTCCTTATTCCTTGCTTAGTTACAGTCCCGATTTAATGATTGGGCCATATTGCTGTCCATCTACCAAGGGACTTTTGATACCCATCTACCCGGTAATAGGTTGTTACAATTTTTACAGGTGACTTCTTTTGTGTTTCCCAAAGTTACTCACTCAGACCCTATTTCAGAGGCATTAACTGTGTTTATAGATGGGTCAAAAAATGGAAAAGCCACTGTGGTCATTCATGGGCAAATTCAAGTCATTGATAGCATCTATACCTCTGCACAATTAATTGAACTTTGTGGAGCGTTAAAGGTGTTTGAGCTTGTTGCATTACCATTTAATCTTTATTCAGATAGCCACTATGTGGTTAGGGCCCTTCAAGTTTTGGAGGTGGTCCCTAGTATCCAACCCTCAACTGCCACCTTTCAGATGTTTTTAAAGATTCAGATGCTTATTAGGGCTCGTGCTCATCCCTTTTTTGTAGGTCATATTCGAGCACACTCCGGTATACCTGGCCCATTAACAGAAGTAAATGATTTAGCTGATCAAGCTACTCGGCTGGCGAGCCTTGCTTCCCTCTCTGATACCCTCTCAGAAGCACAAACAACCCATGCCCTCCATCACCTTAATGCTCATACATTAAGACTCAGATATAAGATAACTAGAGAGCAAGCCAGACAAATTGTAAAACAATGTAAAAACTGCCTTATACTTCTTCCAGAGCCTCATCTGGGTATCAACTCCAGGGGACTTATACCTGGTGAATTGTGGCAGATGGATATTACACATGTCCCATCCTTTGGAAAGTTAAGATTTGTACACATTACTGTGGATACCTTCAGTGGTTTTGGGATTTTGAAATCCCAAGAAAACAATAAACACTCAAAACCTAGAAAATAAAATACAACAGCACAAAAAGAACACAGCAAAACAAAATCAACCAAACTGTAACCAAATAAAAGTACTTATATAAATATTATTGATTCCCTCATTGTGTGACCAAACTAATCCTGAACATAGAACTTGCCTTAAAGTGGTAGAAATACTGATTGGAGAAAATTTATTGGGTCTCTTGAAGACCATAATTTTCACCATTACTCTGTGTGACCTCTTTTTATCACATCATTGAGATATTCAGGGTGAACAGTTCCAACAATAAGAAGATGAATGTTCATATAGATTTAAAATTCAAATGCAGAAACATCTGTCCAACATTTAATTATACTGTGAAACCAGAGATTGTATTACTTACTAAAAATTGCTCTTCTAGTTGTGGTATGGCTTAGCACTTAGCATATTTTTAATCTGAAACAAAGAATATAAAATTAGTTGGTAGAAGGATACACCCATGTTTGAAAGTAACTTCCAATTGATGGGGCAGACAATGTGAAGAATCAGAGAGTGATTTGACAGAGTCAGTCAGAGATAGGATATACCCAACTCTCATAGGGATAGACAAGAAAGACATAATTTTCTGGGATCCCACATAAGTAGTCAGGTATTGAGGTAGAACCCAGTGATGGATGAAAGCCAAAGGCTAATGACCCATTAACTCTTGATTACTTTTCTGGGACCCAGAAGATGATGGATTTCTGTGACTTAATTCTCTTTTGCTATTCTGTGATCAGAAGCTTTTGGTTTAGGGCAATTAAATCTCCTTGTCCTTCTTAGGCCAAAAGCTGCTTACTTCTGACAACCCTGCTCACTGAGGAATTTCACTCTGAGAACAGCACATGGTACTGAACTCAGAAACACTTACCTCCTTGTGATATTTACCCCAAGTTATGAATTTCTCATTTAATGAAAAATGTTGAACACTGTGAGATTCAAAGACAAACTCGCCAACCTTCACTTGAGCATTGGTACCGCTCGGCAGAGACTGGTAATTAAAGATGTCAAACTCAGCTGGGCATGGTGGCACACACCTTTAATTCCAGCACTTGGGGGCAGAGTCAGGTGGATTTCTGAGTTCTAGGCCAGCCTGGTCTACAGAATGAGTTTCAGAACAGCCAAGGCTACACAGAGAAACTCTGTCTCTAAAAAACAAAAAACAAAACAAAACAAACAAACAAAAAAAGATGTCAAACTCAGTTGCCAAAATCTCTTTGTTCACAATGTTCTCCTCATTGGAGCTTCTCCCAAGTTGACTCTTTTGTAAGAATGGACAGAGCTAAAAGAGAAAAATAATGTTCAGAACCTGGACTTTAATTCACTGAGAGGTAAAGAATTCACTGAGAGGTAAAGAAACCTGGTTACTGTAACTGTCCTTTCTTTCTCTAACTGTATGTGCCTGTGGCTTTCATTATTGTTGTGTGTGGGAAGCCACATGTGCCATTGCAGGGTGGCGCAGGCTACTGCTGGCCACTACGCATAAGTTTGGGCAAACAACCAATGCCTACTTATGCAGTAAAGTTTTTTCACCAAAACACTGCCTGGCCCGAGCATGATAATGAGGCTCTGCAAAGTACTAAGAGAGTTAACCAATCAGATGTGAGACATGCAAATGAGGTATGATAATGAGGCTCTGTAAGATACTGAGAAAATAACCAATCAGATGAGGAACATGCAAATGAGGTATAGTGCATAACCAATCCGGGTGTGAGACACGCCTCTCCTAGGCCTATATAAGCAGCACCAGTTCTGGGCTTGGGGTCTCTTCGCCTCTGCAATCAAGCTCTCCCAATAAACGTGTGCAGAAGGATCCGGTTGCAGCGTCGTTCTTGCTGGCCAGTCTGGCGTGCGCAAGAGTTGTGTATATCAAACATTCGACATATGGTTAATCCATGGCAGCACTAAACTTAATATCACACACACACACACACACAGAAACACACAAACACACATTCAGACAAAAACTCAACAAATTCTGGAGGTAACGAAAGTTTTTAACCAAATGGACATTACAGGAATGAGATAACTGAAGAACAAGGGACAATAATTAGCAAATAAGAATTCAAGGTATTGTAATTTGCAGATTCCATGATAGTACATATAAGCAACACTTATGATCAGGGAACTCCTATGACTAATGAACATTTGCAGAGATGATGCTGTACAAAAGAGTATCATAAAAAAAAAAGTAGCCTTCCTGTAGACAAATGACAAAGAAACTGAAAAAAAAAAATCAGGAAAACAAAACTCTTCACAGTAGCCACAAACAGTATCAAATATTTATGGGTAATAAAATGAATAAAGCAAAAGACTTGTATGATAAAACTTTTGTCTTGTAATAAAGAAACAGAAGAAGATATCTGAAGATGGAAAGATCTCCCATACTCATGAATCAGTAGAGTTAACATAATAAATAGTAAAATAACTTTAAGAGATATCCTTATTCCTAATTTTAAAATGTACCACAGTGTTCTAGTAAAAAAAAAGATACAAAGTAGTTTCATAAAAAACTCAACGTGTGAGTTTTAATAACACCCATGGAAGGAGTTACAGAGTTGAAGTTTGGAGCTGAGACGAAAGAATAGACTTCCAGAGACTGCTGCACCCGGGAATCCATCTGGTAATCAGCCATCAAACACAGACACTGTTACATAAGCCAGCAAGATTTTGCTGAAAGGACCCTGATATAGCTGTCTCTTGTGAGGCTATCCAGTGCCTGGCAAACACAGAAGTGGATGTTCACAGTGGATGCTGTGTTAGATAGAACACAGGGCCCCCAATGGAGGAGCTAGAGAAAGTGCCCAAGGATCTAAAGGGGTCTGCAACCCTATAGGTGGAACAACAATATGAACTAACCAGTACACCCAGAGCTTGTGTCTCTAGCCACATATGTAGCAGAAGATGGCCTAGTCGGCCATTATTGGGAAGAGAGTCCCCTTGGTCTTTCAAACTTTATATGCCCCAGTACCAGGGAACACCAGGGCCAAGAAGTGTGAGTGGGTGGGTAGGGGAGGTGGGGAGTGTAAGGGGGACTTTCAGGATAGCATTTGAAATGTAAATGAAGAAAATAACTAATAAAAAATTGGAAAAAGAAAATAATTTGTGGCTTTTGTTACTATAGCACTGTGGTACATTTAAAATTAGGGATAGCGATACCTCTTGAAGTTATTTTATGAAACTGACTCTTCTTTTGCCTCCTTGTGATACCCTTTTCCTCCTGCTGGGTAGCCTCATTCAGCCTTGATATTAGGGTATGTGTCTAATCTCACTGTATCTTGTTATGCCATGTTGATATCCCTAAAATTCCTACTTTTTAGAGAAGGAGAACTGAGGACCAGGGGATCTAGGTTGAGTAGAAGTGGACAGGGCAATGAAGGGAAATGGAGAGTGGCTACATATCCAAATAGCACCAGAAGAGAACTACCCTTCCAAGAGTGCAGACAAGCCTGCAAGCACAGGTAAGACCACCACTGCTGCTCAGAAGAACCTGCCCAGAAGCCTCAGGACAGAGGAAACAAGGAACAACCTAGGATAGGAGCCTTCAGGTTTCCCTTTGTACCTGGAGCTGAACCTGTGCCACAAAGTTACATAAACAAATACTGCCAGGAGACATCTACTCTCCCAAGAGTGCCTACACACATGTGAGCACAGGTAAGACCACCACTACTCTTCAAATTCCTGGCACAAGAGGGACCCTCCCAAAGCCATCAAGACACACAAATCAGCTGGGGACAGGATCCTTCTGGTTTTTGTCTGAACCCCAGAACTGACCCTGTATAACAGCTCTCCATTCCTAAATTCCTCCTGGAGAAAACTGGCCTCCTAAGAGTACTGACAAACAGGCTTGCAGAACAAACAAGCCACAGTCAGAGACAGCAAGACCGGCCAACACCAGAGATAACTGCATGGCAAAAGGCAAGAGCAAAAACATAAGCAACAGAAACCAAGGCACCTTGTCTCCCACCACAGTGAACCCTGGTTACCCCAACACACAATAAACGCAAGACTGTGATTTAAAACTCACATCTCATGATGATGATAGAGTACTTTAAGAAGGATGTAAATGACTTCCTTAAAGAAATACAAGAGAATACAGATAAACAAGCAGACAACCTTAAAGAGGAACACAAAAATTCCTTAATGAATTACAGGAAAACACAGCCAAACAGGTGAAATAACTGAACTAAACCATCTGAGACCTAAAAATAGAAACAATAAAGAAATCACAAAGGGAGCCAACTCTGAAGATAAAAACCTAGGAAAGACATCAGGAGTCATAGATGAAAGCATCCCAAACAGAACACAAACTATAGAAGAGAGAATCTTGGGTGCAGAAGATACCATAGAACACATTGAAACAAAGGTCAGAGAAAATGCAAAATGCAAAAAACTCCTAGCCCAAAACATCCAGGAAATTCAGGACACAATGAGAAGACCAAACCTAAGGATAATAGGTCTAGAAGAAAGCAAAGCATCCCAACTTAAAGGGTCTATAAATATCTTCAACAAAATTATAGAAGAAAAATTTTCTACCCTACAGAAAGAGATTACCATAAACATGCAAGAAGCCTACAGAACTCCAAATATATTAGACCTGAAAGGAAATTTCTCCTGTCACATAGTAGTTGAAACACCAAAATGCACAAAACAAAGAATATTAAAAGCAGTAGGGAGAAAGGTCAAGTCACATATAAAGGTAGACCTATCAGAATTACACCATGTTATGACAGTATACTTAACCCAAAATCCCACCAGACATCTTCTACAGCTGAAGAACAACTTCAGCAAATTGGAAGGATACAAAATTAACTCAAACAAATCAGTAGCTTTCCTTTACTCAAAGGATAAACAGGCTCAGAAAGAAATTGTGGAATGGCACCCTTCACAACAGTCACAAACAATAAAAAGTAACTTGGTGTGATTCCAAGCAAACAATAGAAAGATCTATATGACAAGGCCTTCAAGTCTCTGAAAAAAGAACTTGAAGAAGACCTCAAAAGATGGAAAAAATTCTGATGCTCTTGGATTGTCAGGGTTAATTTAGTAAAAATAGCCATCTTGCCAAAAGCAATCTACAGATTTAATGCAATCCCCATCAAAATTCCAACTCAATTCTTCATCGATTTAGAAAGAGAAATTCTCAAATTCATCTGAATAACAAAAAACCCAGGATAGCAAAAACTCTTCTCAATAATAAAAGAACTTTTAGGGAATCAGCATTCCACACCTCAAGCTGTACTACAGAGCAATTGTGATTTAAAAAAAAAAAAAAGCATGGTATTGGTACAGTGACAGGCATGTAGATTAATGGAATAGAACTGATGACTCAGAAATGAACCCACACACCTATGGCCACTTGATCATTGTCAAAGGAGCTAAAATCATCCATTGGAAAAAAAAGACATCATTTTCAACAAATGGTACTGATTCAACTGGTGGTCAATAAGTAGAAGAATGCAAATTGATCCATTCTTGTCTCCCTGTACAAAGCTCAAGTCCAAGTGAATCAAGGACTTCCGTATAAAAGAAGATACACAAATCTAATAGAAGAGAAAGTGTGGGAAAGTCTCGAACACATGGACACAGGGGAAAAGTTCCTGAATAGAACACCAATGGCTAATATTCTAAGATCAAGAATCAACTAATGGGACCTCATAAAACTGCAAAACTTCTGTAAGGCAAAGGACACTGTCAATAGGACAAAACAGCAACCATAATATTGGGAAAAGATCTTTACCAATCCTAGATCTGATAGGGTCTAACATCCAGTATATACAACGAACTCAAGAATGTAGACTCCAGAGAACCAAATAACCCTATTAAAAGTGGGGAACAGAGCTAAACACAGAATTCTCAACTGAGGAAAGTCGAAGGGCTCAGCAACACCTAAAGAGATATTCAACACCATTAGTCATCAGGGAAATGCAAATCAAAATGAACCTGAGATTCTACCTCACACCAGTCAGAATGGCTAAGATCAAAAACAGGTGACAGCAGATCCTGGTGAGGATGTGGAGAAAGAGATGCACTCCTCCATTGCTGGTGGAATTGCAAGCTGGTACAATTATTGAAATCATTCTACCTGAGTATACAGCTATACCACTCCTGGGCATATACCCATAAGATGCTCCAACATGTACTAATGACACATTCTCCACTATGTTCATAGCAGTCATATTTATAATATACAGAAGCTGGAAAAATCCAGATGTCCCTCAGCAGAGGAATCGATACAGAAAAATGTGGTACATTTACACAATGGAGTACTACTCAGCCATTAAAAACAATGACTTCATGAAATTTGCAGGCAAATTGATAGAACTTGATAATATCATCTTGAGTGAGGTGACTCATTCACAAAGGAACAAACATGGTATGTACTCACTGATATTAACCCCAAAAGTTCAGAACACCCAAGATTCAATTCACAGACCATATAAAGCCTAAGAAGGAGGAAGACCAAAATGTGGATGCTTTAGTGGTTTTTAGAAGAGTAAACAAAATAACTCACAGGAGGAAATATGGATCAAAGTGTTGAGCAGAGACTGAAAGAGAGGTCATCCAGAGACTGCCCCACTTGGTGATGCATCCCATAGAAAGCCACCAAACACAGATGTTATTGTGGATGCCGGGAAGTGCTTGTTATAACAGACTGATAAGGCTGTCTGCTGAGAGGCTCTGCCAGAGCCTGACAAATACAGAGGAGGAAGCTCACAGCCAACCATTGGACTAAAGTTGAAGGTCCTTGATGGAGGAGTTGGAGAAGGGACTGAAGGGGCAGAGGGAGTTTGCAGTCACATGGTAGTCAGACACACTCACCATACCCCCATAGCAGCAACAGTGTCAACAGGCCAGACACCCCCACCAGAGCTCCTGGGAACTGTATCACCTACCAGAGAATACACATGGAGCAACTCATGATGGTGGCCTCATGTGTGGTAAAAGATGGCCTTATTGGACATCAGTGGATGGAGAGACCATGAGGCCTGAGGGTGTTCCATGCCCCAGTGTAGGGGAATGCCAGAGTGGGAGGATGGGAGTGGGTGGATTGGGAAGCACCCTCATAGTTGCAGGGGAAGGGGGATGGAATTGGAAGTTTCTGAAGGTGAGATCTGGAAAGGGGAAAACATTTGAAATGTAAATAAAGAAAATATCCAAGAAAAAGAATAAAAAAGAAAATCAAATGAATGAGTGAATGAATGAATAAATGAATGAACTGAATAAAAGCATAGCCACTAGATGAAAAATTAACTAGTGAACTGTGATTTATACCTACGGGGAAAGGTAAAATCAGTTTTCTCCCATGGAGTGGCAATGGGTACGTTAACCACTCCAGGCAGGTCTCATGGTCATGAGCAAATAACCAGCATAATGAACTCCATTGGTTTTGTGTATGTACTCTTTAATTTGCTTAGAGTGTAGCATTTTGTTTTGTCTTGGTTTTTGGAGGTGTGATTTCATTTTGTTCTCTTGGTTTTGGGTAGTTTATTATATTGAGTTTGGGTTGTTTTTTGAGAAAAACATATTGTTGTGAGGAAGCAGTGACATGGATGAACTTGGGAGAGAAAGAATATAAACAAAATATAGTTAAATTTAAAACATGTTTTGAATGACACATTATTAACTTTATGGAATATGAGCCAGTGAATGAATACCCATAGAATAAGCCAGTGGATGATTACAAGAAAACAGTATCTTCTGGCCACTGCAAGGCAGCTGCACATATGAGTTCAGTTTCGATAGCATGTATGAGACCTCAAAAGTCCAAGCCAGGCTACAGTATTTGAGCCTTGAGTCCCACCCGTACTTCAGTTGCCACTGGCAATTGAAAGCTATTGGAAGGGGCGGTCAATTTTCTCTAAGAGTATAACCTCTGGAAAGTTGACCATGCACCAGCTGAAGGCAACATATCCATAATTTTAGTACAACAAGAATCAATCTTGAAGGGTTCTAAGGGTGTAGGATGCAAATCTGGGCACAGAAAGTGAAAGTTGGGGGAAGAAGAATGTATCATATTAAAACACACTGTAAGAAATTCTCAGAACTCTTAATAACACACACACAACACACACACATGACACAAACAGTAGAAATATATATATATATATTGCTTTGGATAAGCAATGTTCCCAGTAGGTCCAGGCATTTGAATGCTTGGTCCCTGTTGGAAGTGTTATGTTGAGAGGTGATGGAATTTTTAGATTATGGAGCATTTCTGGACAGAGTATGTCACTGGACTGGGCTTTGAGAATATATAGCCTCATCTCACTTGCTCTCTCTAGTTCCTACATGTGGTTAAAGATAGGATCTCAGTGCTTCTTATTCTAGATATCTGTTGCTATGACTCCTTATCATTAAGGACTCTTCCACTGGAACCTAAGTCAAAATAAACTCCTCCTTCCATAAGTCCCTTTTGGTTACTTTATCATAGCAATAGAAAACTCATATAAAAACAAATATTGCCTGTAATATATAGAAAAGAGAATACTTGCACACTACTAGTGGGAATGTGAATTAGCCCAATCACACTGGAATCCAGAAAGGATGTTCCACAAAATAAATGGAATGGACATATCATATTATCCAACTCCATCACTTCTTCATGTTTACTTGAAGGACTTTTAAGTCAGTGTATCAGAGGTACTTGACATTAGGGCTTACTGCAACAATAATGAGTACATGACTTAGCTTAGGAGTGTGAAGTGGTTTGAATATAACTGTCCCCCATAGATTTAGGTATCGAAAATTTGTCACCTAGTAGGTTGTCAGTGTTTCAGGAGGTGATAGAGGTATAGCCTTGCAGGAGAATACATGTCACTATAAGCCAAACCCTTTCTTCTATGAGTGTTTGTGGTCATAGTGCTTTGCCACAGCAAAAGGAAAGTAATTAATATAGTCTCTATCAATTAATTAATGCTTAAAGAAAATTTGGAGTAACATATTGGAATTATATCCATGTATAATGACTAATGATGTTATGACATTTATGAAAACATTGGTGTAAGAAAATTATCATATTAAGAAAAATCACACTCAAGAAGTCACATGTTGCACTTTTCTCTCACTTGTAGAGTTGAATTTATCACACAAACATACACATTCATAGACATTAATAAGCACCTGCATGCACACATACATGCACTCAGGCATACACATGCACACACTTGCACACACACACAGACACACACAAAAGTGCATGCACATACATGTACATATAAATGGAAGACTTGGGAGTAAAGAATTTTTTAGAGAAACAAATGTGACTAACACAAGTGTGTATTAGTTACTGATCTATTGTTGTGATAAAGCACTGTGACCCACGCAACTGACAGAGGAAAGAGTTTATTTGGGGTTATGGTTCCAGGGAGACCAGAGTCTATCTATCATGGTGAGGACTATGACAGGAAGCACATGAGATGATACAGGAAGCTGATGTTTCCATCCTCACCTGCAAGACAAGAGGGTGGCCCTGAAGTAAGATGAAGAGAATAAATGCCAAAACCCTTCAGCATTGCTGTTTTTACTGCAGAAGCTCTCCATCATCCAAATTTCCCTAGACAAATGCCTTGAGAACTTATTTTTCAAATCCTCAGCCTGTGGGAGAAATTTCTCATTCAAACCACCACATCTCTGCAGGGAATAGAAAGTGGATGGAGGGAATTGAAGGGAAACATAGTCAAATGAGTATTGTATACACTTGAATGTAATTATTCTCATGAAACCCAATACCATGTATAATAAATATGTGCTAGTGGAAACAATAAGACAATATTCCTAATTATTTTACTAATTAGGAAGAAATTTAACCAAGTAGGTAAAATATCCCTATGGCAAAACCTGTAAGACACTGATGAAAGAGGGTGAAAAGGCATAGAAAGGAAAAAGTATCAAGGATTAGAAGACTTAATACTGTTTAAAATAATTCATTATGCAAACGCTTTCACAGATTAGGGCAGTCTCTATGAAGTTTTAAGTGATGTTTTCCTGAAGGCTGAAAATTCCAACAAGACATGACTTTTGCAAAGTTGATCAAGAAGAAATTTTGATCATTTTTGATCATTTGCATTTTCCATTCCAAGTAGTTTTATAAAATTATAGCAGTACAAGGATGGCCTACAACATGCAAACAACATGGAGAAGCTGAACAGAAATCCAGGTAACCATTGAACACACTACATACCAAGAACACTCAAAGGGTGAAATGTAGTCTCCTCTACAAATGCGGTTGTGAAAAAGACAGTGATAAACTGAAGTTAGATTTTTGACTGTTTCATACACAAACTAATGTTAAAAACAGATCAAAACTTCAGAATAAAAAGCTCATAGAGTGAAAGAGAGTGAGAAGTCCTTTGATGTCATTGATTTTGATGATGATTATTTTCAAACATGTTATGAAAAACAGTCGATGAAAGCTAAAATAATACCAAGAAAGCATCTGCATGGCAAAGAAAACAACCAACAGAGTAAGAATTCTCTGGAAACAATTCATGGAATGGAGGAAGGTATTTGCAAGCAAGACACCAAATGAAGGGTTGATATTCCAAGTTATAGTTAACTAATGGAATTATTTAGCCAAAAAGTTAAAGTAAGAAAAAATGTCTGTGAGGTTGCTTTTTTAAGAAAGGGATACATGTGGGCATAAAGTGTCTGGAAAGACATTTAACATCATTGATCTGAGAGGAAGGTGAACGCAGCTCACCATGAGCTATACAACTTTCTATGTGTTAGCATGCCTGATGTCAAAATTCAAAACACATCAGATTTATGTGACCTAAAAGGATAATTAGCCCTTAGTCAAGAAATAACTTCCCACTCTTGGGTGAAAATCTCTAATTAAATTCAGAGGATCCCACTTATAAAAAGAAGTCATGAGAATGAGAGAGTGCTAGTTGGGGAAAGGACTCCAACAGGGGAGGGAGGGGGAGGGAATGCAATGGGGCAGAGGTAGAAAATGCCCACCATTCATTACTTAAGAGTTTGAAAGTACCAAACAGTGAGCAAATTTAAACAATCTCATGAAATAAAGTGTTGACAAGGATGTAACAGAAGGAACTTTGGTATATTGTTAGAAACTCAGAAGGTTTGAAAAGATAAGCAGGTACAGAGGGGGCAACATTTGGAAAGTTGATGTGTCATGATTACTGCCAATCCATTCCATCCATATTCATTTTAGAGGAACTGTTTTTGCTCCAGTTTGGGTTGGGATCTGATTTTAAAGAATAGGTTTGTCTATATAGTCCAGGATGGCTTCAAACTCATGAAGCCACACAGGCTAGAGAATAGCCATGGATGACAATGTTTACCCTTATAAAGCCATGTGTTCTTTATAGAATCTGATTGACAAAATAAACTATTGGCATCAAATGTGCTTAAAATACCTTAAAATATGCCATATTTACGCTTGCCCAACTCTTGTGAGTTGTATTCTATACTTCCTTCACTAAACAATAAAAGCAATAATAAAAAAAATCTGACTATGAAAGGGCCTGAATATTATTATTTGAAAGTGTTGAAATTAGGAATACCATTTTTTAGCATGATGCTTGCAATGCTTTCTGACAAAAATGTTAGTTCAACTTTAAACACCACAATGTGTTTTTCTTTAATTATATCTCTAATTCGAGAGTAACTATGAAAGTTCATGAAACAAAATGCAAAACTTCAAGTCAAAGCCAAACACCCTAGGAAAACACAAGACAAGCTATTGGTACCTTCCATGGAAGAGGAGCCTGGAGCACACTTTTATCCAGTGAGCTTGAAGAAGTATAGCAAAGTAAAAACAAAATTCGAGGCTTTTAGGCCCAGGCTTGGGAGTGTGGTCTTTGTGGCTTAGTGCTCCAGGTGCTGGTCATAAAACAGATAGCGACATTCCTTCCTCCACCCACCTGCTTCCTGGGTTCAAAGAGTGTTCATTCAAAGAAAGTCACCCTGACCCACCCTGACCATTACTGGAACCTGCAATGCAAATGTGCTATCTTTAGGGGCTCTAAGATTGTTAGGGGCTCTTAGAAACTGTCTTGAGAGATAACCTGACACTTGTGACTTTACACTTCCTTGTGACTCTTAACTGGTATTTTTGGTATTTTCCAACAACGCCCTCCCCACCTCCTTGAGTTGTGGTTTCTTCCTTTAAATACCCCCTTACTCAGCTACTTGGGGCGCCATGGTCCTCTACCCCTATGTGGTGTATGACCATGGGCCCAAGAGTGCTCTTGAATAAAAATCCTCTTGCAGTTGCAGCAAGACCGTTTCTTGTGTGATTTGGGGTGTCGCCTCTCCTGAGTCAGAACATGAGGGAGTCCTCACATTGTGGGTCTTTCAAGCTTCCTTCCACTCTGAGTGACAGCTCCTCATGGAGTACCTGGGCAATGACATACATGGCAGCATGGACTTTGTAGCTATAGGGGGAGGTATTCATATCCCAAACATGCAGAGTTCGTGTGCTCAGGCTGCCATTTGGCTCACATTGACTTGGTTCCCTGACTTTCTGCCAATACAAATATGGACATTCAAATAAGATCAACCACACATCCTGGATAAAGATATCATGAGGGTATTTTCTAGGTTGAACATCTCTGAGAAAATCCTTGAATCCCAGTACTTGATCCATGCGAACAGAAAATGATAATCCTCTAACAGAGATTATATGACTTTTATGTTGATGAAAAGGAAATGTGGTGAAATCCCAATCAGAAGTTGTGATCCAGACATTATGAAAAGTGGCATAGTGAATGATCATATCGACAAAGCTCAGAAGGGAATATGTGTCACCAAATGCAATGATAACACGTGTTAATGGGAATCTTTCCCTAAAATGCTTCTTGCTTATTGTCTCCAAAGCAGGAATTTCTGGAAACTTTTCTGCAAATGCAACACAAAGGCCATGGTTTTTCATCTCCTCTGTGATGTTCCTAAGGAAGAGTTCTCCCTTCATATCATCTGGAGCCACCAGGCCAGCCCAGACCCAAATGAAGTGTAGCAGCAGTTGAATAATTCCCTGATACAGAGCTGTGAGGTGCATAGTAAACTGGTAAGGAGACTGTAGATGGACCCATAAATCATATGCTGACAAAAAATAATTCCAAGAATCGAAGTTCAATTCCTATCAACTGTATCAGGCAGTTCATAACCTCAAGGCTCTATTCAAAAGAAGCATAGCTTATCTAAACAGAGAGTTACCACTAAAGACATTGCAATTATGTTTCTTTCCAAATGATTTGGTTTACATCTTTTATTAATGCACTCTAGGACAAATTAAACAGTTAAATAACTTTGCTAAGAAATACCAGTTTGTTACCTATGACTCATCACTTACATTTTAGTCCTTTCATAAAGTGTATCTTTTTCTTTTCACTTTTATAAAATGTATCATACAGGGACACAGATTGTCTATCCCCTTCTTGCAGTTGAGGCACTACCAGTCAAATAAGAGCATTTGCAAATCTGTTACTTCCCATACTAAAACTTTCCTCCTTCTGATGTGGAAGTGGAGAAACATTAACAATAAAGGCCTTTTATTTGAAGAGACAAATCCATAACCTATTACCAAATAAAGAAGAATCTAAGAAGCATTTAAAAACCCACTAGTGAAGTCTAAATTTCCCTAGAAGTTCCTTTGTTTTTGTGTTTCTGTCATGCTTAATATAAGCTTGCTTAAGATAGAAGGCTGACTGTCTACCTCAATAAATGTTGTAAAATTCCTATTTAATGGTAGCCTTTGATCAACCACATCACATTGCTGTCCTTCTTACCAGAATCTTTAATTGAGATGACTACATTGTCATTCCTATGCACTTTAGGGCATCTCCTCTCAGGTTGGGAGTGAACTAGATCATTAATTTGCCACATCAAATGACCAGTTATTAAAATTTACTTCACTTATTGGCATGAAACAGTTCATTTCTTTAAAATGTGCTCCTGAATGAGATCCAGGATTTTTTTTTCTTTGATCAAAGAAGGTATTTCAAGGTTTGGCCAACACTATTAGTCTGCCTTACTGAATCTTCTGTTTCTTTACACTGGTGGTATCAGAATATCCCAGTGTTCCATGGTTCTGATTGGGACTTGAATCCCCTTTCCACACAAATTCCATAAATAATCTCATAAAATCAGATGCCAACTAAAACATGACACAGTCTGCAGCTCATGTCCTGGCTGACTTCTCACCAGGCATATGAATTTGAATATTTAATAAACATTTCACTTATTGAATCCAAAATCATAGTGTTTGAATACGGACACACAATACATGTTAATTGACTGGGAGAGAGGGGTAGATAGGGAGACAGAGGAGAAATAACAGGAAAGAAGAAATCAGAAAATGAAGTAAACATGAATATATTGAGGAAGGAAACAGTAGCATAAAGAAATACTCAATTCTGCCGGGCGTGGTGGCAGAACTCGGGAGGCAGAGGCAGGCAGATTTCTGAGTTCGAGGCCAGCCTGGTCTACAAAGTGAGTGCCAGGACAGCCAGGGCTACACAGAGAAACCCTGTCTCGAAAAACCAAAAAAAAAAAAGAAAGAAAAAAAAAAAGAAATACTCAATTCTTAGTAAATTTAGTAAATGCACAAAGTAAGCAATTTAAATAGATGATGCAACTTGATGCAGTTTTTTATATTATTAAACATTGATAATGGGCTCATGAGGCCCATGAAACTAGTTTCTAATTATGTTTACTTAAAATATTCCAAAATCTGAGTGAACTACTGTTAAACCATAAATTTAAAAAATATGTTTTTGAAATGTGACAAAAATGTATCCAAACGCTAAGGCAAGAGGCTGTGGCAGAAAGACCTGTTGTTCTGCTGACAGGACACACCCAGGCTCCTTTCAGGTCTCCAATTCAGACATTGGAGTTGCTCTCAGGAAGACAGATGCTCCTCCAGGGAGGTGAGCTGACCAAACACAATTTAACTTCTATGTTTTTTTGTTTATTTTATTTTTTCCTAGATAACTGATCTATTTTTGAGAGTAGTGTATTGAATTATTCAGTTGTGTTGTATTAGGATTAATCTGTGGTTTTTTTTGATTGCTATCTAATGAAATTGGCTACACTTTTGCTTGGTGGAAATGTTCTAAACTTGTAATAGATTCATCATGGACTCTTCATTTAAGGAGTATGAAGAGACCCTCCTTATCAGTTCTGAGTAGTTTTGGTTTGAAGTCTATCTCGTCAGATACTAGATCAACCATTCCTGCTTGAGTCTTAATTCCATTTTCTTAGGAAATCATTCTCTAATCTTTTACTCTAAGATAGTATCTATCTTTGGTAGTAAGGCATGGTTTTTTTGGTTCCATGAAGGGATAAATTCCATTTTCAAGCCAATCTGCTAGTCTCTGTATATGTTTTTTTTTTAATTAGACAACTTAGACCATTAATATTGAGAGATATTAGTGGGGGATATGTCTGTGTTCCTGTCATTTGTTGATTTTGTATTGTTTTTTACACCTCTTTTTATTAACTTTCTTGATTATGTTTTCTCATTCCTGAGAGCCAGTTATGAGTGATAATCAGTCTTTTTAGACTTAAGCATTACTTCTAGAATCCTCTATAGGGATGCTTAGTTGTCATAAATTCCTCTGTATTTTTATCAGAGAATGTTATCATTTCTCTTTCAAATATAGGGCATAGTTTTCCTATGCATCATACTCAAGTTGGCATTTGTGGTCTTTCTGTATTTGGAATATATCCTTCCACACTCGTCTGCTTTAAGTGTTTCTAATTAATACATCCTCCATTGTATTTCTGATGGGCATGTCTTTGTAAGTGACATTATTTGTATCTGTCACAGCTTTTAATGCCCTGTATTTTCTATCTCCAGTACTTTAATTCTAGTATGTTATGTGAAGTTTCTTTTCTGATCCTGTTTATTTGTTTTCTGTAGGCCTCTTTTACCTAATTGTACACCCTTTTCTGAAGATATGGGGACTTTTCAAGTATTTTTTCTCCTCCTTTGTGTCTAAATTGCGAAGATTGGGTGTTTTATGGTTTTACAAAGCTCTCCCCTTTCTACATTAAAATAAATTTTAATTTATTTTTGGCCATTACTAAATGATAGAATTTCTCTACCTTGTCAAGTTTTTCACTTCCAGCCTCATTTCAACTTGACTTTTTTTTTTTCTTCAGAAATTGTATTTCTTTATGGAACTCTATTTTTGCATTATGAATTGACTTCCCTATTGTTTTAGCACTTTGTTTTAAATGTTTTGGACTAAATTGTGGTGCATAGGGCTATGCACACACAGGCTGGCCTCCAGTTGAGCAGAGATGCAGAACCCTGGGACCCGGTGGTCATAATTTACCTACATGGGATGGAAGGAGTTCTCTCATGCCTCCTGGAACTCTGGCTCCTGTCTAAGTTACCCTCCCCCTCAACCTCCACAAGTGAAGCATGGCTAGAAGGCAGGTAGGCAATGTCCCAAGCTTCTGACCTTCAGGCTAGACTCCTCCCCAGTAACCTAGCAGCAGAAAAGATAGCAGCTCACTTTAAAAGGGGCTGTTTGCCCCCTCCTTGCTCTCCCACTTCTCTCACTCCTTTGTTCTCTTGTACTTACTCTCCTCTCCTCTCCTCTCCTCTCCTCTCCTCTCCTCTCCTCTCCTCTCCTCTCCTCTCCTCTCCTCTCACTCTCTCCCTCTTACTCTCTCTTTCTCTCTAGCCTTCTCTCTCTCTCTCTCTCTCTCTCTCTCTCTCTCTCTCTCTCTCTCTCTCTCTCTCTCTCTCTCCCTTCTCTCTTCCCCCTGACTTTCTACAATAAAACTCTAAAACCATAGACACTCTCTGCTCATCAAGTTGGTGCTCACTCTAGCATGTGTGGGAACCTCTCTTCCCTCTTCCCTCTCTCCCATAACCCCAGTGTCTACAGGGTGTGTCCCCGGTGCCCCCAGGTCAGGGATGCCCCTTGTTCAGCCCCTGTCAAGAGGGTCAGAGACTTGGATGCCCACGTGGGGCTGAAGGGAAAGCATCTGGCAGCCCTCCCACGTCTGCCTGTCCAGAGTGTTGGTGGAACTCTGCCCAGATGTGGGTCTGTTTGGAACTAAAAAGAGAGCCCAGGGGAAGATGGGTAGAGGGAGAACCACACTCTGCCAGAGTTTTACCTATTCTCTGATTGATCAGGCATGGGAGGGGTGCCATACACTTTCCATTCATCCCTGGGTGGGCATCCAAGCCTCTGACCCACTCTATGGGGGGAGCCAAGGAGCAGCTATACCTGTGAACCCCGGAACTACTTTGCTAAAGCCACCAAGGTTATGGGAGAGAGGAATGAGGGAAGAGGTTCCCAACACCGACAAGAGTGAGCGCAGTGGATCGTGACGGGAGCAGAGACTATCTATTGTCTTAGAGCTTTATTGTAGAAAGGCAGTGAGAAAGAGAGAAGGTAGAAAAGAGAGATAGAGGGAGGGGGAAAAGGCCATAGAGAAAGAGTGAGTAAGAGGGAAAGAGAAGAGGAGAAGAGAAGACAAAGAGAGAGGAGAGAGAGGGTGAGAGTGAGGGGTAAGAAGTAAAAGAGTGAGAAGTTAGAGAGCAAGCAGGGGTTGAACAGCCCTTTTTATGGTCTTTACTGTTGCTAGGTAACTGGGGAGGAGTTTAGCCTGAAGGTCAGAATCTTGGAACATTGTCTATGTGACTTCAAGCCATGCTTCTCTTGTGGGGGCTGTGGGAAGCAGTAACTTAGGCAGGAAGCAGAGTTCCAAGAGCATAAGGGAATGCCTACCTTGTCATGTAGGTAAATTATCACCCTTAGACTTATGATTGACTGGAGACCATCCTGTCTGCATAGTCCAATTCCCCACATGGTTGCTCCCTTCTGCTCCTTCCTCTTGTTGTGTCCGGCCAGCAGATCACAGCCTGGGTTCTAGCCTGGAAAGGCATTTTGGAAACCTGGAAGAGAAGAGGGGCTAGGCGGCAAGAGAAGGGAATGAAGCTAAGACAAGATTCTGATCAAAGCTCAATCTTACTATTTCCAGACACTCAGTTATAAAGGAAGGGGGAGGGAACCCGATTTCCCACCAAGTAACTCAGGGTCCAGTAGCAGGACAAACACATGTGTGCCTCCTCCAAGCAACAAAGCGACAGGGTTCAGCAGTAGGCGTGGCAGGACGAATGAGCAGGTAGCTCCACCTTTGAGCAAGCAGGTTCAAGCAGGTGGGGGGAAACCACACCTCTGACCCCCTTTTTAGTTCCCCCACTAAATTAGTGCCCTATTTAGATTGTTTAGTATGATTTTTTAAACTATAGCATTATTTTCTTAACGGCCTTATTTATTTACATTCCTAATGCATGTTATCCCCTTTCTTTGTCCCTCCTCCAGGATTCCTTCACCCCATAACTCTTCCTCTTTGTCTCTGAGAGGGTGCTCTCACAGTCTTGACAATTCTTGTAAATGTTTTCCTGTAAGTTCTTCCAAACTTTTCTCATTGGAATCCATTACTCTAGGATGTTTTTCTTGTTGATCCTTCAAACCACCTGTCTATTTTTCAATCAGACATTTACAATGTTCAGAAAGTTCAGAGATTTCAGTTAAGTCTGAGCTCGCCTTTTCCTCCCTGGGAATGGTATTTAGGGATCCAAACTCTACCCCTAGTTTCTATCTGAAGTCAGCTGCTGTCCTGTGTCAGGTCTGCTCTCCTTATTGGTTCATTGTTTTTGGTATTTGTTGTGGACTTCCCTGTGCCTGGGTACCTTGTCCTGTTTTAACTCTAGTCTCCCCCATTGGTCCACAGTTTCTGCTCTGATTTTAGAAACTGCACAAATCTGTATGTCTATACCTAGGTCAACTTCTCGCTTCTCCCTAAGTCCTCAGTTTGTGCTGTGAGTCATAGAACTCCCCATCCCTGTACCAACTTCCCTGAATTAGCCTGGGTTTCCTGCATGGATTTGCAGTTGACTGTGAACTGTGAAGCTTCCCATACCTCTGAATACCTTACTTTAGTTATCTTATTATCTTCTGAGTTCATGGCTTCCTTCACAAATTTATAACTCACTATGTCTAGACGCCTTACTCTGAGGTCAGTTTTCATCTCTTTCCGAGGTCTGCAACCTCTGCAACCTCTACCATTCATTGTGGAATCCCCCAACCCTGACACCTGCTCCCTTTACCTTAGGCCAGTACCCTTTCATTACTTGGAAACATAACTTCTGCTTCATGCTCTGTCTGGTCCCTCAACTGGGTGATCTATCCTTTGTCAGCTGAAGTCTTCTGAGTTATGGAACACCCTCACTTGAGTCTTTGCTCTGTATGGGCTCTGGTCTCTTCCCTGGGTTTGTACCTTTTTCTCAAGCTAGGCACCCAAAGCCTAAGCACTATGAGTTCATTTCTCATTCCCTCATGATTCTTTAATATAGGCATAAATATAGGCATAGATATAAAATGTCCTCTTAGAACTGTGTTCATTGAAATGTACAGATTTTCATACATTGCATTTTCCTTTGTTTGTTTGTTTGTTTTTGGGGGTTTTGTTTTGTTTGTTTGTTTGTTTGTTTGTTTGAGACAGGGTTTCTCTGTATAGCCCTGGCTGTTCTGGAACTCACTTTGTAGACCATGCTGGCCTTGAACTCAGATATCTGCCTCCCTCTGCCTCCCAAGTGCTGGGATTAAAGGCGTGCACAACCACTGCCCGGCACATTCCATTTTCCTACTCATTTCCATCTAGTTATCTTTATTGCATTCTATTTCATGTTCTGAATTGTGTTCCTTATTTATTTCAGCTTTTTATTAGTAACATTATTAATTTCTTAGAATGAAAGGAAATAAAACTTGAGACCTGTGATTCATGTAATGTATGTCAAATAGCCCAAAGAGTTGTTTGTGAGCTTTGAAACCTGGGGCTGAGAACACGGCAGAACAGACCAGAACATGCCCAGGCAGGCCAGTTGCCTCCCTACCTCCCAACCCTCTGACCTAAGTTAAATGTTAACAGGCTACTGATGTTTAAATGAACCAATCATGTGAAACTGCGCCAATTCCTCCCCCATCCCCACTCCTTTTCTATAAAAACCCCTAGCTTCCAAGCCTCGTGGTCAAATCCACTGTCTCCTGTGTGAGATACGTTTCCACCCAGAGCTCTGCCATTAAAATACCTTGTGTTGTTACATCAAGGTGTAGTGTTCTGTTCTTGATTCTTGGATGCACGCCGAATCGGGAGTTGAGTGGGGGTTTCCCCACTAGGTTCATTCATTTGGAGGTCCCACCGAGATCTGTGTGACACCCAGGATCCCCGAAGGACCCCTTGGAGGTACATTTCTTTGTGTGAGTCTTGTATGTTGTCTGTTGTCTAAGTGTCTAAGTGTGGCACCGCTGAATTTGTGTCTTAGTTTTTCAGTTCTGTGATTGTGGGTTTGAGCCCCACCAGTGTTACCAGTTCTGGTATTCTGTATTCTCACTGCTGCCACTGTGGACCATAAGGACCCTAGTGGCTGTGGGAAGACGACGGTCTATTTCCCCACAGGCTGCACCCCTAGAAGACATTCCGAGGGAGACCCTGGAGGGAGGGCCCAGGGTACAGAACAGTCAGGAGGACCTGGCTGTTGCCTGGCAGAGTGAAGAAGAGTGAGTGCTCTTCCTGCCAGAGAAGGAGTGGACACGGAATCCCACTCTGTCAGAGGTAGCGTTTGGCTGGTTGTATAAGTCCAGACGTGGACGAGTGTGTTTAGATGTCTTAGTGTTTTCCGTCTCTGTCATTGTGTTGTGTTTATTCTTATTCTTCACTATGGGACAGACTGTGTCTACTCCTTTATCTTTGACTAAGGACCATTGGATGGACGTTAGGGCTAGAGGACGAAATTTCTCAGTAATAGTGAAGAAAAAGTCATGGATGACTTTCTGTTCCTCGGAATGGCCTGGTTTTGGAGTAGGTTGGCCACCAGAAGGAACTTTTTACTTACCCACCATAAGGGCTGTGAAGGCCATTGTTTTTCAGGAAGGGCCACGGTCGCATCCAGACCAGCAACCGTGCATCACTGTATGGGAGGACTTGGCATGCTACCCACCCCCGTGGGTTTGCCCATTCCTCCTGCCTCTCTGCCCTGGCACCAAGATCCTAGCCATCCGAGAAAATGGTGAGAAAGAGAAACTGAAACCACCACTCAGGGGAGATGATGAACTCAGCACACCAGTGACGACCCCCCCCAAGATCTATCCAGAGATTGAAGAACCCCCTGAGTGACCCGACACCCCTCTACCCCCCCCAACCTTCAGCTCCTTCAGGACCTCTGCCTCAGGCCCCAGCCAGAGAAGGGGGTCCCTCCACAGGAGCAAGGAGCTGGTGAGAAGTCACCCCTGAGGGGCCTGCGGATTCAACCATGGTGCTCCCCCTCAGGGCTATTGGGGCTCCCCCTGCCAATCCAAATAGTCTACAGCCCCTACAGTATTGGCCATTTTCCTCTTCTGACCTCTATACCTGGAAAGCTAATCACCCCCCTTTTTCAGAGAACCCTGCAGGACTCACTGGGTTGGTTGAATCATTAATGTATTCACACCAGCCAACCTGGGATGACTGCCAGCAGCTTCTCCAGACTCTATTCACAACCGAGGAGAGAGAGAGGATTCTCCTTGAGGCTTGGAAAAACGTTCCAGACGAGGCTGAGCGCCCTGTCCAAACTCCAGCTGAGATAGATGAAGGATTCCGGCTAACCCGGCCCCGATGGGATTATAATATGGCACCAGGTAGGGAATGACTGTCCAATTACCATCGGTGGCGGGTCTCAGAGGTGCTGCTCAGTGGCCCATGAATCTGGCCAAGGTAAGAGAGGTTATGCAGGGAGCGACTGAGCCCCCCTCAGTCTTCCTCGAAAGGCTCATGGAGGCTTACAGGAGATATACCCCATTTGACCCCACGTCTGAGGGTCAAAGGGCCTCAATGATTATGGCCTTCATTGGCCAGTTGGCTCCTGACATTAGGAAGAAGTTACAGAGAATTGAGGGCTTGCAGGATTACACCATAAGGGATGTAGTTAGAGAGGCAGAGAAAGTGTATCATAGGAGAGAAACAGAAGATGAAAAGTTAGAGAGAGAGAAAAGAGAGAAAAGAGAGGATAAAGATAGGAGAGACAGGAGGCAAGAAAAGGTTTTGACTAAGATCCTGGCTGCAGTAGGAGAAAGAGATAATGGAAGAAGAGGTAGACAGTCAGGGAACCTGGGAGGCAAAAGACAGCAGGGACCAAGGAGACCCAGAGAAGGTGGGCAGTGCCTGGAGAGGAACCAATGCGCATATTGCAAGGAAATGGGCCACTGGAAGAGCGACTGTCCAGGAAAAAAAAAAAAAAACTAGAGGTGAAGGTGCTTTCTCTTGGAGAAGATGAAGACTAGGGGGAATGGGGATCGGCCCCCCTCCCCAAGCCTAGGGTAACCTTAGAAGTGGAGGGGACCCCTGTGGACTTTCTAGTCAACACGGGAGCCGAATTTTCAGTACTCAAAACACCTCTAGGAAAATGAAGAAAAACGAAAAAAACCTTGGTGATCGGGGCCACGGGACAAAACTCGTATCCATGGACCATATTCCGAGTAGTAGACATCGGGCAAAATCGAGTAACTCATTCGTTTCTAGACATTCCAGAGTTTCCTATGCCTCTATTGGGGAGAGACTTACTAACCAAGTTAAAAACACAAATAACTTTCACTTCTCATCGACCGGATGTTTTCTGGGGAATAAAAGTGCCCCAGACTCTAGAGCTGTCTTTACAACTAGGGAAGGAATATGACTTTACCAAAATAAAGTAAAGCCCCCTGAGGGATTATAGGACTGGTTGAATTGATACCCTCAGGCATGGGCAGAGATGGGAGGAGTGGAGATGGCAAAACTGCCCCCGCCCTTCCCCCCCCCCACTCCGTGGTGATTGAACTTTACTCCAGAGCCACCCCTATAGGGGTCCAACAATATCCCATGAGCAGAGAAGCTCAAGAGTGTATACATCTCCAAATCAACAAGCTGCTCCAACAAGGGATTTTGGTCCCATGCAAATCCCCTTGAAACACTCCTCTACTTCCAGTAAAAAAAAAAAAAAAAAAAAAAAAAAAAAAAAAAACAGGGCCCAGTGACTACCGGTCCAGGACCTTAGAGAAGTCAACAAGAGAGTTCAGGACATACACCCCATGGTGCCAAATTCTTATAACCTCCTCAGCACCTTGCCACCTGGTCGGACATGGTACACAGTCCTGGATTTCAAAGACGTTTTTTTTCTGTTTGAGGTTACACCCCAACAGCCAGCCTTTGTTCGCTTTTGAATGGCGAGACTCTGAGAGTGGACAAGCCGGACAACTCACATGGACGAGGCTGCCCCAGGGATTCAAGAACTTGCCCACTTTGTTCAATGAAGCCCTACACCAATACCTTGCCCTTTTCTGAGCCAATAACCCACAGGTGACTCTTCTGCAGTATGTAGATGACCTCCTCCTAGCTGCAGAAACACTCGAGGACTGTGAAATTGGGACCCAAAACCTCCTGGGCGAGTTAGGTAAGCTGGGGTATCGGGCCTCTGCTAAAAAGGCTCAGTTATGCCAGACAGAAGTGACCTACCTAGGATATGTCCTGAGAGATGGACAACGGTGGCTCACAGAAGCCAGAAAACAAGCTGTTATGCAGATCTCAGCCCCAACCACTGCTCGCCAGGTAAGAGAGTTCCTGGGGACTGCCAGGTTTTGCAGACTCTGGATTCCCGGATTTGCCACACTGGCAGCTCCCTTGTATCCACTAACCAAAGAGAAAGGAGAATTTACCTGGACCAGAGAACATCAGCTAGCCTTTGAAACTCTCAAAAAGGCACTGCTGCAGGCTCCAGCATTGGCCCTGCCAGATTTAAACAAACCTTTTACCCTATACATTGATGAAAGAAAAGGAGTGGCAAGGGGAGTCCTTACCCAGGTTTTGGGACCATGGAAGCGCCCGGTAGCCTACTTATCAAAGAAACTGGACCCTATGGCCAGTGGATGACCCTCCTGCCTGTGAGCAATAGCAGCCACCACTGTGCTAGTAAGAGATGCTGACAAACTGACTATGGGCCAGAATGTTACCATAGTGGCCCCACACTCTCTTGAGAGCATCGTCAGGCAACCACCAGACCGCTGGATGACCAATGCCTGAATGATGCACTACCAGAGCCTATTGCTGACAGAGCAAGTAAGTTTTGCACCCCCAGTCATTCTCAACCTCGCTACCTTACTGTTAAATGTTAACCGGCTGCTCATGTTTAAATGGACCAATCATGTGAAACTGCGCCAATTCCTCCCCCAGCCCCACTCCTTTTCTATAAAAACCCCTAGCTTCCAAGCCTTGTGGTCGAATCCACTGTCTCCTGTGTGAAATACGTTTCCACCCGGAGCTCCGCCATTAAAATACCTCGTGTTGTTACATCAAGGTGTAGTGTTCTGTTCGTGATTCTTGGGTGCACACTGAATTGGGAGTTGAGTGGGGGTTTCTCCACTAGGTTCTTTCATGAACATATTTATCATTTTGTATAAGTCATTACTTGTGCTTTTGCAGTGGGATTTTTGCATCTGGATAGGAGCCTTTTGGGTCATCTTTCATCTTCCAGTAGCAATGTTTGTATTGTTCTGTAAAGAGAGTTATAGAGTTAAAGAATAAAGAAAGGGGCAAGTATTAGGAAAGATAATCAAACTATCTTTATTTGCAGATGTCTTTATCCTTTATCTAAAAGACCACATAAAACCTCTTAGACCTAAAAATCCCATTAACTGAAGGATCAGAATTTAAAAATCAGATACATAAACATCAATATCTTGATTATGTCACAATTACAAGTATATTTGAGAAAGAAATAAGTAAAACAACACTACTTATAAATCGTTTCAAAATAAATGTGCTAAATTTTTGGTTACGAAGCACTAGAATCAGTAAGAAATTGTGAATTTGGTGGGTTTTTGTTAAACTAATTGATTGATTAGTTCATTCTTCTATAACCCTACTACAGATTTTCCTGTCTTTCCCTCCCAGTTTGCTCACCTCCAGCCCCATCCAGTCCTCCAAATTTCTTCAAGAAAGAGCATGCCTCCTATGGATATTAACCAGCTTAGCATGCCAAGAGCAATAAGACTAGGTATCCCCTCTTCTCTTAAGGTTACACAAGGCAATTCAGTAGAAAGAAAGAGTCCCAGATGCAGGCAACAGAGTCAGAGATAGCTCCTGCTCATGCTGTTAGGAATCCCACAAGAAAAACTAGGTAGATAACTGTAACATATGTGCAGAGGGTCTTGGTCAGTCCTGTGCAGGCTCCCTGGTAGATGGTTCAGTCTCTGTGATCCTCATGTTAGTTGATTCTGTGAGTTTTATTGTGGCATCCTTTACCTTTTTGACAATGACAATCCTTTCTTCCCCTCTTCTGCAGGATTCACCAAGCTCTTCCTAATCTTTGGAAGTGGGTCTCTGCATCTGTTTTCATTAATTACAGGGTAAATTAAAGCCTCTTTAATGACAACTGGAATAGACACCAATCTATAAAAATAATAGAATATTATTAGAAATCATTTCATTGACTTTGTTTTTGTTTTCAGTTACTGTAGCTGGGGTTTGTTTGTTTGTTTTGACTTTTGAATTTCTTTCTATTGTGGGCCTCTGGGCTATACAGTCTCTAGATCCTGGCCCTCCAGGAAATGTCAGAAACGAGCTACCTCTCATATAATAGGGCTCAACCTGGACCAGTCATTGTTTGCCCTCTCTGCCACTCCCCATCCCCCCCCCCAAAAAAAAATTCTGTGCCAAATTTACCTCTAGCACATCTTGTTAGCAAGATAAATTTTAAGTTGATAGGTTTGTGGCTGGGTTTCTGTCACAATTCATGCACTGAAGTCTTGCCTGGTTATAAGAGATGTCCAGTTCAGGTTCTATATCACCCATTACCAGGAGTCTTAGTTGGGTCACTGTGATTGCTTCCTAGGATTTTCCATTTCCCTAGGTTTCTAGCTTGTCTCCAAGATACACTCAATTCCAGTTGTATCTCCCAGTTATTCTGTCCTTCTGTTCTTACCACACATGATTTCTCCTGTTCCCCTTAAAGAGTAAATGGTTAAATCCTTTAAATAAATTCAGAAAAATGCAAACAAACACATGAAGAAAATTAATCCAGCTGTTCAAGACCTGAAAATGAAAATAAAACCTATAAAGAAACACAAATTGGAGGAAACCTAGCAATAGATTTTTCATCTATATAAGTGAACAGGAACTACATTTGAAAATGTATCACCAACAGGATCCAAGTTATGGAAGAGAGAATCTGAGGCATAGAAGATAAGATAGAAGTTGATACATTGATCAAAGAAAATGTTAAATCTAAAATGTTCCTGACACTAAACTTCCAGGAAATCTGGGACAACACAAAAAGGCAAAACCTAAGAATACTAGGAATATAACAAGGAGAAGATTCACAGATCAAAGGCCCAGAAAATGTTTTCAACAAAATCATGAAGAAAATTCATATAACCTAAGGAAAGAGATACCTTAAAAGGTAGAAGCTTACAGAATACCAAATAGATTGGATCAGAAAAAGAAATCCTCTTGCAACATAATAATCAAAACACCAAATGTACAAAACTTAGAAAGAACATTAAAA
The DNA here is from genome assembly GCF_978045245.1 of Mus caroli. Taxonomy (NCBI): domain Eukaryota; kingdom Metazoa; phylum Chordata; class Mammalia; order Rodentia; family Muridae; genus Mus; species Mus caroli. The sequence goes on along the minus strand of NW_028227262.1, from coordinate 25,280,734 downwards.
GCCAGAAAAAAAATGTCTAAGTAACATATAAAGGCATACCTATTAGAATTACACCCAATTTTGCAACAGAGACTCTCAAACACAGAAGAAGCTGGATAGATGTCTTGCTGACTCTAGGAGAGTGTAGCTACCTGCAGCTACACGAACCAGGTTCCTAAAGGGAAGGCTGGAGCTGTATGGGAGGAAATGGTGGGTGAAATAACAAGACCAAGACAAGATACTGATCAAGGCCCCAGAGTTTACTAAGAGTCTGAGCTTATAAAGGTGGAAGGCCCATCCCTCACCATGCCAGGCTCTTGATGCTTTGTCACCAGGCTGTCAGCATTTGGTCACCAGGCTGTTGCTATTCAGGAATATCTCAGGAAGACAGGTTCAGCCTCTCAGCAGGTAGTGGAATCTTGGAGAAAAGGGGAGAGTTGGCAGAACAATAGAGACCTATCTAGGTCAGAAGAGTCTACCCTAGGTGATCTTGTTCACAGTGACAGAACAGGTCTGAGCCAGCCTGCTCAAGGCTGGGGGGGGGGGGGCGCTACAATTCCTCCCTAAATACATAATAAAAATTAGCTGGGCTGGGGCATAAAATTTACTTATACTGCATGGTCCTGCCTGAAAATTATGGTGGCTGGCAGTCGTGCCTGTCTTGGGAATTTGGTCTTCTATGAACTTATTCTTATCTGTCCTGGAGAACACGTACAGCTTGCTTGTGTTTATTTGAACAAACATGGCTATATGGTGTTATTATGAAAAAACCACTGCCTCTTGGCACATCCCTCTGTCTTAGATTGAATAATTCAGATACCCAGTGGCCCGTCTTTGGCTGCCAGCCCTCATAGCACACCCTTTTCCCAATCAGACCAAAGCCACAATATGTACTCAATTCATGTCTTCATATTGATGAATTTCTGCCATGCCACCTGCCCTTGCTGAAGGCGAGTCTGCATGCTTGCTGAAGACCAGGCTGCAGGGAGGTAACTGACCTCCTTGAAATACAAAGCCTAGAGTTGAAAAGCAACAGGATTAAGGCTGTCTGTGGGGAAGTACAAGTACTCTATTCAGTTGCAAATTAGCAACAATGATCTGTCTTCCTGGTGTGGGAGTGGTGGCTTTGGTAATCAGCAGAAAAGCTGTTACTTATCATGGAAATAGGCTATGCTCCAAGTTAACTCTGCTGGCTAATAAAGATTTTTAGCTATCTTCATAATAGGAATCTCTAATATTGGATTTATTACTACACCAGTCCATGATTGAGTCAGAATAATGATCACATTAAAGGAAAAAGAAGAGTCATTATAACTCCTCCTTTTGACTAATTTTTCTGAGTTAGTTTCCACAGTCTCTATGTTCTCTGTCCCAATAGGTTAAAATGCTTGAAGCAAGGCAGTTTAGCTTGTCTAATCTGGGACAAAGGCAAGCAAAGGTAGGTCAAGAAAATACAGCTTTCTTGTAACCATTGTCGGGGTACTCAGCAAATTCATAGATCAACATGTTACATGAATCATTCTGGCAGCTGGCATGCTCCCGCAGCATTGTGTGGAGAAAAAACAAGCATGCCCTCTTCCCCATATTAAATACCTATTCTGAATCAGGACATATGCCAATAGGTAGATTCTTTTCATCTCACCTAGGCATGAGTATGCCTCATTTTAAGATACTATAAGGCATTCTGCAAGTTCTTCTTTGACATCCACATTTTAGAATTTTAAAAATAAAAATGTGATTTAAATAATGTGCATGGGGATATAATTCCTCCCCTTCTTTGTTTTTTGAGAAGATGTAGGTTTTAAATTTTCACAATACCTTGTCCTTGAGAATTATAAAAAAAAATCTCAGTGACATGGGTAATATTAAGTTGTTTACAAACATCTCAAATACTTCACTGTAATAGCCAGTTCCAATACCTCTTTTAATCTGTTTTGGAACACAAAGCAAAAAAAAAAAAAAATTAACATAGGCAGACTAATTATACTTTTAGTTGCTTCTCTTGTTATAGCAGTTGCAACTACAAAGTCTGAAAAGGTATCAGTAGTCACATGTGCATATTATTTATTTATTTATTTATTTAAATCAGAAATATGAGTATCCATTTGCAATAATTGATTAAGTATAAGTCCTCAAGAATTTACACCATTATGTGGAACAGGTAGAAACTGAAGACACTGAGAACATGTCTTTACAATTTGACATTCACATTCTCTAAAAATACCAAAATATTATCTCAAGCCACTACTATTTTGATGATGTAAAGAATGAGATTATATGGCCAATTATTCTTGTGTAAGGCCTATAATCTGCCTGGGATATAAATCTAGTGTGGCATTGACCCGTCCAGCAGGTCCAGTTATTCGAGGGTCTTGAGGGGACCTCCTCCTAATAACCAAATGGGGGGGTAGAGAGAGACAAGGGCCTTGTACGAATAACGACATGGAAACCGTTCTGGGTTGCATCAAGGCCCATAATGTATTGAGAAAGGCCCAAAGCTTAAATGCACAAGCAAAAGGGGAAGTACAGATAATTATCAGCGGGAGGGGTAGGGCAATACAAGCAAAAGGAGAAGTACTTATAGGAGGGGGGCAATAGAAATTCTTTAGGCAGTTACACGGGGAAGCAGGAACTTGGTGGTATCAAGGTGTGGTCAGGACATCAGCCATGACTTAGGGCTGGAACATTCTGTGGTTGTTTCTCGGAATCGATGTGTCTGTGGCCTGCTTTTGACCCTCTTTTCTTCTCGGGGGGAGGGGGGGGAAGAGGCCCAATTCAGAGATCAAGAGTTGTCTTAATAGCTCCTAACATGGCATCACCTTAAGAGGTCTTGTCCAGGCAACCTAGGATGAGTTCTTAAATGTCCAAAGCTAGTCCTTTAAAGGAATAGCATTTTTTCTTATGTGTTGTATATGCATAAACAATGGCAAATTTGAGAATTTGTAGTATCTAAGAAACGAATAATTTTAATATATATATATTAAATTATATATATATATATATATATATATATATATATGTCAGGGCTTACAATTGCTCTCTCTCTCTCTGAGATAATATATATCTCAGAGAGAGACTATTATTATACAAATTAAAGGTTGATTATTCAACATTTTAAAACACTGGCTACAGTATACAATGTAATTATCTGTGCTTTAGCAGTAGGAAACTCAAAAGAATAAACATGTGATCCAATCACATATACTTTTCTCCCATAGGAGGGCTGTTTTTAAATACATAAATGTACAGAAAATCCAAAAGCATGATTAGAAGCAATCTATAACAACTTATCTTTTGGATAATGATTATCAATTTTACCTAAAGCTTTGCTATGCAATAGGCCAAATATCAATATTCTGCAATAACCAATTTAATTGCTGTTTGGAACAAGGAACAGATGCTTCATCAGGTTTTTAAGACACAATTTTTTGTTGTTATTTTTCTAAAATACCTTCATGATTTTATCTTACAATTCCTTATTAACACCACAGCATTACTATAATAGGATGTTAAAACTTTACTTGGAGATAAAGAAAGATGATTTGACATTAATGTTCTCTTTTGCCAAAGAGTTGCTGTGGGTACACTGAGTAACATTAACTAAAATAAGCAGCTCATATTTGATTACCATTGATTATACTTAATAACAATTATCTATAAAATCTTCCTCTATTTTCCGCAAAGCCTTTTGTTTCTCACCAGAAAATTTGCATCTCTCTTGATAACATCTAACAAAGGCTTAAGTTACCTTAAGACCTTAAGGTGAGGTCTTAGCCAATTAACATCTCCTGGAAGCTTTTGAAAATAATTTGAAGTAAGCAAATAATTTTTTTTCTTAAATTTTCTGTACCACAATACCAAGGGCCTTGACTCCCATTGATGAAAAGCAAAGAATAACTATGGTATAATCTACAGGCCCAAAGAAATAAGCTAAGGATAAGATGTTGTGGCGAATTGCATTGCTGGTATCTAGTCGAGCTGAGGTCAGAACCCCAATGGTCATAATTCACCTACCTGACAAGGTAGGTGTTCCCTCAGCTCCTGGAACTCCAGCCCCTGCCTAAGGTACCACATCCCATAGCCCCCACAGGAGAAGCACGTTGGCCCAAGCTTCTGATCTTCAGGCTAAACTTCCTCCCCAGTTACCTAACAACAGTGAAGACCATAAAAAGGGGTGCTCAGCCCCACCTCACACTCTTACTCCTTTGTTCCTTTACCTCTCACTTCTTTCTCCTCTTCCCTTTCTCTTTATCTTCCTCTTTCTTCTCCTCTATCCCTCTTTCTCTCTCTTTCTCTCTAGCCTTTCCTCTTCCCCTCTCTCTCTTTCTACCTTCTCTCTTTCCCCCTGCATTTTTATAATAAAGCTCTTAAACCATAGTCTCTGCTACTTCTAGGTCTACTGCTCCACTCTTACCAGTGTTGGGAACTTCTTCTCCTATTCCCACTCTCCTTCAACCCTGGGGCGCTAGCAAGGTAGCTCTGGGGTCCCTGGCCGGGGGCTGCCCCTTTCCAGCCCTCCACACGGATCAGGCATGCTCACCTGGGCCGTGTGGAAAAGCATCTGGCAGCTCTGCCTGCGTCTGCCTGCCCAGAGCACAGGCTCTGATCAGACATTAGGCCCCCTTTCCTCCCCACTTTTCCCCAGGGCCCCCTGTCTCCCTTTTTATTTTGTTACCAACAAGATGTAATTTTTGTCAAGTTCTAAGCAAGAAATATATTCTTACCTTCAAGTTGTTACCTTCTTAAGGGCTTTGAAGTGTATTTTCATTACAAATGGATTTAATATGATTTGAAAAACACAAATAACATATATCTTTATACATATGAGTTTTTATTACAAATATGTATTTGTTTTTCACATAAAAATATGATAACAGCTAGGCTTGGTGATGCGCACCTCTACTGATCACAAGATTGAAACAGGAAGGTCACAAATTCAAGAAAAACATGGGCAGCCTACTCCTTTCCTTTAAAGTAAGTAGAGTACTTGTCTAGCATGCACCATGTTCTAAATTAAGTCTCCTACAGTACCTGCACCAAAAATGAAAGAATGAATGAATGAATGAATGAATGAATGAGAAAGAGAATAAGAGAAAACGTTTTAGCACATTGGACTTCATGCACAATAGATTTTTTTATTAGATATTTTCTTTATTTACATCTCAAATGTTACCTCCTATCCTAGTTTCCCCTCTGAAAATCCCATATACCCTCCACCCTTCCCCTGCTCCCCAACCCACTCATTCCCATTCCTGGTCCTGGCATTCCCCTATAGAGCCTTCACAGGACCAAGGGCCTCTACTCCCACTGATGACCTACTAGGCCATCCTGTGCTACAAATATAGCTAGAGCCACAAGTTCTACCATGTGTTTTCTTTGATTGGTGGTATAGTTCCAAGGATCTCTGAGGGTACTGTTTAGTTCATACACAATAGACATTTTTTTTTTTTGAGGTTCAGCATTTTATTTTTTTTTATTTTTTTTTAATTAGGTATTTTCTTCATTTACATTTCAAATGCTATCCCCAAAGTCCCCCAGACCCCCCTCCCACTCCCCTACCCACCCACTCCCACTTCTTGGTCCTGGCATTCCCCTGGTTCTTTTTTTTTTTTTTTAATATTTTTATTACATATTTTCCTCAATTACGTTTCCAATGCTATCCCAAAAGTCCCCCATAGCGCCCCCCCACTTCCCTATCCACCCATTCCCATTCTTTTGGCCCTGGCATTCCCCTATATTGGGGCATATAAAGTTTGCAAGTCCAATGGGCCTCTCTTTCCATTGATGGCTGACTAGGCCATCTTTCGATACATATGCAGCTAGAGACAATAGCTCCGGGGTTCTAGTTAGTACATCATGTTGTTCCAACAATAGGGTTGCAGATCCCTTTAGCTCCTTGGGTACTTCCTCTAGCTTCTCCATTGGGAGCCCTGTGATACATCCAATAGCTGACTGTGAACATCCACTCCTGTGTTTGCTAGGCCCCAGCATCGTCTCACAAGAGACAGCTATATTTGGGTCCTTTCAGCAAAATCTTGCTAGTGTATGCAATGGTGTCAGCTTTTAGAAGTTGATTATGGGATGGATCCCTGGATACGGCAGTCTCTAAATGGTCCATCCTTTCATCACCGCTACGAACTTTGTCTCTGTAACTCCTTCCCTGGGTGTTTTGTTCCCAATTCTGAGAAGGTGCACAGTGTCCACACTTTGGTCTTCATTCTTCTTGAGTTTCATGCGTTTAGCAAATTGTATCTTAAATCTTGGGTATCCTAAGTTTTGGGCTAATATCCACTTATCAGTGAATACATATTGTGTGAGTTCTTTTGTGATTGTGTTACTTCACTCAAGATGATGCCCTCCAGGTCCATCCATTTGGCTAGGAATTTCATAAATTCATTCTTTTTAATAGCTGAGTAGTACTCCATTGTGTAAATGTACCATAATTTCTGTATCCATTCCTCTGTTGAGGGACATCTGGGTTCTTTCCAGCTTCTGGCTATTATAAATAGGGCTGCTATGTACATAGTGGAACATGTGTCCTTTTTACCGGTTGGGACATCTTCTGGATATATGCCCAGGAGAGGTATTGCTGGATCCTCCGGTAGTACTATGTCCAATTTTCTGAGGAACCGCCAGACTGATTTCCAGAGTGGTTGTACAAGCTTGCAATCCCACCAACAATGGAGGAGTGTTCCTCTTTCTCCACATCCTCGCCAGCAACTGCTGTCACCTGAATTTTTGATCTTAGCCATTCTGACTGGTGTGAGGTGGAATCTCAGGGTTGTTTTGATTTGCATTTCCCTGATGATTAAGGATGTTGAACATTTTTTCAGGTGTTTCTCTGCCATTCGGTATTCCTCAGGCGAGAATTCTTTGTTCAGTTCTGAGCCCCATTTTTTAATGGGGTTATTTGACTTTCTGGAGTCCACCTTCTTGAGTTCTTTATATATGTTGGATATTAGTCCCTTATCTGATTTAGGATAGGTGAAGATCCTTTCCCAATCTGTTGGTGGTTTTTTTGTCTTATTGATGGTGTCTTTAGCCTTGCAGAAGCTTTGTAGTTTCATGAGGTCCCACTTGTCAATTCTCGATCTTACAGCACAAGCCATTACTGTTCTATTCAGGAATTTTTCCCCTGTGCCCATATCTTCAAGGCTTTTCCCCACTTTCTCCTCTATAAGTTTCAGTGTCTCTGGTTTTATGTGAAGTTCCTTGATCCACTTAGACTTGACCTTAGTACAAGGAGATAGGAATGGATCGATTCGCATTCTTCTACATGTTAACAACCAGTTGTGCCAGCACCATTGGTTGAAAATGCTGTCTTTCTTCCACTGGATGTTTTTAGCTCCCTTGTCGAAGATCAAGTGACCGTAGGTGTGTGGGTTCATTTCTGGGTCTTCAATTCTATTCCATTGGTCTATTTGTCTGTCACTATACCAGTACCATGCAGTTTTTATCACAATTGCTCTGTAGTAGAGCTTTAGGTCCGGCATGGTGATTCCACCAGAGGTTCTTTTATCCTTGAGAAGAGTTTTTGCTATCCTAGGTTTTTTGTTATTCCAGATGAATTTGCAGATTGCACTTTCTAATTCGTTGAAGAATTCATTTGGAATTTTGATGGGGATTGCATTGAATCTGTAGATTGCTTTTGGCAAGATAGCCATTTTTACAATGTTGATCCTGCCAATCCATGAGCATGGGAGATCTTTCCATCTTCTGAGATCTTCTAGAATTTCTTTCTTCAGAGACTTGAAGTTTTTATTATACAGATGTTTCACTTCCTTAGTTAGAGTCACGCCAAGATATTTTATATTATTTGTGACTATTGAGAAGGGTGTTGTTTCCCTAATTTCTTTCTCAGCCTGTTTATTCTTTGTGTAGAGAAAGGCCATTGATTTGTTTGAGTTAATTTTATATCCAGCTACTTCACCGAAGCTGTTTATCAGGCTTAGGAGTTCTCTGGTGGAATTTTTAGGGTCACTTAGATATACTATCATATCATCTGCAAAAAGTGATATTTTGACTTCATCTTTTCCAATTTGTATCCCTTTGATCTCCTTTTGTTGTCGAATTGCTCTGGCTAGGACTTCAAGTACAATGTTGAATAGGTATGGAGAAAGTGGACAGCCTTGTCTAGTCCCTGATTTTAGAGGGATTGCTTCAAGCTTCTGACCATTTACTTTGATGTTGGCTACTGGTTTGCTGTAGATTGCTTTTATCATGTTTAGGTATGGGCCTTGAATTCCTGATCTTTCCAAGACTTTTATCATGAATGGGTGTTGGATCTTGTCAAATGCTTTTTCCGCATCTAACGAGATGACCATGTGGTTTTTGTCTTTGAGTTTGTTTATATACTGGATTACGTTGATGGATTTCCGTATATTGAACCATCCCTGCATCCCTGGGATGAAACCTACTTGGTCAGGATGGATGATTGTTTTGATGTGTTCTTGGATTCGGTTAGCAAGAATTTTATTGAGGATTTTTGCATCAATATTCATAAGGGATATTGGTCTGAAGTTTTCTATCTTTGTTGGGTCTTTTTGTGGTTTAGGTATCAGAGTAATTGTGGCTTCATAGAATGAGTTGGGTAGAGTACCTTCTGTTTCTATTTTGTGGAATAGTTTGTGAAGAACTAGGATTAGATCTTCTTTGAAGGTCTGATAGAACTCTGCACTAAACCCATCTGGTCCTGGGCTTTTTTTGGTTGGGAGACTATTAATGACTGCTTCTATTTCTTTGGGGGATATAGGGCTGTTTAGATCATTAACCTGATCTTGATTCAACTTTGGTACCTGGTATCTGTCTAGGAACTTCTCCATTTCATCCAGGTTCTCCAGTTTTGTTGAGTATAGCCTTTGGTAGAAGGATCTGATGGTGTTTTGGATGTCTTCAGGATCTGTTGTTATGTCTCCTTTTTCATTTCTGATTTTGTTAATTAGGATGCTTTCCCTGTGCCCTCTAGTGAGTCTGGCTAAGGGTTTATCTATCTTGTTGATTTTCTCAAAGAACCAGCTCCTTGATTGGTTGATTCTTTGAATAGTTTTTCTTGTTTCCACTTGGTTGATTTCACCCCTGAGTTTGATTATTTCCTGCCGTCTACTCCTCTTGGGTGAATTTGCTTCCTTTTGTTCTAGTGCTTTTAGGTGTGTTGTCAAGCTGCTAATGTGTGCTCTCTCTAGTTTCCTTTTGGAGGCACTCAGAGCTATGAGTTTTCCTCTTAGAAATGCTTTCATTGCGTCCCATAAGTTTGGGTATGTTGTGGCTTCATTTTCATTGAACTCTAAAAAGTCCTTAATTTCTTTCTTTATTCCTTCCTTGACCAAGGTATCATTGAGAAGAGTGTTGTTCAGTTTCCACGTGAAGGTTGGCTTTCTATTATTTATTTTGTTATTGAAGATCAGCCTTAGTCCATGGTGATCTGATAGGATGCATGGGACAATTTCAATGTTTTTGTATCTGTTGAGTCCTGTTTTGTGCCCAATTACGTGGTCAATTTTGGAGAAGGTACCATGAGGTGCTGAGAAGAAGGTGTATCCTTTTGTTTTAGGGTAAAATGTTCTGTAGATATCTGCCAGATCCATTTGATCCATAACTTCTGTTAGTTTCACTGTGTCCCTGTTTAGTTTCTGTTTCCATGATCTGTCCATTGGTGAAAGTGGTGTGTTGAAGTCTCCCACTATTATTGTATGAGGTGCAATGTGTGCTTTGAGATTTACTAAAGTTTCTTTAATGAATGAGGCTGCCTTTGTATTTGGAGCATAGATATTCAGGATTGATAGTTCCTCTTGGAGGATTTTACCTTTGATGAGTATGAAGTGCCCCTCCCTGTCTTTTTTGATGACTTTGGGTTGGAAGTCAATCTTATCTGATATTAGAATGGCTACTCCAGCTTGTTTCTTCAGACCATTTGCTTGGAAAATTGTTTTCCAGCCTTTCATTCTGAGGTAGTGTCTATCTTTTTCTCTGAGATGAGTTTCTTGTAAACAGCAAAATGTTGGGTCTTGTTTGTGTAGCCAGTTTGTTAGTCTATGTCTTTTTATCGGGGAGTTGAGTCCATTGATATTAAGAGATATTAAGGAAAAGTAATTGTTGTTTCCTGTTATTTTTGTTGTTAAAGTTGGCATTCTGTTCTTGTGGCTGTCTTCTTTTAGGTTTGTTGAGGGATTACTTTCTTGTTGTTTCTAGGGCGTGGTTCCTGTCCTTGTATTGGTTTTTTTCTGTTATTATCCTTTGAAGGGCTGGATTCGTGGAGAGATAATGTGTGAATTTGGCTTTGTCGTGGAATACTTTGGTTTCTCCATCTATGTTAATTGAGAGTTTGGCTGGGTATAGTAGCTTGGGCTGGAATTTGTGTTCTTTTAGTGTCTGTATAACATCTGTCCAGGATCTTCTAGCTTTCATAGTCTCTGGTGAAAAATCTGGTGTAATTCTGATAGGCTTGCCTTTATATGTTACTTGGCCTTTTTCTCTTACTGCTTTTAGTATTCTATCTTTATTTAGTGCATTTGTTGTTCTGATTATTATGTGTCGGGAGGTATTTCTTTTCTGGTCCAGCCTATTTGGAGTTCTGTAGGCTTCTTGTATGTTCATGGGCATCTCTTTCTTTAGATTTGGGAAGTTTTCTTCTATAATTTTGTTGAAGATGTTTGCTGGTCCTTTGAGTTGAAAATCTTCATTCTCATCCACTCCTATTATCCGTAGGTTTGGTCTTCTCATTGTGTCCTGTATTTCCTGGATGTTTTGAGTTAGGATCTTTTTGCATTTTCCATTTTCCTTGATTGTTGTGCCCATGTTCTCTATGGAATCTTCTGCACCTGAGATTCTCTCTTCCATCTCTTGTATTCTGTTGCTGATGCTTGCATCTATGGTTCCAGATTTCTTTCCTAGGGTTTCTATCTCCAGTGTTGCCTCATTTTGGGTTTTCTTTATTGTGTCTACTTCCCTTTTTAGGTCTAGTATGGTTTTGTTCATTTCCATCATCTGATTGGATGTGTTTTCCTGTTTCTCTTTAAGGACTTCTACCAGTTTGGTTGTGTTTTCCTGTTTTTCTTTAAGGACTTGTAACTCTTTAGCCATGTTCTCCTGTAGTTCTTTAAAGTCCTTCTTGATGTCCTCTACCATCATCATGAGATATGCTTTTAAATCCAGGTCTAGTTTTTCAGGTGTGTTGGGGTGCCCTGGACTGGGCGAAGTGGGAGTGCTGGGTCCTGATGATGGTGAGTGGTCTTGGTTTCTGTTAGTAAGATTCTTACCTTTACCTCTCGCCATCTGGTAATCTCTGGAGTTGTTATAGTTGTCTCTGTTCAGAGGTTGTTCTTCTGGGGATTCTGAGTATCCTCTGTCAGCAGACCTGTACAGACTAAGTTCGGCGGAGTCCCGGAGCCAAGATGGCGCTCCCTGCAGGGCAGGTCACTGTTCTCCGGCTGGGAGGGTGCCGGATGTCTGCGGCCCCAAAAGGGTGCTGCCTCAGCGGCTCTGTGGCTCCCGCCTGTCCCAGAAGCTGTCTGCCTCTGTGGTCCTCACTCTAACCTGTAGACTAAGTTCGGAGGAGTCCCGGAGCCAAGATGGCACTCTCTGCAGGGCAGGTCTCTGTCCTCCGGCTGGGAGGGTGCCGGAAGTCTGCGGCCCCAAAAGGGTGCTGCCTCAGCGGCTCTGTGGCTCCTGCCTGTCCCAGAAGCCGTCTGCCCCCGTGGTCCCCACTCTGACCTGTAGAGACTAAGCTCGGCGGAGTCCCGGAGCCAAGATGGCGCTCCCTGCAGGGCAGGTCACTGTCCTCCGACTGGGAGGGTGCCGGATGTCTGCGGCCCCAAAAGGGTGCTGCCTCAGCGGCTCTGTGGCTCCCGCCTGTCCCAGAAGCTGTCTGCCTCTGTGGTCCTCACTCTAACCTGTAGACTAAGTTCGGCGGAGTCCCGGAGCCAAGATGGCGCTCTCTGCAGGGCAGTAGACATTTTTAAAAGCTAGTAGTATCTTGTCATTTGCTTCCTTTGAAGTAAGTTAATTTGAAATCATGCCAGTAGTTAAAAAAAACTGTTTGAATTAAACATTTATATGCAATTTTTACATTGTATATGTATTTCAAAATACAGTAATAATAAGTATAAATAATGTAAGATATTAAAAATACACAAGTTGATAATTGACCCTATAAAGTACTCAGAAATGATTTTTTCTAATGTAAGGCATTGGCTTGCTCTTACAGAAATACTCTAAAATGACACTGATATTAAATGATTAAGAGTTCAACCCTTTTGCCCTCAAACACTGAGTCCTTTGTTGCTGCCTTCAGATGACCCTTCATGACTTAATATTTTTCCACTGGTTAGTCTCTCTTTACTCTGAGATTTGAGAAGTCTCAGCTCACGGAGTGTACATGCCCCACAGGTGTTTTAGAGGACTTCACAATTGTTCTTAATTGTGTTTTCCTGCTGAGAATCTGTATTGCCAGGTGTCAAGTGAGAAGTTCCTGAGCCCTTGGAGACTCACAGTGTCTCTGTGAAGGGAACACAATCTAGGGCTAAGTAGGTGCAAAGCAGATTATATTCACAGGAACTGAGGGAGTGTTTGGATACTGGTGGGTCTGTATCAGGACAAAACAATGCTTTATAAACTTGATCCACATGGACCAGGACCAGAAAGGCACATGTTTTATCAGTTTGTTGACGTGCTATTGGGATCGATTAGCCCAAGAATCTTAACTAAACAGATGTGTGGGGTTTATCAATTATTTATCAATGTTAGTATGAAATTACTTATTGCTTTCTCTCTCCTGATTGTTCTAATTATATTCCAGGAACAAATTTCTTGTTTCTCCTTAAATATACCTGCTTCTCCTGGCTACTATCAAGATGGGGATTTTGTTATTGGAGGACTTTTTTCCCTTAGAGTGACTGCTGGAGACACTAGAAGTAGATTTGGCTTTACAGATACAATCCATATACCGGAATATGTTTATGGGTAAGTGTTTGGCTTCTCTCTTTAAAAAATATTGTTTGGGAATTTCATCCATGTATAAAATATATGTTGATCTCTCCCACCTTTACTGCTTCCTCTCCAATGTCTCCTGTCTTCAACTTCATGGAGTCTCTCTCTTAGTCTCTCTCTCTCTCTGTTTATGTCTCACTGTCTTTCTCTCTTTCTTTCTTACTCTCTGTTTCTCTGTCTCCATGTCTCTCTGTCTCTGTCTGTTTCTGTCTCTGTCTCTGTGTTTGTGTCTCTGTCTATCTCTGTCTCTGTCTCTGTCTCTGTCTCTCTCTCTCTCCCTCTCTCTCACTCTCTCTCTCTCATGTTTTAACCTACTGGTTTCATTTAGGCATGACAGTACCGCAGGAGGATAGGACATAATCTGGAGTCTAGACAAGCTACTAGGACAAATCTCCTAAGGAAACTGACTCTCCCTTTCCTGTTAGCCACCAAATGCTAAATAGCTACTCAGCCATGATTGGCTCTCTGTGTGTTCACCCCAACTCATGTTGAATTCTCTTAAATATGTAACAGGGATTTGAAAACATTTTTCAGTTGAAGTGATTTTTCTTTGTTTTAATTTAAGTGTATTGTACTGAGTTTAAGCACTGTGTATTTTCTTGAGGTTTGTCCTATTTTTGAAGACCACATGAAATATTAAATTTTAATTTTTGTTATTTCCCATATGCTTTACCCCTCAATTTTACTTTCTCAGAAGTAAGTTCCACAGGAAAAAGTTAGAATTATACATTTGATAGTATGCAGTAGTGCAAATCTTTAATCCTAGAACTTGAGAAGCAGAGGCAGGAGGATCTCTGTGAGTCTGAGTTTAACCGGGTCTACATAGTGAGTTTAAATACATCTTGGGCTGAATAAGGGAAACTCTGTCTCAAAAAAAAAAAAAAAATACAACCAAGCAAACAAAAAACAACCAAACAAAAAACAAAGCCAAAAACCAAACCAAACCAAAACAAAACCAATTATTGTGAATTTGATAATAAGTTGTACTATGAATTTTCTTTTTAAAGACTATTCCTCTACATTATAAATATAGAATGTCCTGCTTGTTTCTTGGATTGTTGCATATATTCTTTATATGGCTAGATAGTTACAAATACAAATCCAGAATTTGAGAGGGAGCAAAGGGGTAGCTTCAGGGAGAAAAGGTAGGGAAGTAAATGATGTGATTGATTTTAATTAAAAGTTAATATTTTAAAAAGAACACAAAAATAGTCTTTCCAATATTTCCTCCTAGGGATCTCACCAAACATTATCAGCACATGTTGGCAATGGTTTTTGCTATAGAAAAAATAAACAAGGACCCAAATATTCTATTCAATATGTCACTGGGATTCTCTCTCTTCAATGTTGACTTTATTGAGATGAAGGCTGTGGAAAGTTCTGTGTCTTTGCTCTCAGGAGAGAGCCCACCAATTCCTAACTACAGTTGTAGGCCTGAGAAGACTGATAAGGTGGTTGCAGTGATAGGAGGCATTTCAACAGGAATATCAACTCAGATCTCCCAAATTCTAAGTCTCTACAATGTCCCACAGGTATGCAAAGAATATTGGTTCCTTAGGTTAAACATAACATAGTACTAGATAACTAATTAATTCAATTTTTGTTTATTGATGAGGTATGGTACTGCTTAATAATTTACTATTTAGTGGTCATTTTTAACTCTAAAGTATAATTTATTCATTAGATGAAATAATGTTTGTATAAGAAATTTATTTTAAAAGCTTAAAAATTGAAAACACAGATAAAGTAATGACAACCTGTATTCTTACCACTCCAAGAAAATGTCCTTTGCCTTGTACCATTGTTAATACTGCCTTCTTTCATATCCAGTTTTAGATCATCACAAAGCATAAGGACTATTATAATTATACTCATATATCTTCACTGTAACTACTGTGGATATATTCCTGATTATTTTACTGTGGTATAAGCTCAGGTTGCCACATATCATTTATTTTTACAAAGAACTGTTGGTCAGACTTACTCTGGCTGGACATTTGGCCTGTTTCAATTTTCCTCGATTGGAACAAAAGTTGTCATTTCTGTTTTTGTTTAAAAACTTTTTGCTGATCAGTAATAACTTTTTATAAATAATGCTAGAACACTAGCATGCATAAGTCAAATGCACCTTAAGTAGTAATGAAGTTAAAAAGAGCTATTTAGAAGTATTCATCTACAAATAACAGTGACCCAATGTTAGCTGATATAATCAGTGAAGTAAATTAAAACTTTCAGCAAATGCATTAGACTGCCATATTGATGTCTTTTTATTTTATATTTTTCCTTATTTGTTTATGTTTGAGACTTTTTCCCACCATGCAGTTGGCTGGTCTTCAACTTCCTACGTAGCCCAGGATTGCCTTAGAGATAGCCTCCTGCCTTTGCTTCTCTAGGGCTGGGATTAAAGGTATGCACTGTTATGCCTGACCATTTTTTTCATTTATGAATTTTTATGAGTGAATATTTTTCTTTAAAATTTTTGACTTTGGATAAATGTTTGCTATGACATTTATAATGAATATGATTTTTCACAAGAAATGCATATATAATTGAACTTGTCTCATTTTTGTCACGGATCCTCCTACTGCATCTGAATGACCCCTGGCCTCTTGCCTAATAACTCCTCATTCTGTTTTCCTGACATAGGATTCTTCCCACTGCTCTGCAGCTTTTAAATTCCATGTAGCCCCCTATTCAGCCATGCAATGATCTGCTGAGCTACCAGAGTCCTTTCAGAAGATCCCTGTCCAAGGTGATATTTTGAAGTGTTTCCTTTAGTTTTCCTTTGCTATTTCAAAGTTTTGAGTTTAACCTAATGTCTCTGAGCTAATTAGAATGGATTGTTATTTTTGTTTTTGTTTTGTTTTGTTTTGCTTTGCACAAGGTAGAGAGACAGAAAAATCTACCTTAAGTTTTCTACATGGAGCTAACTAGATATTCGGTTTCCCTAGCAAATTGTGGAAGCAACTGTCTTCTCTCCAATATATGTTTTGACTATAATTATGTGAGCTTATTTTTTGATCTTCTGTTTGGTTTGTGTAAAGGTTTTTCTTATGCCAACAAGAGGCTGCTGTGTTACTATGGCTCAGTAATATACTTTAAGATCTGGTATATGAATTGACCTGTACCAGTACCCTCTCTATATAGGATGGCTTTGTCCAATGGGGGTCTTCGTGTTTCCATATGAATATTAGAATTGCCTTTGCTAGTTTTATGATGAGTGTCATAGGAAGGTTGATGAGAATTATGCATATATATATATATATATATGTGTGTGTGTGTGTGTGTGTGTGTCTTGCAGTGTTAATTCAGCCAATCTGTGTGTGTGTGTCCAAGTTCCTTATGTCTTCTAGAGTCTTTTTAAATTCCTTTAGTCTTCCACCTCTTTCCTTAGATTTATTCCTCGGTGCTTCATTTATTTATTTTTATTGCACATGGGACTACCCCCATGATTATTTCCTCTACACATTAATTATTTATATATAGGGAGCTAATAGTTTATTTAGATGTTTATTTTGTGTTCTGTTACTCTGATGAAAGTGTATATCAGTTCTGAGAGTTTTCATACTTAATGTTCCAAGAAGAGATCATGAGACAACTTTCAGACATAAACATATCATTTGCAAACAGGTATAATCTACTTTCTTCTCATTCTATTTGTAGGTGTTTTCTTACCACATTGATTTTGCTAGGGTTTTAAGCTAAAAACAAATGGTAAAGGTGAATGTACTCTAGCCCTTGGTTCGCAGTTTAACTAGTAAATTTTTATTTTTCATCTAGCGTTTTATCCACATCAATATCCCTGTGTACAGTATTTAAGGAGTTATGATTTTGGGGGGTATCATATTGCTCTGGGGGTTCATGTTTCTTTTGTGTCTGTGTTTGAGTTTGGAGTCTGCTGAATTGGACATTTCCTTTGGTTTTACTTGTACATCGTCTTATTGAGTCATATACTCCTTTGATGTAGAAGCATATTTATTATTTTGAAGATTGTGGAGAGAGAGAGAAGGTGGGCAGAGAGGGGGTTATGAATCACCTGACACAGTTGCTGGGAACTGAACTTCAATCCTTGGAATTATTATTTGTGATCATATGATGCATGGGTTTCATTATGGCCATTCACATGCACGTTTTTCTTACTGTCTGCTTCCTGCTACTTCTCACACCGTCCTGTCTTGCTGTATCTCTCTGAACAAAACTCTTTCATCTTTTAGTTCAGTGTTTATTACTGTCCCCTACCTTAGTAATTATTTTATCATTCTAGTGGGTCCCTTTCTAGTTCTCTCTTTCTGTCTGTCTCTGTTTCTCTGTCTCTCTGTCTTTCTGTCTTTCTATTTCTCTCTGTGTCTCTGTCTGTCTCTGTCTCTGTCTCTGTCTCTGTCTCTGTCTCTGTCTCTGTCTCTCTCTCTCTCTCTCACACACACACACACACACACACACACACCACTATGTCCTATGTCCCATGGTAAAGGGGAAACCTAAATGTGTCGGCTTTATTTTGCTTAATATTATATTTGTATTTCCATCCACCTTCCTCCAAATGTCTTTATTCTTCATGGTTACATATAAGTCTGTTGTGCATATTTAGCATCTTTCTGCTTTTATCCATTCCTATTATGGACATCTAGTTTGTTTCAGTTTCTAGGTTACTGTAAATAGTGTAAAGAGCAAAATCAACAGTAAAGGATGGAGGTGCAGTTTCTCTTGCTTTGGCTTGGAGCATAGAAGTCTATACTAAGGAGTAATAGAGCTGAGTTGTGTAGTTGGTCTATACTTAGTGTTTAAGAAACTCTATGCTGTGTCCATATTGTGTCAGTAATAATGTTTCCTGTTTCCTCACACCTGCCATTTTGTTTGGTTTGGTTAGTTCTTAAGATTCATTTATTTTATATATACAAGTGTTTCTCCTGCGTGCATGTTGTATGCAACACTTGTGTACCTAGTGTCCATAGAGAAAGCTGCAATAAGGTGTTAGGTCATCTGGATATGGAGTTTGGTGGTTTTGAACCTGTGCAGGAACAGTCCACATTCTTAAATGCTGAGCCACCTCTCCAGCACCTGCTACCTATTCCCATCATGAAAACACCGATAATTGAGGTAACAGAGTCATAAAGTCTTGTAATTTAGATTTTCCTGGTGGTTCAGGATGGTAAACACTGCCGAAATATTTATTGAACATTGGTGTTTCTTTCTTGCTGAGAACTGTCTGTTTAGTTCATTAATTGGTTTGTTAATTTAAAGATTCATGTTTGTTGGGTTTCATTTTGAAATTCAAGTTTTTCTCTTCATACTGTGGCCAGCTGTCTGTGTATAGCCACTGGTAGTTATGCATGTGGCTCAACATAACAAGATCAATGTACTCACAACATCCTGAGACATTTTTTGTCATTTCTTTTGCAATTTATTTGCACACATCACAAGAGTGAAGTGTGGAGTGGGCAGAGCTGTGCTGTTGACCATGATCTATAGATTTTTCATTTCCTTTATCATGTTGGCATTTTTGTTTGAGTTTTTCTATGTAGAATAAGTAAACCATCTCTAGTATATGTTAATGATTTCCTGATATATGAAAATTATTCCTTTCTTTTCCAATTCTTCTCTTTCTTTGCCAATCTGAGTGCTGTATGTCTGCTCTCAAACATTTCTGTGTGCTGGGTCCTCTGTATGATAAATCCCACAACTTTCTTTCTAGATTCACTTTCATATTTTCCAGAGTGCATCCTTGAGTAGAAGACAGGTTGTTCAGTGGTGGTTTTCACTTGACTGATTTGTATTTTAACTTTCAGCAACTTTATTTGGTTACCTTTTTTTTTTTTTTCAAATTTTTTCCTCCACATTTTAACTTTTCTCCACCAAATGCCTGTTTGCTATGTTCTATTTAGATTCAGAATTGATTCCCTTACTGCCTCTACCAGCTTATGTGAACTCTGTAATTATTTGTGATTACTGGCCACTCTACACAACAGACCAACTCTGGCATCCAATCCTGTGTCATTTTTCTTATTCTGTTTGATTTCTACTACTGAAGAATTACAGCCTCATTTAGACACCATTGTTGTGTTCTCTATCTATTATCTATCTATCTATCTATCTATCTATCTATCTATATATATATATATATATATAAATATATCATATATCTATCTATCTATATCAATGTTTATGAATGTGCGTGCATGTGTCCATGTGTGTGCATGAGTGTGTACCTGTGTGCTTGTGTAGGGGTTGGTATGTGGCAAATGGTGTTAGTATCTGGACTGTACATGTAGGCATATCAATATATCTGGCAGTCAGACAGTCTTCCTCCATCACTTTCTACACTCTTGCCTTTAAACAGCACTGCAGAGTAACCTTGAGATTTTGAGATGACTAGTCAGCAAGATCTTGGGATTTATCTGTGTCTATCCTGCTATATTAGGGTATAAGCATACAAAGCCAAGTATGACTTGTTATGAAGATGCTGAGGATTCTAGTTCAGACCCTTAGTCACCTCCTCAGCTTCATAAAACACACACACACACACGTTAGCTTTAAAGAAATGGATTCATCATGATATTGTCATGCATGTATAGCATTACACTTTGTTCTTTGATCTCCTCAGGCTTTGACCTATCAGACTCCACAGTTATTGTCTGATCCCGTACTCAGTGAGACAGTGAACTACGTTCTCCCTCCATAAACTGCCTTATCCAAGCCTCCTCCTACCTAACTTTTCAGCTTCTTGCCATTGTGACCTTCCTTTTCCATGCCTGCTTCCTGAGGCAGCCTTATCTAGGTCTGTTTACCTGTCTGCAGATTCTGTGACGTGCTGTTAGTCCCTATTCTCAGTCCCCACAGTAGGTCATTGTTGGACAATCAGTTCTCTCCTGACAGTGGAGCCTGCCACAGTCATAGGGAGCGACAAACTATAGCTCTTTTACTTTGTCGGCCCATCTTCCGGGAGGAACAGCGGTCTTCCTGAGAGCAAACACACAAGTCCTGAAAGAACTCTGGGCTTGTCCTGTCAGCAGGACAATTGATCTCTTTATCACAGACTCTTGCCTTATATTAGGATGCAATTCGTCACATTTCAAACACGTACTTTTTTTTTTAATTTATGGTTTAAAAGTAGTTCCTTCGGATTTTTAGAAATATGCTTAATTAAGAAAGTTATGTTAATTAATATAATATAAGTAATGTTTTATTAATTTAATTCATGGAACTCATGAACCCACTATCAGAGTTTATTAATATAAAAAATTTATCATCTTATATCAACTATTTAAATTTCTTACTCTTGTGAATTTACTAAATATTGAGTACTTCTTTATGCTAGCATTTCCTTCCTCAACATATTTTTATTCATTTTCTGATTTCTTCTTTCCTATTCCTTCTCCTTTTCTCCACACACTCCTCTCTTCCAATCAATTAACATGTATTGAGTATCTGCATTCAATTATCATGATTTTGGATCCAATAAGTAAACTATTCACTAGACAATCCAAACTCAGATTCATGGTGAGAAGTCAGTGAATGGAGCCAGGGCATAAGCTGTTGATTAGGGCATGACCCAGTGGGTATCTAATTTTAGGAAATTAGTTAGGGAATTTGTGTGGAAAGGGGGATCAGATCCCAAACTGAGCCATGAGACACCAGGATATTCTGATATCACCAGTGGGGAGAGGGGGGAGGGGGAGAAGATTCAGTAAGACCTACTGGTAGTGTTGGTCAAAATTGGAAATACATTCCTTGATCAAAGAAGGAATCCTGGAACTCATTAAAGATCACATTTTAAGGAAAAGGAATGTTTCATGCCAATATTAGATTAAGTTTAATTGTGAAGTGAATTTCATAATCGATCATTCAATATAGCAGATTAGGTAAGAAATGATATAGTCTACCCCCTACCATGGAGAAGATGCCCTAAAATTCATAGGAATGACAGTGTAGTCATCTCAGTTGAAGTTTTAAGGATAGCAATATGATGGGGGTGACCAGAATGACCTGTTAAAGAGAGATTTTTCAACATTCATTGAGGGAGATAGTGAGCATTCGATCCTAAACAAACTTATTTTATGGTAGTTGACTACAGATTAAGCATTACAGAAAGACAAAATGCATAGGAACTTCTAGGGAAATAATATACTTCACTAGTAGATTATTAAATGTTGATTCTTTTTGATTGAAAATTATTGTGACTTCAAGTAAAAGAAGGCCTTTATTAACATTTCTCTACTTCTATTATCAGAAAGATGAGAGTTTTGGTATGGGAAGTGACAGACTTGCAAATGCTCTGGTTTGACTGGTATTATGTGAAATGAGAGATGGAGATAAACATTCTGGCCCTGTTTGATATGGTTTTACAAAAGTTTAAGGAAACATTTCCTGTGAGCAGTTAGAAGACAGTGGTATATCATAGGTAATAAGTTGTAAATTCTTAGCAAAATTATCTAATTGTTTAATTTCTCCTAGAGTTCATAAACAGAGAAGTTATACCAAATCATTTGAGAATAAACATAATTTTCTTGTCTTATGTAGTAACTTTCTTTCTGTTTAGATCAGCTATGCTCCTTTTGACCATAGTCTTGGGACCAGAGTTCAGCTCCAGTCTCCTTACCAGTTTCCTGTGCACACCACAGCATTGTATCATGGAATTATTCAACTGCTGCTATACTTCACTTGGGTCTGGGTTGGCCTGGTAGTTCCAGATGATATGCGGGGAGAACTCTTCCTTAGGGACATCACAGAGGAGATGACAAACCATGGACTTTGTGTTGCATTTGCAGAAAAGGTTCCAGAATTTCCTGCTAAGGACACGGTAAACAGGGAACTTTTTATGGAAAGATTCACACTGACACGTGTTATCATTGCATTTGGTGACACATATTCTCTTTTGAGATTTGTCTATAACATCTTCTGCAATACTCCTTTTGGGAATATCTGGATCACAACTTCTGATTGGGATATCACTACATTATTCTTTCAACAAAATCTAGGTTATACATACTTTGGTGGAGGATTATCATTTTTTGTTCACATAGATGAAATTCTGGGATTCAAGGATTTTCTCAGAGATGTTCAACCTAGAAAATACCCTCATGATATCTTTATCCAGGATGTGTGGTCCATCTTATTTGAATGTCCATATTTTCAACAGCACGGGATCAGGGAACTGAGTCAATGTGAACAAAATGGCAGCCTGAGCACACGACCTCTGCATGTTTGGGATATGAATACCTCACTCTCCAGCTATAAAGTCCATGCTGCTGTGTATGCCATTGCCCAGGCACTCCACGAGGAGCTTTCACTCAGAGTGGAAGGAGGCTCACTCCATAAAGCTCCTCTCCCTTGGAAGGTGGCAATAGCTGGTCTTGTATTTCCCTAGGGCACTGGGCCCTGGCTTATATGTTCTTTACTTTGGTTTATGATCTTTCCTAATTATTGGTAGAACAATATTTCTGCTGTTAGCATAGTTCTTTAGAGTACTGTCTCCTTCCTCAAAGTATTCATGTTATTCTGTAGCATAGAACAATAGTGTTAGAGAAGAAATAAAGAAAACCACATTGTAGTGTTTAAAGTTGAGCTAACATTATTATCAGAAAACAATATGTGCCTGATGCTTAAAAATGGTTTTTCTATCTCAAGCACATTCAAACAATAATACTTATACCCTTTATTTGTCACATGTTTTTACTATTTTTAATAATTTGTGAAGAAATTATTATATACAAATCAAGAGGCTTATACAAGTATAAATGTGGCATATTTTAAGGGATTTTAGTCACATTTGATGCAGTAGCTTGGTTTGTTTTGATAAACAGATCCTAGAAATAACACATAGCTTCTATAAGGCTAGACATTATCATCCATGTCTTTTATCCAGTATGTGGGAGGCTGAGGCAGAAGGATCATGAGTTTGAAGCCAGCTAAGGCTGAATAGACAGACCTTGTCTTAAAAATCAAATCCCAAACCAAACTGAAACAAAAACAAGTTCTTTGATATGAAGCTTGATTGAATGGGGTGGCACTAATCATGACACATCAACTTTCCACGTTTATCCTTCTGCATCTTTTTATATTTTCCACAGCTATTGCATTTCCACAACTTACCAGAGTCCCTTTATCTACATTGTTGTCAATACTTTATTTTTTGAGTTTGTTTTTAATTTGCTTCTTGTTTGGTACTTTCAAACACTTGAATAATGAATGTTGTGTATTTTTTTACCCCTGCCCTATTGCAATTCCTACCTCTTCTTTCTCTTTTGGAGCCTTTCTCTCAACCAGTCCTCTCTCAGTCTCACTACCTCTTTCTTTAGGTGGGGCCCATTAAATGTAGTTATAGTTTCTTACCCAAGAGTGGGAGGTTATTACTAGCCTAAGGACTAATTATCCCTTTAGGTCACATAAATCTTTTGTGTGTTTTGAATTTTGACATCGGGCATGCTAACACATCCAAAGAGGTATAGCTCACAGTGAGCGTTATTACCACATGTATCACTTTCTTGAAAAAAATATATGGCTAAGGGTTTATCTATCTTGTTGATTTTCTCAAAAAACCAGCTCCTCATTTGGTTGATTCTTTGAATAGTTCTTGTTTCCACTTGGTTGATTTTGCCCCTGAGTGTTTATTATTTCCTGCCGTCTACTCCTCCTGGGTGAATTTGCTTCCCTTTATTCTGGAGTTTTTAGGTGTGTTGTCAAGCTGCTAATATGTGCTCTCTCTAGTTTCTTTTTGGAGGCACCCAGAGCTATGAGTTTTCCTCTTAGAAATGCTTTCTTTGTGTCCCATAAGTTTGGGCATGTTGTGGCTTCATTTTCATTAAATTCTAAAAAATCTTTAATTTCTTTCTTTATTCCTTCCTTGACCAAGGTATCATTGAGAAGAGTGTTGTTCATTTTCCAAGTGAATGCTGGCTTTCTATTATTTATGTTGTTATTGAAGATCAGCCTTAATCCATGGTGATCTGATAGGATGCATGGGACAATTTCAACATTTTTCTATCTGTTGAGGCCTTTTTTGTGAACAATTATATGGTCAATTTTGGAGAAGGTACCATGAGGTGCGGAGAAAAAGGTATATCCTTTTGTTTGAGGATAAAATGTTCTGTAGATATCTGTTAGATCCATTTGTTTCATAACTTCTGTTAGTTTCCTGTGTCCCTGTTTAGGTTCTGTTTCCACAATCTGTCCATTGATGAAAGTGGTGTGTGAAGTCCCCCACTATTATTGTGTGAGGTGCAATGTGTGCTTTGAACTTTACTAAAGTCTCTTTAATGAATGTGGCTGCCCTTGCATTTGGAGCATAGATACTCAGAATTGAGAGTTCCTCGTGGAAGATTTTACCTTTGATGAGTATGAAGTGCCCCTCCTAGTCTTTTTTGATAACTTCTGGATGGAATTTGATTTTATTCGATATTAGAATGGCTACTCCAGCTTGTTTCTTCAGACCATTTGCTTGGAAAATTGTTTTCCAGCCTTTCACTCTGAGGTAGTGTCTGTCTTTTTCCCTGAGATGGGTTTCCTGTAAGCAGCAAAATGTTGGGTCCTGTTTATGTAGCCAGTCTGTTAGTCTATGTCTTTTTATTGGGGAATTGAGTCCATTGATATTAAGAAATATTAAAGAAAAGTAATTGTTGCTTCCTGTTATTTTTGTTGTTAAAGTTCGCATTCTGTTCTTGCAGCTGTCTTCTTTTAGGTTTGTTGAAGGATTACTTTCTTGTTTTTTCTAGGGTATATTTTCTGTTCTTGTGTTGGTATTTTCCCATTATTATCCTTTGAAGGGCTGGATTCATGGAAAGATATTGTTGAATTTGGTTTTGTCGTGGAATACTTTGGTTTCTCCATCTATGGTAATTGAAAGTTTGGCTGGGTATAGTAGCCTGGGCTGGTATTTGTGTTCTCTTAGTGTCTGTATAACATCTGTCCAGGCTCTTCTGGCTTTCTTTGTCTCTGGAGAAAAGTCTGGTGTAATTCTGATAGGCCTGCCTTTATATGTTACTTGACCTTTTTCCCTTATTGCTTTTAGTATTCTATCTTTATTTAGTGCATTTGTTGTTCTGATTATTATGTGTCAGGAAGAATTTCTTTTCTGGTCCAGTCTATTTGGAGTTCTGTAGGCTTCTTGTATGTTCATGAGCATCTCTTTCTTTAGTTTTGGGAAGTTTTCTTCTATAATTTTGTTGAAGATAATTGTTGGCCCTTTAAGTTGAAAATTTTCATTCTCATCTACTCCTATTATCTGTAGGTTTGGTCTTCTCATTGTGTCCTGAATTTCCTGGATGTTTTGAGTTAGGATCTTTTTGCATTTTGCATTTTCTTTGATTGTTGTGCCTATCTTCTCTATGAAATCTTCTGCACCTGAGATTCTCTTTTCCATCACTTGTATTCTGTTGCTGATGCTTGCATCTATGGTTCCAGGTTTCTTTCCTAGGGTTTCTATCTCCAGTGTTGCCTCACTTTGGGTTTTTGTTATTGTGTCTACTTCCCTTTTTAGGTCTAGTATGGTTTTGTTCGTTTCCATCACCTGTTTGAATGTGTTTTCCTGTTTTTCTTTAAGGACTTCTACCTGTTTGTTTGTGTTTTCCTGTTTTTCTTTAAGGACTTATAACTCTTTAGCAGTGTTCTCCTGTATTTCTTTAAGTGAGTTATTAAAGTCCTTCTTGATGCCTTCTACCATCATCATGAGATATGTTTTTAAATCTGGGTCTAGATTTTTGTGTGTGTTGGGGTGCCCAGGACTGGGTGAGGTGGGAGTACTGGGTTCTGATGATGGTGAGTGATCTTGGTTTCTGTTAGTAAGATTCTTAATTTTGCCTTTTGCCATCTGGTAATCTCTGGAGTTTGTTGTTATAGTTGTCTCTGGTTAGAGCTTGTTCCTCTTGTGATTCTGATAGCCTCTATCAGCAGACCTGGGAGACTAGTTCTCTCCTGAGTTTCAATGGTTAGAACACTCTCTGCAGGCAAGCTCTTCTCTTGCAGAGAAGGTGCACAGATATCTGGCAGAAGATGAAGGCCCGAAACAGGGCTTGTCCCAGAATCTGTGTAGCTTCTGTAATCTACAGTCTCACCTGCGCAGGCTAGTCTTGGTGGGATCTGGGAACCAAGATGGCTCCCACACATGTTGTGGCAAAGCCCTCCCGGGTGGGGCAGACACCTCTCCTCTGGCAGGGAAGGTGCCCGGATGTCTTGATCCAGAAACGGGGTCTGCCTCAGAAGCTCTGTGGCTTCTGCCTCTCCCATAAGCTGTTATCTTCTGTAGTCCACACTCTCACCTGTGCAGACTAGTCTTGGTGGTGTCCGGGAACCAAGATGGCTCTATTGAGTATTTTTTAAAAGTGTTTCTCAGCCCTTTAAGATTCATTTATTGAGAATTCTGTTTAGCTCTGTCCCTAAAGTTTTAAAAATTAGACTGGTGGTTTGTTGATGGTTGTCTTCAGTTCTTTATGTATTTTGGATATTAGCTCTCTGTCATATTTAGAGTTGATAAAAAAAATATTTTCCATTCCATTGACTGCCATTTTGTTCTATTGAAATTGTACTTTGCCTTTCAGATGCTTTTTGGTTTCATGAGGTCCCATGTATTCATTGCCCTATCAGTATTCTGTTTATGAAGTTGTGTCCTGTGCTAATATGTGTAGAGTTAAAATAATTAAATAAATTTTGGCAGCCCATTCTGCACTACCTTCCCAAAATTCCAGCTTTTCAAAAGAAAGACACACTCAATATACTTTAATATTCCTAAAACAGCTCAATGGCTGGGTCATTTCCTAACCTCTAAGTGGCTAATCCACCTCCCTCTGAAATCTTGAGTTATCATTTATTACATTTGGAATTTTACCTTGGCTGCTCTGGATCCAGTTGAACAGCACAATTGGGCAGCTATCTCCTACCTCCTACATGGATAATGTGGCCCAGTGTCCTGCACCTTCTCAGGCCTGGCATATCAATCACGAGAGGAATAAGCTCTAACCAGGATCTCTTTTTCTCCGCCCCTCCAGGCATTGTAGATTTCTTTCTCCTAGCCAGGGAATCCTATAAGTCTCACCTCTCTCCTCTCCCCAGTCACTGACTGTCAGCATCTTTATTTACCTAATCAGATACAACTGGGAGCAGGTTCCCAGAAGCTATGTGCAGTAGAAGTTCTTACATAAACACAATTATGGTGAATGTAATTAGCATCCATAATACAAGCAGTTATAAATATGTTCAAGGCTATTCCCTACTTTTCTTCAATCTAGATCACTGTGTCTATTTTAATGTTGTGTTTATCAATTAGTCTTGGGTTTTGTAGAGGGTAATAAGTAAGAATCTATTACCATTCTTCAACATGAAGACATCCAGTTAGACAGAATCATTTTTGAAGAGGCTTTATTTTTTTCATGATGTATTTCTAGCTTCTGTATAAAAAATATGGTGTCTATAGATGTGTAGATTTATGTCTGGGTCTTTAGATCGATTCTATTGCTCAACATGTCTCTTTTTATGAGACTATTTTGTGGCTTTTATTACTATAGCACTGTGGTATACTTTAAAATTAGGGATAGTAATACCTCTACAAGTTAATTTCCTGTTTATTATGTTGATTCTCTCTTTTTGAACACTCGCAAGGAGCTTATATTTATCTACAATTCAGACCATTTCAAAGTGTGATGGGAAAGTTCAAACACCAGAGCAAGCGGGAATAATATCAGTCATTCAAGTCTTTATGCAGTGCCGCACACAATTATGCACAGACCAGATACAAAAATCCTACAGGTGGTACCCCATGACCCCTAATTCTGCTGATCCATGAGCATGGGAGAAATTTCCATCTTTTGATATTTTCTTTTTTCTTCAAATTCTTAAAATTTTATCATACAAGGCTTTTGCTTGCTTGATTTTGCTACCCCAAATATTTTTTGTGGCTATTGTGAATAATATCATTTCCTTGATTTTTTTCCTCCGTCTGTTTGTCATTTGTATATAGGAAGGCTACTAATTTTTTTGTATCCATACACATTGCTGAAAGTGTTCATCAGCCAGAGGAGTTCCCTGGTAGAATTTAAGGGGTTGCTTATGTATACTAGCATATCATCTGTAAATAATATCTTAAATTTTTATTTTCTTGTTTGTATCCATTGATCTCCTTTAGCTCTTGTACTGCTGTAACATCCATTTTGTTTATAGCATCTACTTGCTTTAGGACTTACTGAGTTTATATAGTTGAAGTTGTTATATCTTTGTAATAAATTTTCTCACAGTTATTTGAAATTCCTTGCCTTTCATGACATTGCTTGACCTAAATTCTTCTCTCCTCAAAGTTACATTCAATTGTCTTTTATCTATCTATCTATCTATCTATCTATCTATCTATCTATCTATCTACCTATCATCTATCTATCTATCTATCTATCTATCTATCTATCTATCTACCTATCTATCACCTATCTATTATCCATCCATCCATCCATCCATCCACAAATTTCTCTCAGTGCTATGAATTGAACCCAGGACCTTGTGCATTCTGGTAGATATTATCACTGAGATCGCTCCTCAAACTTACCCCTTCTTATTTTAGTAAGCAGTTACATGAATTATCATTCTTATTCTTTAACTTTTATATCCTATGGCTAAATTCAATCTCTTTGGCCAGATTCTAGTTATATTATCTCTTTAAAAATATTTTAGCTTGTTATTTTAGGGGTAGTTGAAGAATTTATTCCATGAATACATATAGTTAGTGCCACACAAGAATGTGTCAATCAAGAGGAAATCACATATACAGTGGTAGTCTAATAAGTTTTAATTTTCTAATGATGGTGTGATCACACTCTTTTGTACATTTGAATTCTGAAATGTTTGCTCAATCACAAAATATTCTAATAATGCATATCTCAGAATGGATCCTTCTTCTTAAGTAACACATGTCTGTAGACATTATACATTTAAAATAATTATTGCTGGGTAAAGACTTATTGTTTCCCTTTTGTCTATCTATCTATCTATCTATCTATCTATCTATCTATCTATCTATCTATCTATCCATCCACCTATCTATCTATTTATTGAATGTTTCACACTTTTGTTTTCACTTCACTTGCCACTTGCTATAGTGGTATGATTTGTTAGGTTTTTTTTCTCTGCTTATTGTTCTCTTTTTCCATTTTTTATATGGCCACTATATAAAAAATATCTTTTAGTTCTGTGTTATACACAATTTCAATTATATGCATAGTTATGTACTTCCATCTATCTCTGATTTTTGATGTTAAAGTCAATATCTTCATGTATTATATATCCATTAATATATCAGCATGATTATGTTTAATATTTTATTAAATATTTTTTTCATTTACATTTCAAATGCTATTCCTCTATACCCGCTACAGCCCTGCACCCCAACCGGCCCACTCCCAATTCATGGCCTGGGCATTCCCCTGTAGAGGGGCAAATAATCTTTGCAAGACCAAGGGCCTCTTCTCCCATTGATGGCCTACTAGGCCAAACTCTGCTACATATTCAACTAGAGACACAAGCTCGGGGGGGGGGGTGTACTGGTTAGGTCATATTGTTGTTTTTCCTATACCATTGCAGACCCCTTTAGCTCCTTGAGTAATTTCTCTAGCTCCTTTATTGGAGGTCCTGTGGTCGATCTAGTAGATGACTGTGAGCATCCACTTCTGTATATGCCAGGCACTGGCATATCCTCACGAGAGAAAGCTATATCAGGGTCTTGTCAGCAAACTATTGCTGGCATATGCAATAATGTCTGGGTTTGGTGGAGTTTCTGGGATGGATACTGGAGTGGGGTAGTCTCTGGATGGTCCTTCCTTCTGTCTCACCTCTGTACTTTGTCTCTGTAACTCCTTCCATGGGTATTTTGTTCCCCATTCTAAGAACCAACGAAGTATCCACACTTTGGTTTTTCTTCTTGAATTTCATGTGCTTTGCAAATTGTATCTTGGGTATTCTAAGTTTCTGGGCTAATATCCACTTATCAGTGAGTGAATATCAAGTGACTTCTTTTGTGATTGGGTTACCCCACTCAGGATGATATCCTCCCAATCATCCATTTGCCTAAGAACCTCATAAATCCATTGTTTTTAATAGCTGAGTAGTACTCCATTGTGTAAATGTACCACATTTTCTGCATCAATTCTTCTGTTGAGGGACATCTGTGTTCTTTCCAGCTTCTGGATATTATAAGTAAGGCTGCTATGAACATAGTGGAGCATGTGTTCTTATTACAAGTTGCAACATCTTCTGGGTATATGCCCATGAGAGGAATTGCTGGATCTTCCAGTAGTTCTATGTCCAATTTTCTGAGGAACCGCCAAACTGATTTCCAGAGTGGTTGTACAAGCTTGCAATTCCACCAGCAATAGAGGAGTGTTAATCTTTCTCTACATCCTCACCAGCATCTGCTGTTACCTGAATTTTTGATCTTAGCCATTCTGGTTGGTGTGAGGTGGAATCTCAGGGTTGTTCTAATTTGCATTTCCCTGATGATTAAGGATGTTGAATTTTTTTTTCAGGTTCTTCTCAGCTATTCAGTATTCCTCAGTTGAGAATTCTTTGATTAGCTCTGTACCCCATTTTTAACAGGGTTATTTGATTTTCTGGAATCCAACTCCTTGAGTTCTTTATGTATATTGGATATTAGTCCCCAGTCAGATTTAGGATTGGTAAAGATCCTTTCCCAATTTTTTCTCTTATTGACAATGTCTTTTGCCTTACAGAAGCTTTGCAATTTTATGAGGTCCGATTTGTCGATTCTCGATCTTACAGCACAAGCCATTGCTGTTCTGTTCAGGAATTATTCCCCTGTGCCCATATCTTCAAGGCTTTTCCCTGCTTTCTCCTCTATAAGTTTCCGTGTCTCTGGTTTTATCTGGAGTTCTTTTATCCACTTAGACTTGAGCTATGTACAAGGGATAAGAATTGATCAATTCACATTCTTCTACATGATAACTACCAGTTGTGCCAGCACCATTTGTTGAAAATGCTGTCATTTTTCCACTGAATGGCTTTAGCTCCCTTGTCAAAGATCAAGTGACCATAGGTGTGTGGATTCATTTCTGGGTCTTCAATTCTATTCCATTGATCTACCTGTCTGTCATGGTACCACTACCATGCAGTTTTTATCACAAGTGCTCTGTAGTACAGCTTGAGGTCAGGCATGATGATTCCACTAGAGGTTCTTTTATTGTTGAGGATAGTTTTTGCTATCTTAGGTCTTTTGTTATTCTAGATGAATTTGCAAATTACCCTTTTTAACTCAATGAAGAATTGTGTTGGATTTTGATGGGGATTGCATTGAATCTATAGATTGCTTTTGGCAAGATAGCCAGTCTTACTGTAGTAATTCTGCCAATCCGTGAGCATGGGGAATCTTTCCATATTCTGAGATCTTCTTTGATTTCTTTCTTGAGAGACTTGAAGTTCTTATCAAACAGATTTTTCACTTCCTTAGTTAGAGTCAAACCAAGGTATTTTATATTATTTGTGACTGTTGTGAAGGGTGTTGTTTCCCTAATTTCTTTCTCAACCTGTTTATTGTTTGTGTGGAGAAAGGCCACTGATTTGTTTGAGTTAATTTTATATCCAGCTATTGCACTTAAGCTGTTTATCAGGTTTAGGAGTTCTATGGTCAAATTTTTAGGATCACTTATTTATACTATCATATCATCTGAAAATAGTGTTATTTTGACTTCTTCCTTTCCAATTTGTATCCCCTTGATCTCCTTTTGTTGTCTAATTGCTCTGGCTAGGACTTCAAATACTATATTGAATAGGTTGGGAGAAATTGCACAGTCTTGTCTAGTCCCTGATTTTAGTGGGATTACTTCAAGTTTCTCTCCATTTAGTTTGATGTTGGCTACTGATTTGCTGTATATTGCTTTTACTATGTTTAGGTATGGGTCTTGAATTCCTGAACTTTCCAAGACTTTTATCATGAATGGTTGTTGGATTTTGTCAAATTTTTCTCAGCATCTAATGAGATCATTTGGTTTTTGTCTTTGAGTTTTTTTTATAAAGTGGATTATGGTGATGGATATCAGTATATTAAACCATCCCTGCTTTGGATTTCCTCAGGTTCTGTTGTTATGTGTCTCTTTTCATTTCTGATTTTGTTAATTAGGGCATTGTCCCTGTGCTGTCTAGTGAGTCTGGCTAAGTGTTTATTTATCTTGTTGATTTTCTTTAAAAAACAGCTTCTGGTTTTGTTGATTCTTTGTGTAATTCTTTTTGTTTTTTCTTGGTTAATTTCAGCCCTGAGTTTGATTATTTCCTGCCATCTACTCCTCTTTGTTGAATTTGCTTCTTTGTGTTCTAGAGCTTTTAGGTGTGCTGTCAAGCTGCTAATGTGTGCTCTATCTAGTTTCTTTTTGGCAGCATTCAGAGCTGTGGGTTTTCTTCTTAGGACTACTTTCATTGTGTCCCACAAGTTTGGGTATGTTGTGGCTTCATTGTCACTAAACTCTAAAATGTCTCTAATTTCTTTCTTTATTTCTTCCTTGACCAAGTTATCATTGAGTAGAGTGTTGTTCAGTTTCCACATGAATGTTGGCTTTCTATTATTTATGCTGTTGTTGAAGATCAGCCATAGTCCGTGGTGAGATGATAGGATGCATGGAATAATTTCAATATTTTTGTATCTGTTGAGGTCTGTTTTGTGACTGATTATATGGTCAGTTTTGGAGAAGGTGACATGAGGTGCTGAGAAGAAGGTATATCCTTTTGTTTTAGGATAAAATGTTTTGTAGAGATCTGTTAAATCCATTTGTTTCATAACTTCTGTTAGTTTCAATATGTCTTTGTTTAGTTTCTGTTCCCAGGATCTGAATTGAGAGTTCATCTTGGAATATTTTACCTATGATGAGTATGAAGTGCCCCTCCTTTTATTTTTTCATAAGTTTGGGTTGGAAGTCGATTTTATTCTATATTAGAATGGCTACTTAAGCTTGTTTCTTTGGACCATTTCCTTGGAAAATTGTTTTCTAGCCTTTTACTTTGAGGTTGTGTCTGTCTTTTTGCCTGAGGTTGGTTTCCTGTAAGCAGCAAAATGTTGGGTCCTGTTTATATAGCCAGTCTGTTAGTCTATAACTTTTTATTGGGTAATTGAGTCCATTGATATTAAGAGATATTAAGGAAAAGTAACTGTTACTTCCTGTTATTTTTGTTGTTAGAGTTGACATTCTGTTCTTGTGGCTGTCTTCTTTTAGGTTTGTTGAAGGATTACTTTCTTGCTTTTTCTAGGACATAAGTTCAGTCCTTGTGTTGGTGTTTTCCCTTTATTATCCTTTGAAGGGCTCGATTCATAGAAAGATATTGTGTGAGTTTGGTTTTGTCATGGAATACGTTGGTTTCTCCATGTATGGTAATTGAGAGTTTTGCTGGATATATTAGCTTTGGCTGGCATTTGTGTTCTCTTAGGGTCTTATGACCTCTGTCCAGAATCTTCTGGCTTTCATAGTCTCTGGTCAGAAGTCTGGTGTAATACTGACAGGTCTGCCTTTATATGTTACTTAACTTTTTCCCCTATTGCTTTCAATATTCTACTTTTATTTAGTGCATTTGTTGTTCTGATTATTATGTGATGAAAGGAATTTCTTTTCTGTTACAGTCTATTTGGATTTCTGTAGGCTTCTTGTATGTTCATAGTCATCTCTTTCTTTAGGTTAGGGAAGTTTTCTTCTATAATTTTGTTGAAGATATTTACTGGCTCTTTAATTTGAAAATCTTCATTCTCATCTATACCTATTATCCTTAGGTTTTGTCTTCTCATTGTGTACTGGATTTCCTGGATGTTTTGACTTAGGATCTTTTTGTATTTTGCATTTTCTTTGATTTTTGTGTCCATGTTCTCTATGGAATATTCTTCACCTGAGATTCAATTTTCCATCTCTTGTGTTCTGTTGCTGATGCTTGCATCTATGGTTCCTAATTTCTTTCCTAGGGTTTCTATCTCCAAAGTTGTCTCCGTTGGGTTTTCTTCATTGTTTCTACTTCCATTTTTAGATCTTGAATGACTTTGTTCAATTCCAGTACCTGTTTGGTTGTGTTTTCCTGTAATTCTTTAAGGGAGTTTTGTATTTCCTCTTTATGGAATTCTACCTGTTTAGCAGTTTTCTCCTGTATTTTTTAAATAAGTTATTAATGTCCTTCTTGAAAAAATGTTCAACATCCTTAATCATCAGGGAAATGCAAATCAAAACAACCCTGAGATTCCATCTCACACCAGTCAGAATGGCTAAGATCAAAAATTCAGGTGACAGCAGATGCTGGTAAAGATGTGGAGAAATGGAACATTCCTCCATTGTTGGTAGGATTGCAAGCTTGTACAACCACTCTGGAAATCAGTCTGGCGATTCCTCAGAAAATTGGACATAGTACTACCAGAGGATCCCGCAATACCTCTCCTGGGCATATATCCAGAAGATGTTCCAACTGGTAAGAAGGACACATGCTCCACTATGTTCATAGCAGCCATATTTATATAAGCCAGAAGCTGGAAAGAACCCAGATGCCCCTTAACAGAGGAATGGATACAGAAAATGTGGTACATTTACACAATGGAGTACTACTCAGCTATTAAAAATAATGAATTTATGAAATTCCTAGGCAAATGGATGGACCTGGAGGGCATCATCCTGAGTGAGGTAACCCAATCACAAAAGAATTCACACAATATGTACTCACTGATAAGTGGACATTAGCCAAGAAACTTAGAATACCCAAGATATAAGATACAATTTGCTAAACACATGAAACTCAAGAAGAACGAAGACCAAAGTGTGGACACTTTGCCCCTTTTTAGAATTGAGAACAAAACACCCATGGAAGGAGTTACAGAGACAAAGTTTGGAGCTGAGAAGAAAGGATGGACCATCTAGAGACTGCCATATCCGGGGATCCATCCCATAATTAGCCTCCAAACGCTGACACCATTGCATACACTAGCAAGATTTTGCTGATAGGACCCAGATAGAGCTGTCTCTTGTGAGATTATGCCGGGGCCTAGCAAACACAGAAGTGGATGCTCACAGTCAGCTATTGGATGGATCACAGGGCCCCCAATGGAGGAGCTAGAGAAAGTACCCAAGGAGCTAAAGGGATCTGCAATCCTATAGGTGGAACAACAATATGAACTAACCAGTACCCCCTCCCCCGGAGCTTGTGTTTCTAGCTGCATATGTATCAGAAGATGGCCTAGTTGGCCATCAGTGGAAAGTGAGGCCCATTGGTCGTGCAAATATTATATGCCTCAGTACAGGGGAACGCCAGGGCCAAGAAGTGGAAGTGGGTGGGTGCGGGAGTGGGTGGGGGGCCATGTGGGGGACTTTTGGAATAGCATTGGAAATTTAAATGAAATAAATACCCAATAAAAAATGAAAAATGAAAAAATATTTTTTTACCAGCATCATGAGATATGATTTTAAATCTTAATTTTGCTTTTTGGGTGTGTTGTTGTATCCACGACTCACTGTGTTGGGTATACTGGATTCTGATGATGCTGAGTGGTCTTGGTTTCTGTTAGTAAGATTCTTACATTTGCCTTTCGACATCTGGTAATCTCTGGTGTTAGATGTTCTAGCTGTCTCTGACTGGAGCTTGTTCCTCCTGTGATTTTTTTAGCCTCTGTCACTTCTGGGAGTCCAACTCTCTCCTGAGTCCCAGTGGTCAGAGCACTCTCTGCATGCAAGCTCTCCTCTTGCATGGAATATGCACAGAAGTCTAGAGCTCAGATCCACCTCCTGAGTCCTGGGGTCAGAGCCCTCCCTGGAGGCCAACTCTCCTCTGGTGAGGAAGGTGCCTAGGGGCCTGGGTCTCAGCTCTGCTTCCTGACTGAGGATGAAGGCCCGAAGGGACCCTGTCCAAGAAGCTCTGTTGCTTCTGCTGCTCGTGTGTTCTCCTGCGTAGACTGGTCTCAGTGATCCCAAGATCCTGGGTGTGGTAGGGCCTGCAGAGTTCGTGCCCAAGATGGCACAGGGTTGATGCCAACCAGAATTAACCCCAGCCACTGGTTGGGCTGCTTTCCTTTATCCCTGTTCCTGCTAGCACAAGACCCTCTGGGTTTTTTTGTTTTGTTTTTGTTTGTTTGTTTGTTTTTGTTTTTGTTTTTGTTTTGTTTTGTTTTTGCAACAGATGTTGTGTTCCACTCACCAGTGATCTCAAGATCCTGGGTGTGATAGGGCACCTGCAGAATGGAGTGTCCTCTGGGGACATTGGGACCCTCCGCTGAGTTTGCACCCAAGATGGCTGGGGCTGGTACTGACTGGAATGAACTCTGGCCACTGGTCAGGCAGGTTTCCTTTGTCCCTGTTCCTGCTACCACAAGACCTTCTGGGTTTTTTGGAACAGATGTTGCATTCCACTCACCAGTGATCTCAAGATCCTGGGTGTGATAGGGTACATGCAGCTTGGGTAGTCCTCTGGGGACCTTGGGACCCTCCACCAAGTTCGAGCCCCATCTTTTTCTTGAAATGCTAGTGTGCAAAAAGTTAAAACACCTCATTCAAATTGTTCTTATTTTTCATAAAAATTAGAATCTGGTGACCAGACTCCTCATTTCATTAGGGAGTGACTGAGTTAAGTTCAGTTTTTAAATCTGAATAGTGATGGTAGTGTGGGAAAGAGCCTCTATCACATGGGCACTGGGGACAATTTCCTGAACAGAACACCAATGGCTCCGGCTCTAAGATCAACTAGAGAAAAATGGGTCTTATAAAATTCCGAAGCTTCCATAAGGCAAAGGCAGTGGTAGTAAACAGAGTGTGACTATGATAATGCCTATCTATATACAGCCCTACTGCACATATGTATCACTGTTATGATAAATCAAAGTCACAGGAACACATGGTTAGTGAAAGAGAGAGCAGTTAACGTAACCAGGTTGATTTGCATCTCATTGACTTACAGTGAAAATTCTGACAGATATTTTCTCTGTTAGCTCCATCCATTCTTACAGAAGGGCCAACTCAGGAGAAACACCAATGAAGCAAGCATGAATAAGGAAGTTTGGACAACTGAGCTTGACATCTTTAATTACCAGTCTCTACAGAGTGGTACCAAAGCTCAAGTGAAAGTTGGCAAGTTTGTCTTTGAATCTCACAGTGTTCAGCATTTTTCCCTACATGACAAACTCATAACTTGGGGTGAACACCACAGTCAGGTGAGTATCTTTGAAGTCAACACTGTGTGCTGCTCTCAGAGAGTAATTCTTCTAAGAGCACAGATAAGGGGACTGCTGAGTACCTTCAGGCTGAGAGTTCCTTACTTTATCCTTTCCAATGCCAAAATACTAGCATTTTCTGCCTGCAGAATCACTGTAAGAATTACTGATACATTTTTTGGATTAATTCTTCAGATGGTGTAATCTTTGCAGTGATTGTTTATGTGCATGGTCTACTCACTAACAAAGAAACACCTTGGGCAGTTTTCTAGTTTTTAAGCTTTTTGTGGAAGTGACTGCCTTTGGTAAATAAAATAAAGACATGTGGACAAAAACAGTCTCTGCAAATAAGTATTAGTAAATATAACTTTTATTGTCATGAAGTTAATTGTCATCTCTGAGTCTTACTGCCTCCATCTGCTAACCTCTGCCTATTTCTGGATGCTTCTAGACTCCTTACAATTTATTCTAGGCCTAGAATGTTTACAACGTTTGAGACTTAATGATTAATAAGCTTACCCTCTCTTTCTCTTTGTGAATTCTGGCTGGTTGGTTCAACTCAGCTATTCTGGCTCAACCTCTTCTCCAAGCTGACTGGTTCAATCTGACTTCTCTCAGTTTCTGACTGAATTTGCACTGCTTGGCTTCATACTAAGTTTGGCAATATGTTCTAATCTTTTGGCTCCTTTTAATATTCTGGATCCTTCTGTCTTTACCTGTGTCTAGCTTGTTCTCTCTGCAACTTTTTTCTGTACAACTGCCCCAGTAAAACTCATTGCCCCCAACCCTCATGCATTGTTCCCTTAAGTTGATTTCAGATGCCATCTAAGAAAGGGTATGACAAGCAAGTATATTTTCTGGAGATAGCTTTCAGTTTTGTGTGGCTGCAGTGGGTATACTCTGAGAAGCAAAGACCCTAGACACTTTTGTTCACATATTGCTTCTGTTTCCTCTCCCTATTACACAGCTTAATGATGTCCTTGGTATTTACCCATACTATTAGAAAGATTTTCTGAGGAATCAATATGAAGATATAGATCCATATAGAAATTCTGTTTTGATGAATTGATGATTTCCTAATTAATTTTATAGAGTTCCTATGTTGATACAAGTAATCTCTTATGTACTATAGAATAAAAGTTGCAAATAGAGCTCTGTATACCTCATGTATCATGGAATAATTGTGATAGCAAAAAAAAATACAGGATTGGAACAAATAAATGATCACTGAAAAAAACATTTATTCAGCAATAGATCCAAGAAATAGGCCACAAGTGTTCACTGTCAAAATGCAAGACCATAAAAACTGTTGCTTTGAACTTATAATGAATTTATACAATGGAACACTGCTTTGAACTTCTAATTTCCTTTCTGCTTTAATTCTGTTTTGTTTAACATGTTATGTATGAAGTAATTTTTCTTTTTTAAAATTTTATATATATATATATATATATATATATATATAATGTATATATTATTAAATATTTTCTTTATTTATATTTCAAATGTTATTCCCTGTCCTGGTTTCCCCTCCAAAAACTCCCTATCCCCTCCCCTCTTCTCCTGCTCACCAACACACCAAAACCTGCTTCCTGGCCCTGGCATTCCCCTATACTGGGGCATAGAGCCTTCACAGGACCAAGGGCCTCTCCTCCCATTGATGACTGACTAGGCCATCCTCTGCTACATATGCAGCCAGAGCCATGAGTCCCACCATGTGTACTCTTTGGTTGGTGGTTTAGTCTCTGGGAGCTCTGTGGGGTACTGGTTAGTTCATATTGTTCCTCATATGGGGCTGCAAACCCCTTCAGCTCCTTGGGTTCTTTCTCTAGCTCCTTCATCTGGGAACCTGTGCTTTATATAGAAGATTTTTGTAACTAAAAAGTTATAAAAAACTGAAAGCAAAAATAAAGGTTCGGTATAGCCACTTTCTGCTTCTTCTAAAGTATGTTTGTCTTTGTTCCTTATGTTCTATCAGCCTTTCTTTCACAGTCTTTCTTCTCTTTTCTTCCTTCCTTCCTTCCTTCCTTCCTTCCTTCCTTCCTTCCTTCCTTCCTTCCTTCCTTCCTTCCTCCCTCCCTCCCTCCCTCCCTCCCTCCCTCCCTCCCTCCCTCCCTTCCTTCCTTCCTTCCTTCCTTCCTTCCTTCCTCCCTCCCTCCCTCCCTCCCTCTCTCCC
Organism: Mus caroli; assembly: GCF_978045245.1. Classification (NCBI taxonomy): domain Eukaryota; kingdom Metazoa; phylum Chordata; class Mammalia; order Rodentia; family Muridae; genus Mus; species Mus caroli. The sequence continues at coordinate 25,241,462 of NW_028227262.1, read as the reverse complement.
TTCCTTCCTTCCTTCCTTCCTTCCTTCCTTCCTTCCTTCCTTCCTCACTCCCTCCCTTCCTCTCTCCCTCCCTCTCTCCCTCTCCCTCCCTCCCCCCCCCTCTTTTTCTGGTTCAGGAAGAATTAAACAACTTTGTGCCTCTTGGTTTGCTAGCAAGTGACCCCTTAGTCAAAAAGTAAAGAGCCCAAGTAACTAATTTTCTTTTTTAATCTCCTCCTGCTATCATCAGGAGTTAAATGCAAGAAGTCATCAGCTTTTGGACTAGGAAGAGCAAAACCAAGTTAACTGACAAAAACCATCAGGTTCTACCCCCAGAAAAGTAAGAGAGAGTTAAATCATGAGAAGCCAGCAGTTTCTGGGCCCCAGAATAGCCAGAGGTCTTCATTCTTTTTCCTTTATCAGTCTCTGTGTCCCACCTCAGTACTTGAGTGTAAGAGCTGGAACCCCAGCAAATTGCCTCTTCTTCCTGTCTATTCATATGAGAGTTGGGTGTATTCTATCTCTGATTCATTCTCTGATTTTTAACATTGTCTTCCCCTCAAAGTTTAGAAGTTACTTTTAACAACGGTTGCTTTATTCTACAAACTAAGGTTACCTTCTTTATTTGGGATTAAAGATCTATTCTAGGGCTGAGCCATGCCACAACTAAAATCAGTTGGGTTTTTTGTTTGTTTATTTTTGTTGTTTGTTTGTTTTCAGTAAGTAACACAATCTCAAGGCTCACAGTGTGAATAAATATCTTGTGATATGTATTTCTAGATTTGAAATTTAAAACTGCATGCACATCATGCCCTTATTGTTGGAACTGTTCAACCTGAACATCTCCATGTTGTTATAAAAAGAGGTAATACATAGTAATGGAGAATATTATGGTCTTTAAGAGACCTGAGAAATTTTCACCAATGGAAGACAGTGGATATATCAACCATGCCAAGGCAGGTCTTGTGTTGGGCTGCATGAGAATGGAATCCAATATATATATGTCACGTGCACATACATACACACACAAACACAAACACACGCACACACACACACACTTTTGGTTAAAGTTTTGTTATTCTTTTGTGCTTTTCTATTTTATTTTCTAGGTTTTGAGTAATTTGTTGTTTTTTAGGATTTAGTTTGTTTTTTGAGAAAGAACTTACATTTTGGTAGGTTGATAGCAGGGGAAGATCTGGAGAGACTTGGGGAAGTTAAAGATCCAAATATATTCAAATTTAAAAATATATTTAAATATAATGAAATATATTATGCAAACATAAAAAAATCAATGAAATAAAATAAAGCAGTAGTTCAAAAGAGATAGAAGGAGAGAGAGAGAGAGAGAGAAAGAGAGAGAAACAGACACTTTGACTTTTCATTCTCTAAAGGCATGGTAGTTCTTATTACAGTACCCAGATGTCCAGCTTTAGTTTACCATCTGGATGCTAATACTGAATGGCATGAATGGACTAACTTCCTTCTGCTCATGTCTCCTATACAGACTCCTTTATCTGTTTGCAGTCAAAGTTGTACACTTGGATATAGGAAATCACCCATTGAAGGGAAAACATTCTGTTGTTATGATTGTATCCCATGTCCAGATGGAGAGATTGCAAATGAAACAGGTATTTTTAAGATGAATATGAATGTGGAAGTTTTTGGAAATGGTTCTGAATGTGGAAATATTGCACCACAGGATAGGGATGAGTAACACAATACCTAAAGACACAGTTATGTTTATTTAGCTAACTCCTAATAGTTTAAAACAAGTTCTTGTTGAGTGGTGGTAACAAAGGTTTAAATCCCAAATCTCAGTATGTGGATCTCAGAGTTCAAGGCCATCCTGATTTACAGAGTGAGTTCCAGGACAGCCAGGGCTGCACAGAGAAACTCTGTCTTGAAACACAAAACAAAAAACAAACAAAAATCGTGAGTTCAACCCAGAAATTTTTATTTCTGTTGGTTGCTAGTTTATTGGTTGGTGGGTTGGTTTGCCCATATTGGTCTCAAACTCCTTGGCTCCTGCAGTCCTCCAGGCTCAGTCTCCTGGATGACTAAGACTGCAGGAGTGTTTTACATCTGGTCCAACTTTGTCTTCTGCAAAACAGCACTGAGTTTAGTGTCTCTTCTTTGTACCCTGCTTTTCACTAACAGTTCTTTGCAGCTTTAGCAGTATTAATGAGTAAAGTTAGCACTCCCTATATACTGTAAATAGTTAGTGCTCTCAGTATAACCCAAACTATGAGATGCATTATAAAGTATGACCTTGTTTCATACTTACAGTAAATAGTAATGATAACCCACATTTTACTCACAAGGAAATTAAATTTCAGAGAAACTATATAAATTGCTATGATCATACAACCTAGAGAAAGCTGAGATAAAATACAGAGGAATTGTCAAATAAGAGAAACTGCTAAAAGCATTGTATTAGTGTGATATTGGTGGCAGATACAGCACTTCTTTACTGGGATTCTGGGACCCTGGGACCCTGGGTCCATGAGATCCTGGGATCATTTCCTATGGTGAATAGCAGAACACCATAAATATGTGTTTATGACTAAATAAGTATTTGCCATATGATTTAATAACTTTCTTTGTAATTACTTTGATACTTATGGGAGTTTTCATTTTGTATTCCCTTGTACTGTACACTAGCATGAGGCCACTGTACAATCAAGCACAGTGGGATCCCAAAGGATGAGTGATTTGCGGGTTTGTGAGTGATGTGCAGGTCTGTGAGTGATGTGCAGGTCTGTGAGTGATGTACAGGTCTGTGACTGATGTGTAGGGCTGTGACTGATGTTCAGGTATGCTCTGCCTACTGTCCCTGATTGTCCAGCTGTCACTTCTTCCTTAAGAGGATTTCAATTGCAAAGCCTTCCCAGAGCACAGCAGCAATGCTTCCTACCAACCTTTTATTTTATTTTTTTGTATCCTTACTTCACATCTAATACCTATTTCAAAACAGGTGTTTTATCATGACCATTTTATTCTCCTGAATGAAAATTTTACTTACCAAAATTCTATTTAAAATAATGTTCTTTGCTTTTTTGGTAGCAAAGTAGTGGTAGGACTGACTACTTCCTCAGTGCTGGTCTTGCAGACAAGCACTACCAAGTCCTTGTTCTTTATACTTTTTGTTTAAATTAACTTTATATTGGTTCTTTGTGGATTTCGCATCATACCCCCAAACCCCACCCATCTTTCCATATCCTTGTGTCCATGCTCTTCCCTTGCAACCTCCACTGTCCCAAACAAACAAACAAACAAACAAACAAAAAAACCCTTTTGCTGTGGAAGCTGTAATGTGTTCCAATCAGTTCCAAGGTACACCCATATGTCCACACATCTTTGTTTGCCAATGTTCATTGCAATGACTTGTTGGGATGCTCTGAGCCTCTGGTTGCTGATACTCTATCAAAACTGGAAGCTCACTTGGACTCCTCTCAGATATCCTGTTGTCCAGTGTCAGGAGTTCCTATAGTTTTGGATAAATAGGACCAGCCCCTTCATGAACTCCAGCACTTTATAATGCAGTAGAGGTGAGGGTAAGCAAATTCAAAGCAGTGAATCTGGGCCTGAAAAGTATCTGAGATGGTAACCCACCAGCTTTCCTGCTTTCATTCCCTTGGGGCCAGCTCAAGAGCAAATCCTAATAGGAGGGTCAGCTCTACCCTGCTGAACAGGTGATGTTAAGGGCCTATTCTCCCAAGTGCTGCAGCTGGTGAGGGATAAGACCAGTTCTCCCATTCTCATGATCACAGGGCCTGCTCTTCTGCCTGCCATAGATGGCAGGGGACAAGGGAGGGTAGAAGGGAGTTTCTCCTTGGGCAGTACCACTGACCAGCAGATATGGGGCAGGGCTGGCTCTGCCACACTCGTGTCTTTGGGGCTAGCTCATATGCAACCCTCACACCCAGTGTCAGCTCTACTCTGCTGACCAGGCAAGGTTCATTGCCTGTTCTTCTGAGTACTGCAGCAGATAAAGGGTATGGACAGCTCTCCTGCTCTGATGACCTTGAGGCTAACTCTCTTACCTGCTGTATGTGGGGAGGGGTAATGAGGAGGGCATCTCTCCCTCACCCATGTCACCTCCTGGAAGATAAGTGCTGGCCAGCTCTGCCATTCTCATGCCCTTGTAACTGGCTCAGTTTTACCCCACACCCCAACACCAGGGTCAGCTCTATTGTGCTGCTCATAGGTAGAACAGTGCTCTCTCTCTCTCCTGAGTTCTGCAGCTGGTTATGAACAGTAGGGGGTTATCTCTCCCTCATCCTACTCTACTGCAGAGACAGAAGGTGGGGTTCATGACTGATCTGTTACTCCAGAGGTGTGCAGGGCCCACACTCCCAAGTAATACATCTGGCCAGGGATGGAGTCAGCTCTCCTGTTTTCATGTCCCCAGGGCCAGCTCTTCCACAGTGTCTAGGTGAGGGATGGGACTATTTCTTTACACCCCTCAGACATCAAGATACTCTAAGTGGCAGGCCAGACCAGAATCATCAGCCTGGCCTTGGTAAAAGATTCCTGCTGCATCAGGACCTAAACAGAGTACCAGGTGGCAAAACCTTGTTCCTGAGGGTTGTTTCTCACTACCCTCCAGTCTCCAATTCTACCTAAATTCTATGTGTCCATACCTTTTTTCTCTTTTTCTCGTCCAGTTTTCCACCACCTAATTGCTCCTGTTTGTGGTGCACTGGATCTCTTCGTGTCTAAAGTGGTCTCCAGAGTGATCTCAAGACCTGTTTCCTGCTCATGCTTTATGGTGCCAGGAAAGCATTATCTCTGGCACAGTCTGCCCTCTCCCCAGCCCTGCACAGTGCTGGACTCATGGTTGTCTCTTTGTCCCCAGGCTAGCTTCCTGTCCAGACCCAATGGGATCAGTCTGGTGGTCATTTTGGGCTTCTTCCTCATCAGGACTGTGAGGTTCAGTCCAAGAAACAGTTCTTTTAGTCTCTGGCTTGCTCCTGGTCCTCGGAGCCATTGTACTTTCTGTAGCACTGGACTGGTGGTCTCTCGAGCTCTCTATTTTCGGGGGCAGAGTGTTAGGCTACTAATCATAGGTTAGATCACTGAAGGTAGCCTTTGTCTCTCTCTTCTCTGCCACATACTGATGCAGAAGTGACACAGCAGCCACACTTGCAACCCTTCTAGGAGCTGGCCTTGCTCTGTACTATGATGAACTGCAAATACCACCATTTTCTCAGAGAAAGAATATATTGATAGATAACAAGACAAGAAAATATATCTACCTCTGTGGGGCAATGGGCTATGCACAGACAGCCTAATCTCCAGTCAATCTGAGGTCTAAACCCCGGTGAAACCTGTTGGGTGTTAATTCCCACCTACATGGGATAGTAGGTGTTTCCTCATATCTCCTGGACCCCTGGCTCCTGTCGAAGTTGCTGCCCCTATAGACCCCACAGGAGAGTCTTGTGGCTTTCAGTCACCTACACAAAGTCCCAAGCTTCTGACCTTCAGGCTAGACTACTCTCAGGTACCTAACAACAGCAAGATATCAAGCCCACTACAAGAGGGGCTGCTTGGCCTCTCAAATTCTTAAGCTTTTACATTCCTTTCTCTCCCTCTTACTCTCTAAGATTTCCCTCTCTCTCTTTAAGCTTTCTGACTCTAGCCCTTTTTCTCTCTCTGCTTTTTCCCCTTCTCTCCTCTTGGCCATGGCCAGTCTCTCTCTTTCTACCTTTTCTCTTTCCCCCTGCCTTTCTACAATAAAGCTCTAAAACCAAAGACTGTCTCTGTTCATCAAGTCCCGCTGTGCTTGGATGATGAGATAGGCCTTCTAATAAGCCACTAACAAGCCACTTCTAACCTCCGGGTGGAAAGCCTTCCTGTGTTCCAGCCACAGACCAGACCTAGGACTCTCACATGCTTGGGAACCTCTCTCCCTCTGCCCTCTTCCCAAATCTCCGGAGCCTAGTGTGTCACCCTGGGGCCCTTATTCTGTTCTCAGCTCCTCTGCAGTATCCAGTGTATCCAGTGTGGGATACCAGAGACTGAGAACATGGTACTGGGGGCTGCCCCTTGTCTACCCCTTATTGTGTGGGGTCAGTGACTTCACACAGCCAGATGCCCACCTGGGGCTACCTGGAAAGCATCCGGCAGTCTTCCTGTGTCTGCCTGCCCAGAGCACAGGAACTCTGGCCTTACACAGGCTCTCCCCCTTCTTCTGCTATACCCACAGCCCCCATACCTCATACTTTCTAGGAATACCATCTCTTTAAAGTTCCTTTAGTTTTACCTAATATGCTGTGACAATCTTTCCCTCTTCACCCCATAGAAGTATTTTCTGTGCCATCAACAGAAGGCTTGCTGTTTCCCAGGATATGTGCCCGAATCTCTTTTTCTTCATATTCTTACATCTACCAAGTATTGAAGTACATTATCCTTGAACTTCAATACTTATACTTTTCATAATCTTGAATGATATTTTTATGTGCTATGTCTTAAAATACTAATTTTGAAAAAGCAATTTGTAATTTTGCAAGTTTCCATTTACTGTAAATAAGGAATTTGGGGGTGATATAAACTCCTAGTACTAAATAATTCTGAGAAAAGTATTTCTCTCATTACCTTGCATTTAGCACATTTTGTACTGGGAATACAACCCAAACCCTTATATATGCTAAGAATGTGCTCTAAATGGATACTCAGCTGTGTCCACAGGTCATGCATTTACCACTATAAGAATGTTTCATTGTGTGAACTAAATTCAATCTGGCTCAAAATATACCTTTTTTTTATTGTATATTCAATTTATTTACAAATCAAATGTTATCCTCTTTCCCAGTTACCCCTTATCCCATTCTCCCTCCCCCTGTTATTATGAGAGTGCTCCCCAATCCACCCACCTACTCCTACCTCACCGCCCTGGCATTCCCTTACACTGGGACATCAAGCATTTAGAGGACCAAGAGCCTCTCCTCCCATTGATACCAGATAAGGCCATCCTCTGCCACATATGCAGCTGGAGCCATGGATTCCTCAATGTGTACTCTGGTTGATGGTTTAGTTCCTGGGAGCTCAGGGGTGGGGGGTCTGTTTGGTGTATATTGTTGTTCTTTCTATGGAGTTGCAAGCCTCTTATGCTATATTCCTTAACTCCTCCACTGGGGTCACTGTGCTTAGGACAATGTTTGGCTGCAAGTATCCACATCTGTATTTGTCAGGCAGAGCCTCTCAGGAGACATCTATGTCAGGCTCCTGTCAGCAAGCACTTCTTGGCATCCACAATAGTGTCTGAGTTTGGTGACTGTTTATGGGATGGATCCCTAGTTGTGGCTGTCTCTGGATGGCCTTTCCTTCAGTCTTTGCTCCATATTTGGTCCACTTATTTCCTTTAGTCAGGAGCAATTCTGGGTTAAAAATTTGGATGTGAGTGGGTGACCCCATCCTTCAACAAAGGGCCTTGCCTAAACTCTGGATATCGTCTCTACAGGTTCTTTCTTCCCTTTGTTTGGTATTTCAGCTAATGTCATTCCCTTTGTGTTCTGGGAAACTCTTGCTTTCCTGGCATCTGGGCCTTTCTGGTGGCTACCACCAGTTCCACATCTCCCATTGCTACACACCTCTGGTCAATTTCCTGACATTCTATCTATCATCCCTGTCTCCTCCCATACCTGATTCTGTCCCTATTTTCCCCTCCCCATCAATAGATTCAAATTTGCATTCTATGTCCCACTGGCTTTTCAGTGGCTGCTAGAACATTTCATCTATGCTCCTGTAGGAGTAAACCAGTTTTATTTTCTGTGTATCATTTTTTCTTCAAACCACCAATGTCTAGCTACTTATGTCAAATGATAGATTCTTCAAAATCAAAGGGAAGAATGAGCTGAACTGGTAATCAAGCACCTTGACTTTGGATCATGACTAAAAAGAATCCACTATCCCTGAAAACAACCTTTGTATGCCACTGGAAAAACCTGATTTGAACCACTCTTTGAAGAGATAGTAACAGTACAGAATGATGAATACTTTACTGGTATGTTTAGAAAAATTTTTGTGACTTATAAACTCACAAATGAATGTGTGTGTGTGTGTGTGTGTGTGTGTGTGTGTGTGTGTGTGTGTGTGTGTGCAATAACAGGAAAGGTATATTAATAGCAGGATTCTTTACTCATATGTAATTCCTTCAGTCTTGCCAGGAAGGGCAAATCCATGTTGACTTTACTGTCCATGGTGACACCATCTCCTGCTATTTCTTAGCTTCTCCTAGATGTCTCCTAGCACCTTCCATAATAACAACCAAGAGCTTGCAGGGATAAGAGCACCAGGATCATTGAAGTAGAGAAGGCAGAAAGGTCATAAGAGCCACAGAGACGATATCTATAGGGAAGCAGAATTTGTCAGACATGACAGGGTTAGAGATCACATAAACTTACAGAGGCATGCAGTAGATTAAGCCACATCTAGCCTCACAAAATACCAGCATGGATAGGGGACAGGATCACATACGCTCACCCCTAGCTTAAAGATATTAGCAGTTGATGGCTGCTGGAGCGAAAGAGTGAGGTTTGTTTGTTTGTTCGTTTGTTTGTTTTTTCTTTTTTATTAGATATTTTTTTCATTTACGTTTCAAATGCTATCCCCTAAGCCCCCATACCCTCCCCCCTGCCCTGTTTCCCAACCCACCCACTCCTGCTTCCTGGTCCAGGCATTCCCCTGTACTAGGGCATAATCTTCGCAAGGTCAAGGGCCTCTCCTCCCACTGATGGCCAACTAGGCCATCCTCTGCTCAGCTGTTCCTTATAGACTGCCCATGTTATGGTAGATGGCCCTACAGTGATGTGAATATAGGCAGCATAAAGTGAACTACGAGGGCCAACCCCCCCAAAAAAAAAATCAAGTAAAGTGGGAAGAAAAAATGTTGGAGGGGAGAGAGATGTATTTTCAGGGGGGAAAATGGTGATAGATTTGATCTAAACACATGATATGCATGTATGATATTCTCAAGTAATAAATTATTTTAATAAATTATGAGAATGAAAAGAAAAATAGTAAAAGCTTCAAAATTCCTCTTTCTTAAAAGCTTAATTTTCTTTTTTCTTTACATGTAATCAAATATAATATTCATGTTGTCTGACTTCCACTAAACATAATTTCTACATTTCTGATTTTCTCATATTGTTCAAGTCTATTAACTTTCTGAATATATTATGAATACAGTGTATCTGTATTATACTCTCATGAAAAAAATAACTTATTCATCTATTAATTTCAATATTATGGCACAGTGACTATAACCAGGGACTTTTCCTTTAAAATTCAACAATTGTTCTGTGGAAGATATATGTCCCATACGTGTATCTGGAGAGTGATGGGTGGAATATAATAAACCAATCTGCATCATTTTCAGATATGGATCAGTGCATCAAGTGTCCTGAAGATCAGTATCCAAATAAACAGAGGAATCAGTGTCTCCCCAAAATTATGGCATTTTTGTCCCACGAAGATACTCTGGGAGCTGTTTTGGTGTCCTTGGCCATTAGTTTATCTGCCTTTGCAGCCATGATTTTAGGATTATTTATCTACTATCGGGACACACCCATTGTCAGAGCAAATAACAGAAATCTCAGTTATCTCCTCCTAGTTTCTATAATGCTCTGTTTCTTTTGTTCATTAATATTCATTGGCCAACCTAGCACAGTCACTTGTGTCTTGAGACAAATGATTTTTGGGGTTGTATTTTCTGTTGTTGTGTCTGCTATCTTGGCAAAGACCTTCATTGTGGTTGTAGCCTTCAAAGCCATCAAACCAGGAAGCACCTTACAAATGAGGATGGTGACCCAATTCTCAAATGCTATAGTCTGCTGTGGTTCCATCATTCAAGTGTGCATCTGTGCAGTCTGGCTGGGAACATATCCCCCTTTCCCTGATATTGACATGCAGTCAGAGTTTGGTCACATCATCCTCTGTTGTAATGAGGGGTCCACCCTTGCATTCTATTGTGTTCTGGGGTACTTGGGATTTCTGGCCAGTCTCAGTTTGCTCATTGCTTTTCTGGCAAGAAGGCTACCTGGCAGCTTCAATGAGGCAAAAACAATCACATTCAGCATGCTGGTTTTCTGCAGTGTGTGGATTTCTTTCATACCCACTTACCTGAGCTCCACAGGGAAAACCATGGTGGCTGTGGAAATATTTTCCATTCTGGCCTCTAGTGCTGGCTTATTGGGATGTATGTTTCTTCCCAAATGCTATATGATCCTACTGAGGTCAGGTGACCATTCAAGAAAGAAGTTCTTTAAATAAATTCCTTCTTAAGACAAAGTAATTTATTGTGATTTGTACAAAAATGAACCATATTGGAATATTCAAAAGAGTGGTGGGAAGTCAATGCATTTCACCAAACAATGGCATCTGACCTTGCAATCCTTGGAGCCAATTAGGCACAGTGAACTAAGCCATCACAGGCTACATCGTTGCCAACTAGTGGTGACTTTTGGTGTGTCTATTAGATGTTCCTTTAAATCACAGTGTTTTGTTTTGTTGTTTTTTTCTTTTTTTAAACAGAAGGTAACAGAACTGGGAAAGATTAAGTTTAAGAGTGAGAGTACATAATTTGTGTGGAAACGAAAGAAACAGATGTTTAAAATGTGATTCTTCTTTGTTAGTCATATGCAGGGTGACTCTTTATATTTAATACAAGTTAATTTCAATGAAATCATATGTTTTGTAACAGATATATCATGGCCTCTGTTTCTCCCTTCTGAAGGGCCTGACAAACAAGTCAATATAGCATGTAAGTCTCACAGTCTTGGGAGTGTTTTGTGCTCTTCTTTATGATCAGGTGGAACAACATGGATGAGAGCTTAGGAAGGGTCTCAGGGGAAACACAGACAGGTTTACCCTGAGGATGTCCTACACATCAGTTTATAGAGTCTCCAGAGAGAGGAAACAGCCTCCAAGGGTAGTGCTTTTTTTCTATTAGAGTTAGGAGTTTCTAATTGTCTTTGCATAGTGATAGCTGACATCACTTACAGCCACTGGAATCTATTCTCAAGGTGGGAATGGATCTGATGGTAGATGTGGGCATGGAGGAGAGGTATAAGGCAATGGATTCAACAGAACATGGAGAATTGTAGACTCATGCATCGTAGACCATGAGAGTTTTCAGGTATTTTCTTTTATCTAGCTAAGGACTTATTTTAAACATGATTACCATATCATGCCCAAGTCAAACTCAAGTTGGAGTTTGTAACATTGTGAGAAATTACGGCTCAACCATGGCCAAAAACGTGCACAGAAATGGCTCCATGGCCAAAGTGGTTTTTTTTATTATGTTTTAGAAGAAGACTTCCTTATGTCTTCTTTAGATTTTAAATCAAGAATATGTTTACACACTGTAATGTTGGATTTGGTACTACTATAAGATCAAGAAATATTTAAGGTATTCTGAGTCTATTTTGTCTCTCAGATATTGCTTATCTTTCACTTATGTAAACTTATGTCATACTAGACTGAGTTCCTTTTATTTGGCCATAAAACCTCACAGAAGTTTCCATCGGAATCTGCTTTGATATTGGTATAATAAAGTTTATTCCAAATGTATTACTTGATGGGCATAGAAAAACTTGTGTTAAAAGTGTCTGGAACTATATACTCATGGGGTCTTACCACTTTAAAGAAGAAGACATTCCTCTATGAACAGATGGCAGGCAGATTGACACCATGAGTATAAAGAAATTCATGTTTTCTAGAGCCAGTTTTTCTCTTAAAGCCTTGTACCATCATGTTGTAAACCAAACACAGCACTGACAGACAGATAGAATACTTGGGGGGTAGTTCCAGGTGAATGGCAGGAATCTCACATTCTGTTGTAGCTTATCTGAAAGACTAAATAACTATTAAGTAATTGAATGTGCAGATATTTAATTGTGTTGTAAATGGTCAAATTGTGGCAATCACTGTATGGTTAATGGAGACTATTCATTATCTAGTAATCTCTCCAAAACAGTATAAATTTACTGCTTGATTTTGACTTATAATTTCATGGAGTAATAATGTATTAAACTCTGATAACTTATTTAGAAAATTCTAATTATATAAACAATCATTTTGCACCACTTTCCTTAAGAAATATTGTAATGGTTCAAGCCCAGTTTTTTTCTTCTTCAAGCATGTTCCCTCTATTGCAGTACTCCGGATAGAAGCCTCATTGTAAGCTTTGTGTTGATTTCTTTGCTCTGTCTTAAACAGTTATTTCCATTCCGACGTTATACATTTTATAATTTCCCATTTTCAGTCTTATGTAAATATGGCATACTTTATGTATTCTCTGATTTACTGCCTTCCTTAAGCCTGCTTCAGGAGTTTACACATATAGCGGTCTATTGTGTAGCTGTATTTAGTCTTCTCCACTGATGAGTATCACATCTCTGTACATAGAATTATTTCAATGAGCACAAGATCCCCTTCATGATAGAAACTGGAACTTTTATCATTTACTTATTGCAAGTGAAGATTCTTCTAGTTCTACATTAGTCTACTGGTATGTACGCATACAGATTATCTAGAATTTCACTTTATAATCTTTGTTGGAATGAGAAATATTAATGTGTCAGTAACTACCAAATTATTTTCTAAATTATATTTGTATGGTTAGGGCCTCAATACAGTTTCTAAAAGTTGCAATCTGTACAAATTACTTATTGTTTGTCACACTTACCTTTTATTAACTTGTGATAATAAAATTATATTTCATTTTGTATTAGCTTACACTGAACTGCTGAGTAATCAGATTGCAATCCATGCTTTTGGGGAAAGTCACACAGTGATATAGAAATAGTTTTCTTTTTTCAGTCCATCTAGCTTTTTCTGGGCTTCCTCAATATCTCAATTAATGTTCTCTTTTCATGGCTGTTCTGGCTTAATCCTTTAACATTTTCTTCTCCTTGGTCTCTATCTGTTGTCTCACAGGATGTAAAAATAAATAGTATAGAATGCTTAACTTCTCTTAAATTCTACTTTAAATTTTATTTGAGGGAAAGAGCATATGATTATCTCTATGAATAACTTTAGCCTCCAAGTTTCTTAATACGGTTCTATATTGATTCTTAATAAAAGTTTTTGGAAAAATATGACCTGGTGTTTTCAGAAGTCATCTTCTATCTTAGTGGGAAGCTTTTTGAATTTCTGTTGGAGTTCAAGAACAGGGCACATATGCTCTGTACTTCCATTGCTCCTTAGCACTGAATTAGAGACAGGAACCATTGCATCCATTGTTTTTTTTTAAACATCTTATAAATACATACTCCATGTTGAACACATCTAACTTTCCCCTCTGTTCAGTCCTCTAGTTTTCTGGGCCAGATTTGTCTCTATGAAGTTTAGGTCTTACAATTACAATTTACAATTACCAAAATATTAATTTGCACACAATACTAATATTTATATTTTAATATTAATTTTATTTTAATTTTGCTTATTCTAATAGTGTGAAGGATGTCATGGAATTTGTATTGGGTTACACAGAAACTGTAGATTTCTTTTGGTACAATAATTGTTTTTTCAATAGTATGCCCTCCAATATATGAGTATAAAAGGTCTTTCCACACTTTGGTGCCTCTTAATTTTTTTTTAATGCTTTAAAGTATTTATTATAGAAGTCTTTCACTTTCTTGGTTAGTTTCAGTCAAAGATATGTGTTTTGGGGAATTTATTTTTTAGGAATGTTTTCTTAATTCATTTCTTAGTGTATTTGTTATTGGTTAAAGAGAATGTAATTTTTTAAAATATCATGCTTGTGTCTTAATAATTTGCTGGACTTTTTAGAAAATCTAAATGGGGTAGAGTTTTAGGATTTGGCATTTAGACAAGCATGACATCTGCAAGTGAGGATATGCTGGCCTCTAACTCACCTGTTTGTATTCCTTTTATTGCTTTCTCTTGTCTTATTTATAAAGCTCCATGATCAATGGGAGTAGAGAAGATAGACACCGTTTCTTTATTCCTGATTTTATGAGAAATGCTTGAAGTTCTCACCATTCTGTATGATCTATAGATAATTAGCTTTATATTTATTATTCTTAGCCTTTATTTTGTTGAGGATTTTTTCCTTCTCTTTTGAGTTCCTTTAATGTTTTTACCATGAAGGAGTGCTTCAATTTTATCACAACCTTTTTATTTTGATTTAATTAGTTGTTTATGGGATTTCTGTGCATGAGTTCAAGTACTCCACTTCTTGGGGATCTGACACACTCTTCTCACCTCTTTGGGAACTAGACAAGGGATGGGCAAAACATACATACATACATACATACATACATACATACAAACATACATACATACATACAGGCAGACAGATATATATACACACACATAAAATAAAAATAAATTAAGAACAGCAATAAAAAAATCAAGGCATGGTAGTACCCATATTTTACCCCAGCACTTGGGAAGAAGAGATATATTGATCTCTATGAATTCATGGCCAGCCTAGTCTACATACTGAGTTCTAGGACAGCCAAAGTTGCACACAACACAGAGTGCAATATTTGGACATCACCCACATTTTCTCATAGCTTTTTCTCAGTTTATTCCCTGCTATGTAGCAGACAAGAACAGTGTGGAGACTGCTTGCTTGAAAGCTTATTAATGTGATTTTTTTAAAGGAGAAAAAAAAACATTTTTGAGTCAATGTATTGCCATAATGAGTATCTTTGGCTAGCCCTGATCTCACTATGTAGACCAAGCTGGCCTTAAACTCACTGATACCTGCCTCCCACTGCCTCCAAAGTTCTGGAATGAAGGCATTTATTATGAAGAAAGAAAATACCTAGAAGCATAGTAATTGTAAAAGAAATCACAGAATTACATGTGTTGATAAATAATACAAAAATTCATCTGGAAAATCCAACATAAATTGTGATAAGACAATCAGTAATGGGATCCAAATTATAAAAGAATTCAAATTATCTATATGTGCAGACAATATGACAATATAAAATAGGGACTCCAAATATTCTCTGAGAGAACAGATTCAGCTGATAAACAGCTCCAGCAAAGTGGCTAGAAACAAAGTTAACTCTATTGGATGTAGAATTGGTGAAGATCTTTTCCAAATCTGTTGGTGGCCTTTTTGTCTTATTGAAAGTGTCCTTTGCCTTACAGAAGCTTGCTATTTTATGAGGTCTCACTTGTCAATTCTTGATTTTACATTGCAAGCTATTGGTGTTCTGTTCAGGAATTTTTCCCCTGTGCACCTATGTTTGAGGCTAATATTGAATATATACAAAGAACTCAAGAGGTTAGACTGCAGAGAAACAAATAACCCTATTAAAAATGGGATATAGAGCTAATCAAAGAATTCTCAACTATGGAATACTAAATGGATAAGAATCACCAAAAAATATGTTCAACATCCGTAGTCATCAGGGAAGTGCAAATCAAAACAACCATGAGATTCAACCTCACACCAGTCAGAACAGCTGAGATCAAAAACTCAGGTGAAAGCAGATGCTGGAAAGGATGTGAAGAAAGAGGAACACTCCTCCATTGCTGGTGGGATTGCAAGCTGGGACAACCAATCTGGAAATCAGTTTGGCGATTCCTCAGAAAATTGGACATAGTACTACCTGAGGACCCAGCTGTATCACTCCTGGGCATATACCCAGAAGATGGTCCAGCATGTAATAATGACACATACTCCACTATGTTCATAGCAGCCTTATTTAGAATAGCCAGAAGCTAGAAATAAATCAGATGTCCCTCAACAGAGGAATGGATATAGAAAATGTGGTACATTTACACAATAGAGTACTACTCAGCTATTAAAAAATTGAATTTATGAAATTTGTAGAAATGGATGGATCTGGAGGTTATCATCCTGAGTGAGGTCACCCATTCACAAAATAACACACATGATATGCACTCACTGATAAGTGGATGTTATTCCAGAAGCCCAGAAGCTCGGAATACCCAAGGTTCAATTCAGAAACCCAAGAAACAGAAGAAGAAGGAAGACCAAAGTGTGGATGCCTCAATCCATCTAAGAAGGAGTGAACAAAACACCCATGGAAGGAGTTACAGAGACAAAATGTGGAGTAGAGACTTAAGAAATGACCATCCAGAGACTGACTTAGCTGGGGATAATCCCATATCCAATCACCAAACCCAGACACTGTTGTGGATTCGAACAAGTGCTTGCTGACAGGAGCTTAATATGTCTCTCTCCTGAGAGGCTCTTCCAGTGCCTCACAAATACAGAAGTGGATTCTCACAGCCATCCATTGAACTAAGCATAGGGTCCCCAATGAAGGAGCTAGAGAAAGGATCAAAGGAGCTGAAGGGGTTTACAGTCTCAAAGAAGTAACAACAATATGAACTAGTCAGTACCCCCAGAGATCCCAGGGACTGAACCACGAACCAAAGAGCACACATGAAGGGACTCATAGCTCCAGCTGCATATGCAGCAGAGAATGGCCTAGTCAGACATTACTGGGAGGAGAGGCCCTTTGTTCTATGAAAGCTTTCTGCTCAGGTGTGGGGGAATGCCAGGGCCAGGAAGCAGGAGTGGGTGCATTGGTGAGCAGGAGGAGGGGGAAGGGGGGGGGAAGAAGGGGGGAGGGGTATGGTGTATTGTGGACAGGAAACCAGGAAAGGGGATTACATGTGAAATGTAAATAAAGTAAATATTCAATAAAAAATAAAACAAAAACAAAGTTATCTCTAAGAAATCACTAGCCTTTCTTTTATTTAAATGATAAAGTGGTTGAGAAAGAAATTAGGAAAACAACACCTTTTATATTCAGCCAAAAATAACATAAAATATCTTCTGTATCTCTGTAATCAAATGAAAGATCTGTATGATAAGAACTTCAAATCCCTGAAGAAATAAATCAGAGAAGATATCAGAAGATGGGAAGATCTCCCATGCATCTGAATAGGTAGGATATCATAGTGAAAATGGCATATACCCAAAGCAATCTACTGATTCAGTACAGTACAACCCCATAAAAATTCCAACACAATATTTTATAGACTTAGAAAGAGGAATTCTCAATTTCATATGCAAAAAGGAAAGAAAGAAAGAAAGAAAGAAAGAAAGAAAGAAAGAAAGAAAGAAAGAAAGAAAGAAAGAAAGAAAGAAAGAAAGAAAAACTTAGAATTGTTGAAGCAATCCTGAACAAGAAAAGAATTTCAGGAGAAATCACCAACCCTGATCTCAACCCTATGCTCAGTCCAATGGATGGCTTGTACTACAGAGCAATAGTGAGAAAAACTGCATGGTATTGGCATAGGAAAAACACATTTTGATCAATAGAATTGAATCAAAGACCCATAAATAAACCCACACACATATGGACACTCAAGTTTTGATAAAGCAGCCAAAACCATACAATGGAAAAGAGAAATCATCTTCAACAAATGACACTGGTCTAACTTGATGTCAACACACTGAGGAATGAAAATAGATCCATGTTTATCACCGCTCACAAAACTCAAGTCCAAATGAATGAAGGATCTCCAAATAAAACTGGATACATTAAATCATATATCATGCCATACTTGTTGGCATCAAAAGCTGTTTGCAATTAGCTACAAAATCCAGAGATGATATGATCCCTAGGTAACAATGACCTTCTGTGTCTGTTCCCATGGCAACTGCCACACATTCCCTAGGCACTCCTCACTCATCACATTTGCATGGTAGTGTCCATCATTACCTGACATCTACATCACAGCCAGGTAAAAGACAGAGACCCGGAACTCGTGCTCTCTTTTTCCTCTTCCTTGCTCTTTTAATATAGAATGTCTTCTCCTGGGAATTGTGCTGGCCTGGTGTTCCAACTACAAATATTCCACCAACCCAAAGAAGTTAAAAAGGAAGGAAGGTGCAAGAGAGGATGTTTGAGTCTCATTTAGAAAGGTGAATAAAATAGTCCTAAGAAGCAGATCAGCAAGGGGTATGGGAAGGAGCAAGATGTGGTAGATAATGGGAGAGTTCAGAAACAGTTATGGGGAATGACCAGAGAGATAGTTGGATGGCCATAAAAATGAATGAAAACATGTGACTGACAGGGATGAGGGGATGGGGTCATCTTCAGGTAGACACCTGGTATAAGAGAGGTGCCCAAGAATCAATGGTAGTGAAGTTGGCTATGACTAACAACACAGGGGATATGGAAACTGAAGAGTCTACCTCTTATAGTCAGGCAGTAACTCCAGTGGAGCAATAGAGACACCAAACCACCAACAAAACTTTAAATTCCAAATTTAACCTGTCTACATGAATTGCAGGAATGGGGGATGAAGCAGAGATGAGGGAATGGCCAAACAGTAACCGGATCAAATTTAGATCCATCCCTTGGTCAAAAATTAGTCCCTGATACTGTTAATGATATAACCTTTTGTGCTTACAGGCAAGAGTCTTATGAAGGCTACCCTCTGAGAGACATGGCTTCCTATATTTTGGGTCATCAGTGTCTGAGAAAATTCTGTCTGTTGTTCTCTTGCTCCCTCCATCCCTGCCATATTCCCTCCATTCTTTCTCCATTGCTACCCTTGCCCTTTTCTGAGTATAGTGCTAGTCTAATCAGCAGTATGCATGTTAAAGAATGGACATTGAACAATTTTTATCTCCTTGTACAAAGCTCAAGTCCAAGTGGATCAAGGACCTCCACATAAAACCAGTTATACTGAATCTAATGGAAGAGAAAATGGCAAACAGCCTCAAACACACTGCCACAGGGGAAAATTTCCTGACCAAAACACCAATGTCTAAGGCTCTAAGATCAACAATTGACAAAGGGGACATCGTGAATCTGAAAGGCATATGTAAGGTAAAGGACACCCTCAATAGAACAAGAGCAACCTACAGATAGGGCAAAGATCTTTACTAACCCTACAATTGGTAAACGGCTAATAAGCAAAATATTGGAAGAACCCAAGATGTTAGACTACAAAAAAAACAAATAACTAATTTAAAAATGGGGTGCAGAGTTAAACAGACAATTCTCAACTGATGAATTTCGAATGGCTGAGTAGCATGTAAAGAAATGTTCAACATCCTTTAGTCATCAGGGGAATGCAAATCAAAATAACCCCCAGATTCCACTTTACACTAATCAGAATTGCTAAGATCAAAAACTCAGCTGACAGCAGATGCTAGTTGAGTATGTGGAGCAAGAGAAACACTCTACCTTGGCAGGTGGTTTTGAAAACTGGTAGAACCATTTTGTAAATCAATCTTGCAGTTTCTCAGAAAGTTGGAAATAGTTCTACCTGAAGACCCAGGTATATAAAACCTGGGCATATACCTGAGAAAGATGTTTCAATATATGATAAGGACACATGGCATACTATGTTCATAGCAGCCACATTTATAATAGCCAGAAGTTGGACTCAACCCAGATGTTCCTCAAGAGATTAGATAGAGAAAATGTGATACATTTACACAATGAAATACAACTCAGCTATTAAAAATGAGGACATCACAAATGTTGCAGCCCAATAGATGGAACTAGAAAAATAATCCCAAGGGAGGTAACCCATAGCTAAAAGGACATACATGGTATGTTCTCATTGATAAGAGGGTATTAGCCAAACAGTACAGATTTATACCCATGATACAACTCAGAGACCATATGAACTCAGAGATCATAGGAAGGAAGGCCCAAGTATAGATGCTTCAAGGCCACTTACAAGGGGAAACAAAATAATCAAAGTAGGCAGAGGGAGGAAAGGACCTGAATGGAACAGGGAAGAAGCAAATAAACACGGCCAGGCAGGTATGTTGGGGGTGACAGGATAGAAGCCCAGAGGGCCAAGAGATTGAATAGAAATATGTAGGACTGTGGGCTATGGAATGAGAGAAACCACTAGAACATTCCAGATACTAGGAATTGAGGGAGGCTCTCAGGACCCAGTAGAGATTTCATTAGCCCAAATGTCCAATAGCATGGAGCCCTGTAGAGACCACCTCCAGTAGATAGACATAGCCAACAGTTAAGGGATGGGGCTACCCACCCATCTTCAAGATTTTTAACCCAGAAGTGTTCTTTTCTAAAGAAAATGCAGGGACAAAAAATGGAGGAGAGACTAAAGGAAAGGCCAACCAAACACCACCATACCATCACAGGCACAGACACTATTGCTGATGCCAAGATGTGCTTACAGACTAAACCTGGCATTGCTGTCCTCTGAGAGGCTGTAACAGCAGCTGTCTGAGACACAAGCAGATACTTACAGCCAACCATTGGACTGAGCCCAGGCACCCCAATGGGAGAACTAGTAGAAGGAATGAAGTCCTGAATAGGATTGCAACCATATAGGAAGGACAACATTATTAATTAATTGGACCCCTGAGAGCTGGCAGGGACTAAGCCACCAACCAAGGAGTATACTGTGTCAGGTCCATGGTCCCAGCTACATAGGTAACTGAGGACTTGACTTGTCAGTCCTCAGTGGGAGGGGCTACAATTAGTCCTGTGGAGGCTTGATTCCCCAGAGAAGTTGAAAGCTAGAGGGATGACATGGGAGTGGGTGGGTGGGGGAACACCCAGTCAGAGGCATAAGGGACAGGGAGAAGGTGGCAGGCTCATGAAGTGGGGGGACTGGAAGTGTGACAACATTTGTAATGTAAATAAATAAAATAAATAATAAAAAGAAACTGTATTTCTGTACACATCAGAGCTGTCTCCCCCTAAGGAAGGATTTTAGAGACCAACTTTGAGCCATTTTCTATTCCATTTTTATAGGGCAAAATGACAAAGTGGGAGATCCTTTCAAGCAAGCCTGGTTACAGAAGCAAGACCAGACAGTTAGGATTTTACAAAGCAGTTTAGGGATATTTCTGGAGTGTTACAGAAGGTTTCATGTTTACAATGTAGGGTGCAGCTCAAATTCTCAAATAACTTTGGTTATGGCCCAAACAGTAGGTTGCTCTCCACAAACTTTGACAGCAAGGCTCCAGTACTTGCAGACCACACAAACATGACTCATTGAACATGGAGAGGATAAACAGGTGCCTACAAGAAGGATGGTATTCCGCACATTCTCAAAAGGGAATCAAAAGTGACTATGAACTCACTTAATCTACAGTGTTGTCTTACCTGTAAGATACATTAGGGCAATACTGGCACAAAACTTGTTGGAGTAACAAATGATTTGATTTAAGATCTACTCCCCAAGATGCAATCCGTAACTAACAGGGCTTGTGTGACCAAGGTCCTGAGATTACATGGTCCAGGAGAATAAGGAAAAAAACAAACAATAGTGGTCTACACAAACTAATCTTACTAATGAATGACTCCCAGTGATATTCTGTTATACTAATATATCAGTGCCTCGTTCAATCATCATCAGAGACACTTTCTCCTTAAGCAGATGAAAACAAACACAGAGACTCACAGGCATACATTACAAAGAATGAGAGCCTATGGAGTACTCAGCTCTAAATGAGAGGTGTCCACCAAATCTCTGCCCTCAGAGCTCAGAAAACCCTCAGAAGAGGAGACAGAAAGAAAGCTAGTCTGGTCTACAAAGTGAGTTCCAGGACAGCCAGGGCTATAGAAAGAAACCCTGTTCAAAAAACCAAAAACAAACAAACAAACAAACAAAAAAACAAACAAAAAACAAAAAAACAAACAAACAAAAAACAAGAAAGAAAGAAAGAAAGAAAGAAAGAAAGAAAGAAAGAAAGAAAGAAAGAAAGAAAGAGAGAAAGAGAGAGAGAGAGAGGGAGAGAGGGAGGGAGGGAGGGATGGAGGGAGGGAGGGAGGAAGCGAGCAAGCAAGCAAGCAAGCAAGCAAGCAAGCAAGAAAGAAATATACGAGTCAGATTTGATGAAAAACACCAAGAAAACTCAGCCCTCTAAATCAACTGAATAAAGCTCATATGAACTCAGGGACAACACAGCATGCAAAGGACTTAATGGGTTAAGAGGACATCCTCTTTATCATGGATTCTAGTATAGTGTTTTTATGGGATTCATAAGTGTGCAAACATGGTCTCTGATTCTTCTGTTGACTCTTGTACTCTTTTCTTCTGTTGGTTTGTCTTGTCAACTTCCATGCATTTATTTTATATTATATTTTCTTATAAAAATAAAAGCATAAAATTCATGTATGCAAGAACAAAGAATAAAAATAAGAAATAAAAGCCAAGAGTAACCAAAGAGATAAATATTATCCCACCTATCAGCATATTTTTCATTTTGAGATGGTTTCAGATTCTGTACCACATTGTGATGTCTTATTGAAAAGGTGGTTCTGATGGGAAGGTGTAGTTTGTTGCTCCAGTTTCAGTCTGGAACATACTAGTGATATTTGTGCAGTGTCCCAGAGAGTGTAAACAAATGGATTGTGGTGAGTTACTGCTCAATCATCAGCAGATGTCAGTCCTTCCTCCAGTTTGCCCAGCCCTCTCATGGAATGTTTCTTTAGAAAATTTCTACCCATTTTTGTTTTGAGTGTGCAGGAATTCATGAGTCTGCCCCTTCCTCAGTTTCTTAGACTGAAGGTGGGTATGACCACACCTGTACCTATGCCCATATCTATGCCTGTGACCATGCCCATGTTTAAGGTTTGCTTATTTTACCTCATTCTGAAAAGTTTCTCTTACAAGGACTCTGCCTACCTCTGTAGGAGTCCATTTCAACAGTTTCCACAAGTTATTGGGCATCAATCCCTTTTATCAAGTGTTGTTTTTTTTTTTTTTAACCACTCAATCCTAAATGGGTTTCCTTCACTAAACCTGTTCCCTTGAAGCTCAGGGATTTATGCTGGGCAAAAGCAGAATGATTGTGATAGTCAAGGTGAGGGATGATTCTGGGCAAAAACAGTGTTTACCAGATACAAGGGACTGGTGCCCACACACATGAACTTACAGAGACTGTGGTAACATGCACCAGAACAATACAAGTTCAAGCCAGAGAGGACCCCTAGCACTGACAGGAGGAAATAAACATTCAGTCCTACCACGTAATTGAGAAGCCATTTGTCATTGGCACCTGAAGGCCAAGGGAAATTCAGTTTTATCCAATGGAGCATCCAAAACTACAGAGCTCCATAAGTGTACAGGTTGTGCTTGGCTACTATGTGCCCTTCTGATAGGCAACACATCTAGATGTGAGGCTGTGTGTCAAACTAGCTGAGTCTTCTGGGTTTGTGTCCTAGTATCCTAAGCCTTGAAGTGGGGTGTGCTGACTAGCAGCTCTGTCTGAATAGTCTTCCTGGAAATCCTGCCAAAGGGCAGGTATTCTGAATAGAGAATTCCCAGGGTCTGTATGACTGTGTCTATTCTGAGACAGAAGGAGAATTCAGATTCATATCACCTTACTGTTTTTCTGATTCATTTTACTCACTACATTCCCATATAGGGCCTATGGCAAGAACAGTTAACAACACCACACAGCTGTAAAATAAGGGTAGCTCTCTGAATTCCCACCTACCAAAGCTTTGAAAAGAGCCTGCATAGGTGCTTGGATAGGTTGGTGACTGAGTGTTTGGCTGGCTTGTACAGGTCCTGGATCTTATCTCCAGTGGTGAAGACACAAAATGAACAAAGTGTAATTTACTGTCTAAAAATTTATTCAAATTCTTATTCACCCTGCTTAGAGTAGCCTCAATTTTAAAGAACAAAAACTGCCTCTTCGTAGGTGATAAAAGAAAGTAAACATCCAAGGATGTGGTAAGAACACAGATATGTTGGGACAGAGATGGAGCAGAGATGAGGGGAATGGCCAACCAATGACTTCCCCAAATTGAGACCAATCCCATAGGCAAGCACCAACGATGACATTATTAATGGTATTCCTTTATGAATGCAGACAGGAACCTAACACAACTGTCCTTTAAGTGACTCCACCCAGCAACTAATTGAAAGAGATTCATAAACTCATAGCAAAACATAAGCTGGATCTTGGGGAATCTTATGGAAGAGTTGGCAGAAAGATTGAGGAACACAAATAGGATAGGTTCTCCATAGGAATAACATAGTAGTCAACTAATCTGGAGCATTGGAGGTCCCAGAGACTGAATCACTATGCAGAGCGAGCATGGGTTTGGACCTAGGCTGCCTGCACAAGTGTAGCCAATAAGCAGCCTGGTCTTCAACAAATGGAGCAGGGTCTATCCCTGAGGCTGTTACCTTCCTGCCTGCCTGTGGATCCTGTGCCACTAATGTATGACTTATTCTATCCTCAGTGAGAAAGTATCTGCATAGTCCCAAAGCAAAGTTGGGGAAGTTCTGGGTGTGTTGACTAACAAAGTGTGGCTTCCCCTTTTTAAAGGAGGAGGAGGTGGAATGGAAAAAGGACTTGCATGAAGGGGAACTGGGAGGAGAGGAAGGGCTAATATTGGGATGTAAAGTGAATAAATAAAGAAAGTTAATAGAAAACATTTTATCTAATCATTTACCATATCATTATATATATATATATATATATAATACACTAATATATACCTATGTATTTATGTACTATTTAGCATTAATATTAGAATTAATATCTGCTGTTTATATAAAAATGCTTAGAATTGATTATCCAACTCACAGAGATGGTATGTTCTGTGCTATTGTTAACTTTTTGTGTGTGAACCCACTGAAAGAGATGATGGCTCTCCATCAGTGGATGGCACACTACCTTCAGGTCATTTTGCAACACTCAGACTAGGTCTGCACTTGCACATGTGCACAACAGGTGCTGCAGACCCTCTGGGTCCCTGTGTCTGTGTAGAACGAGTCTCTAGAGTAGGTGGGCAAAGCTTAGGATTAAACTGACAAACAGACACACACAGGAGAGGTGTTGAATCTGAGTGTAATCTCTGGTAGAGCCTCAGACATTTTATAATACAGAGTGTATTATAAATTGCAAATCATAACAGATAAAGTACATTGAAGTTTTCCAGATACAAGAGAATGACTGGGAATGGAATTTACAGGAACTAGATAAATGTTTACAACAGAGATTAGCATTCCTGCCTAGGATCAGCCCTGTGCCAGGCAAGAGTTTTACACATTAGTGTTAATAGCACCAGGGGGTTTTAACTCTTGACAGGCCTCAAGAATAATGTGGTGTCACGGAGCTCTAAATTCCTAGGTCTTGAAAATTTTTATCTTGTCTGGAGAATTCCCCATTTATCAGGATAGTATATCAACTTGCTCTTGGCATGGAATGTAGCCTGTAGTAAAAATTTCTATCTCAGTGAGATTCCCAAGTTCTTTCTGCAGACAACTGAGTTAATGGCTCTGATTTAGTGTAGTGCTTAATTAGTTACTGAATAGGTTAAACTCCTTGCTGTAGTCTGGAATTTTAGAACACTGGGAGAGGCTTTAGCTAATTCAGAATTCAGTCTTAAAAGGCACTTATAAGGTAATGCTTAATTAGAGGGCACGTGGATCCATACACTAGACTAATGCGGGAGTGGAAAATTAATTTTATGGGTTAGGGGAAACGCCAAACTCCAGGAGGGAATTTCCGTGAAACTCTTTTCCTCATGGGCAGCTTCCAAGCTTTTGATTGTCAAACTGACCCAACTGGAGAGCTGGCTTTCACCAGACTCCAGGAGGAGAGCTTCCTTGAAACTCTTTTCCTCATGAGAAAGCTTTCAGACTTTCATCTGTCAAGCTGACTCCACCAGAGCTCGTGGCAAACAGGCTTGCATTAAACAAGACCTCAAAGAAGACAAGAACTTATATTTCACTTTAGTTTATCCTGAGAAAACATTCCATCCTTTAAAAACAATGCTACCTATGTTAATGTTTGTTAATGAATAAAAAATATTCATAATTCTTCACTTTATAATTTCCATATACGTTTCCAGTAGACATCATGAGAAAGTTGCTACCTATGTATAATACACACACAGACACACAAGCACACACAGACACATACATGTACACACACAGTCTGTCTCTCTCTCTCACACACACATACACACAGTCTCTCTCTCTCTCTCTCTCTCTCTCTCTCTCTCTCTTTCTCTCCCTCTCTCTCTCTCTCTCTCCCTCTCTCTCTCTCTCTCTCTCACACACACACACAAACACACACACACACACCATTTCCCCTGTTTCGCACTTTGTATCACTTGTATCCTTCCATCCCCGTCTCTAAACTCCTTCTTCAGCACCATATGATTCCACATGGTTCTGCTTTACTTTTGTGCAACTTGTAGTGTCTCCAGGTTACAAACTCACAACGAAATATTCAGAGCTACGATGCAAAAGGAAGAGAGAAATCGTGTTGCTTTGGCCGCTCTGTGTCTTGGTTTCCTTGATAAATATAATATTTTCTAGTTACATCCATTTATCTGCATTTGTTTTCTTTCTATTGTCTCCTAGCTAATGCCAGTTCCTTTCTGAAGTACAGTATTTTCTGTAGAGTTCATTTGGTGGATATACATTCTTTTCCCTGCTTATACTGTGGAAAGGTTTTTTGTTTTTTGTTTTGTTGTTTTGTTGTTTTTGTTTTTGTTTTTTTTTTTTTTTTTTTTTGCTTCTTTCTCCTTCAACTATGGCAGACAGTTTCCTGTATACAGTTATCTAGATTGGCATGCATAGTTCCTTATTCAAATCTTTATATATCTTTCTCTCATACAATATATCCTGACCACAGCATCTCCTCTCTCTACTCCACCTAGTACCCTGCATACCACCCTTCTCTCCCATTTATACTTGCTGATGTTTTTCTCCTAAGAGCACGCCTCCCAGGGAGTCAACTCAATACTACAGAAGAAGATTGATAAGACATAATCCTCCCAGTCAGGGTGGACAAGGCAACCTGGTAGGAGGAAAAAGCAGGCAACAGAGTCAGAGACACCTGTCCCGAGCTATCGTTCTCACGGGCAAGAACACACTCGGACAACCGGAATCTTCTGCAGCAAAAGGCTTTATTGCTTCTTCAGGAGGGAAGACCCAGACCTTGGAAAATGGCGTTGCTTATATAGCCCTCAGCCATGGTGTTTCAGCACCTGATGTGGCATGTCAGCTCCTGATTTGTTGCTCGCCCATCACCCCATTACTACACCCCGAGATGGACAGTGACTAGGCATGAGTTCACTCTCGCACCTGCGTACAAGGCTTGTTTACTAGTTAGGCACAGTGGAGGCCAGCGCCATCTTATAATGGCGATTGCACGTGACACAGCTCTCCACAGACACCACCATTCCCATTTTAACAATTAGGTAAAATCTTTTTAACAGACTACTGTCTTCTAACATCCACAACAGCTAAGAATGTCATCAAATAACATCTGAAATCTGTCCCTGAATTTTACATCATTTGCTCTAACATGTCTACATTGCTTTGCTACTAATATATTTGAAAATTACCTTAAGCTATGCTTTGTTGTTGGTGTGTTATATAACTGTAAAAGTTCATATCCTCCATTCCATGTAGAAATACACTATTTTAGGGTAACATGCTTTCATGGTCCTAAGGTACAGTCACTCATATTTGGATCATAATAAATTGTTTCTTATTCCCTTTGAGATAAAAGATAGTTTACCTTGAAAGTTTCTATTCTGGTTTTAAGATACATTATAGGACCATAGTCACTAAAACAGCATGGCACTTGCATAAAAGCAGATACTGAAATTAATGGAACATAAAAGAAGGTCCAAATATAGAGATACAGAACTACAGCTACTTGATATTTGGCAGATACATAAACAATACTTACTGGAGAAAATGCAGCTTTTTATTAACTAATCTTAAAAAACAGGATATCCATATATTGAAGAATTAAGCTAGATACATATCTCTAAATCTAAAAAAAGTCAGTTCTAAATGGATCAGAGTCCGCAACTTATGACTTGATACTTGCAAATTGCTACAACAGGAACTAAGTAGAATTTCAACAAATAGGCTGCCTTTCAAGATGTGAGTTCACACACCTATACCTAGGCAAACTCCCTTAGAGTTTTTGTTTTTCCATCATTTATATCTAATGCTTAAAGTTTTAGGTAAAGGGAAACTGTAGTTTTCACTAGTAGATGTAAAGGCCATGGATGAATCCTTGAGGGCAGACTGCTATTCCCTAAGCTAAGAATGTCATCAGATACCACTGGAAACCTGCCCCAGGATTATCTCTACTTTGCTCTAACAGGTCCTACCAATATATTTGAAAAATGACTTGATTTGATCCACAGTTTGGTGTTTTTCTCCTTGTTATGCTAATTTACATTTAATTACTTCCACGTAGAGATGGATATATTATCTGAGGACAATATGAATTCATACCTATAAAGGTGGATAAATATAAGAGAAAGGTGTATACAAATACATTTAGTTTCACAAGACACCAGATTATTCAGAAATAAAGAAATGAAAATCTAGGTTTTGCTAAGTCTGAAGAAGAGGTACATTATCCTGGAGGAGGGGAGCAAA
The DNA here is from genome assembly GCF_978045245.1 of Mus caroli. NCBI lineage: Eukaryota > Metazoa > Chordata > Mammalia > Rodentia > Muridae > Mus > Mus caroli. The sequence continues at coordinate 25,213,136 of NW_028227262.1, read as the reverse complement.
AATTGCAATTCATGAAATAAAACACAACCTACTGCTAAGAAAGTAAGGGAACTTAGAAGGCCTGTGTAGTCTTCTTTCAGGGATAGAGCCATTGAAACCTGAGAGTCTTGATGGGAAAATGGGGGGCAGGTTCATGGTTATGGCTTCTTTTAGTGAAGAAAGGAAGGTAGAAGGCAGGCATGTCCTCCTTGCTTTTGATACTTTCTGATTTTCCAAGGTGCCACATTGGTATTTTTAATTTATTATTATCCTTTATTTTTTTTATCTTATTCACCTTATATCCTGCTCACTGCCCTTGTCAGGGTGACCCCCTCCCACAATCCTTGCCCTATCCCTTCTGCTCTGAAAGAGTATGCCCTCATGATGCTTCAAATCTCTGAGATGCTAGGCATATCCTCTCCCTCTGAGGCCAGATGAGGCAACCCATCTTGAAGAACATATTCAGGAGACAGGCAACAACTTTTGGGATAGCTCCCACTCTATTTGTTTGGGACCTACATGAAGCCCAAGCTGTACATCTGTTAAATATGTTCAGAGATCCTTAGATCCAACCCCTTTATGATCTTTGATTGTGGTTCAGATTCTGAGAGCCCCATGGGGCCAGGTCAGTTGATTCTGTTTGTCTTCCTGTGAAGTTCCTTTCCCTGTAGGGGCCCCAATCTTTCATTCTATTATTCCATAAGAGTCCCAAACTTCATCTTCTGTTTGTCTGTGGGTGTCGTCCTCCATCTGAGTCAGTTGGTGGGTGGGGCCTCTCATAGGACACCCATGCTAGACTCCTGTCTGCAAACATAAGAGTATCATTAATGTTTTCAGTGATTAGTGCTTGTCTGTTGGATGGATATCAAGTTGTGCTAGTTACTGGTTGGCCATCCCCTCCCTCTCTGCTCCATCAAGAATCCCTGCATTTCTTGTAGACTGGATAAATATTTGGGTTGATGTTTGTGGGTGGGTATGTGTCCCTAGCACTCCACCAGGGTTCCTGCCTGGCCACATGAGTCAGCATCCCCAGGGTCCATATACATAATGCTATGAGAAACAACTAAAGATGCTGCCCACTTACTCTTTGATGCCTCCCCTAATTCAGGTCACTTTCTCTTCCTGGAGATGCGTTCTTTGCCCTCTTCTTTCTCTTCTAGAATTCCATTCATTTTCATGGCCATCATGACATCCACTCTGCCCATCCTCACACCTGCCTCCAAACCACCCAACTCCCCTTCATGTCCCCTGTCCCACACAATTCCTTCCTGCCTTCAGCCTTCCACTACTATTCCATCCCTGGTTCCAAGGGAGCCACAAGCATCCTTCTTGTGTCCTCCTTCCTGTCAATCTCCTTGGGTTGGTTGCATGTAGCATGGACATCATTATTTTATAGCTAATATACACTTTTAAATGAATACATACCATTCATGTCATTTGGGGACTGAGTTACCTCACTCTATGTGATATTCTCAATATACATCCATCTACCTGCATAATTCATGATGTCTTTGTTTTCCTTTTTCTTTTTTTTTAAAATTGGTTATTTTATTTATTTATATTTCAGATGTTATATCCTTTCCTTGTTTCCCCTCTGCAAACCCCCATCCCATCCCCCATTACCCTACCTCTATGAGGATGCTTCCCCCAACATACCCACTCCTGCCTCACAGCCCTAGCATTCTTTTACAGTGAGACATCAGTCCTTCACAGAACCAAGGGCCTCCCCTCCCAGTAATGCCAGATAAAGCCCCTTCAGCTCCCTCAGTCCTTCCCCCTATTTCCTCCATTTAGGTCCCTGTGCTCAGTCCAATATTTGGCTCTGAGCATCTGCATCTGTATTGGTCAGGATCTGGTAGAGCCACAAAGGAGAAAGCTGTATCAGGCTCCTGTCAGCAAACACATCTTAGCCTCAGCAATAGTGTCCAGGTTTGGTGTTTGCATGTGGGATGGATACCCAGTTGGGACTGTTTCTTGCTCCACTCTTTGTCTCTTTATTTTCTTTATATAGGAGGAGTTCTGGGTTCAAATTTTGGAGATGGATACATGGTCCCATTCCTCAACTGGAGAGCCATGCCTAACATCTGGATAAGATGTCTGATCTCTACAGGGTCTCCCTCCCCTTTGTGGGGTATTTCAGCTAATTTCATCCCCATGGGTTTCTCTTGCTTTCCTGGCATCTGGGACTTTCTGGTTGCTACCCCAAGTTCTCTATCCACGAATCTCTATCTCAGTGCAATTTTCTGATCATCTGTACAACTTCTCCATCTCCTCCCATAACTGATTCTTTCCCTCTTTTCACCTCCCCCTCTTTTACACCCAAGTCCCTCTCACCATCTACTTCCCTTGATTATTTTGTCCCCTTCTAAGTAGGACTGAAACATCCATACTTTGGTCTTGCTCTTGAACTTCATGTGGTCTATAAGTTGTATCATGGATATGCCATACTCTTTGCCTAATATCCACTTATCAGTGAGTACACACACCATGCATGTTCTTTTCCGACTGAGTTATCTAACTCAGGATGATATTTTCCAGATCCATCCATTTGCCTGTGAATTTCATGAATTCATCGTTTTTAATAGCTGAGTAGTACTCCACTGCATAAATATACCACATTTTCTGTATCCATTCCTCAGTTGAGGGACATCCGGGTTCTTTCCAGCTTCTGGCTATTATAAATAAGGCTGCTATGAACATAGTGGAGCATGTGTTCTTATTACATGTTGGAGCATCTTCTGGGTATATGCCCAGGAGTGGTAGAGCTGGGTCTTCAGACAGAATTATATCCAATTTTCTAAGGAACCCACAAACTGATTTCCAGAGTGGTTGTACCAGCTTGCAATTCCACCAGCAATGGAGTAATGTTCCTCTATCTCCACATCCTCACCAGTATATGCTATCACCTGAGTTTTTATTTCAGCCATTCTGTCTGGTGTAAGGTAAGAGATATTAAGCAATAGCTATTGTTGTTTCCTGTTATTTTTGTTGTTAGAGGTGGAATTATGTTTGTGTGGCTATTTTCTTTTGGGTTTCTTGAAAGATTTATTTCTTGCCTTCTCTAGGGTGTAATTTCCCTTGTTGTGTTGCAGTTTTCCATCTGTTATCCTTTATAGGGCTGAATTTGTGGAAAGATATTGTGTAATTTTGTTTCATCATGAAGTATCTTGGTTTCTCCATCTATAGTAATTGAGAGGTTTGTTGGGTGTAGTAGCCTGGGTTGACATTTGTGTTTTCTTAGGGTCTGTATGACATCTGCCCACGATCTTCTGGCTTTCATAGCCTCTGCTGCAAAATCTGCTGTAACTGGGGAAGGTCTGCCTTTATATGTTACTTGATCTTTTTCCCTTACTGCTTTTAATACTCTTTCTTTGTTTTGTGCATTTGGTGTTTTGACCATTATTTGATGGGAGGGATTTCTTTTCTGGTCCAATCTATTTGGAGTTCTGTAGACTGCTTCTATGTTTATGGGCTTCTCTTTCTTTAGATTAGGGAAGTTTTCTTCTATAATTTTGTTGAAGATATTTATTTACTGGCCCTTTAAGTTGGGATTCTTTACTCTTTTCTATACCTATTTTCCTTAGTTTTGCTATTCTAGTTGTGTCCTGGATTTCCTAGATGTTTTGGCTTAGGAGATTTTTGCATTTTTCATTTTGTTTCACTGTTTGTCAATATTTTGTATGGTATCTTCTGCACCTGAAAGTCTCTCTTCTATCTCTTTTATTCTGTTTGTGATGCTTGCGTCTATGACTCCTGATCTCTTTCCTAGGTTTTCTCTCTCCATGCGTGTTTCTCTTTGTGATTTTTTTTTTCTTGTTTCTATTTCAAGTTTTAGATCTTGCCTGGTTTTGTTCAATTACTTCACCTGTTTGTTGTGTTTTCCTATAATTCTTTAAGGGATTTTTGCTTTTCCTCTTTAAGGGTTTCTACCTGTTTACCTGTATTCTCCTGTATTCTTTAAAGGAGTTACATGTGACCTTCTTAAAGTCCGGTATTATCATCATAAGATGTGATTTTAAATCAGAGTCTTGCTTTTCCAGTGTGTTTTGGGAATCCAGGGCTTGTTGTGGTGGGAGAACTGGGTTCTAATGATGCCAAATAACCTTGGTTTCTTCTATTGCTTATGTTCTTGCCCTTGCTTATCGCCAACTGGTTAACTGGTGTTAGCTGGTCTTGTGTCCCTGACTGTGGCTTGTCCCTCCTGCAATCCTATGTGTCATTTGAACTAGAAGACCAGTTCTATGGAGGAATTTGGTTATGGAGAGCTATTGCACTTGATCATCTTCGGGGCACAGAAAGAAACTGGAAGGATCCTGTCCCTGGCTATTTCCTGGCTCCTCTGCCCTGATGTCTCTGGGTGGGTCTCTCTTGTGCCAGAAATTTGAGCAGAAATGGTCATATCAGCTGTGCTCTCAGGTGTGTCAGCACTCTTGGGAGAAGAGCTCTCTTCCTGTGGGATTTGGGTATGGAGAGCTGTAGCACAGGTTTATTTCTGGGGCACAGAAGGAAACAGGAAGGATTTTGTTTTTCTGAATAGTATTCTATTGTATAGATGTACCACATTTTCTTAACCCATTCTTCAGTTGAGGATCATTTAAACTACTTCTAGTTTCTAACTATTATGCATATAGTTAAACAACTGTCTTAGTTATGGAGCATATTTTCAGTATATGCCCAGGAGTGATATAGCTGGGTCTTGAGGTAGAACTATTCCCAGTTTTCTGTGAAATTGCCAAATTGATTTCCAAAGTGGCTGCACAAGTTGGCACTCTTGCTAGTAGTGGAGAAGTGTTCTCTTGATTTCCATCCTTGTCAGCACGTGTTATCACTTGATTTTTCATTCTTAGTCATTCTGACCAGTGTAAGATAGAACCTCAGAGTTGTTTTGATTTACATTTATTTCCCTGAAGACTAAGAATTTTGAAGGTTTCTTTAAGTTTTTCTTGGCCATTTGAGATTCTCCTGTTGAAGATTATGTCTCATTTTTAATTGGGTTATTTGGGTTGTTTAACTTCTTGAGTTCTTCATAAATTTTGGACTTTAATTCCCTGTCAAATGTAGGAATGGTGAAGATACTTTCTTTTTTTTTTTTTTCTCCTTTTTTTAAATTAGGTATTTGTGGGACGCCTGACTCGCCAGCAAGAAAGACACCACAATAGGATCCTTCTGCACACGTTTATTGGGCTGCGCATTGACTGTGTAGGCAAAAGACCCCGAGCCCTGGGCCTCTCACTCTTATATACTATCAGTTCTCATCCACGCATAGCAGGCCACGCCACCTCACCAGGCACGCAGCTTCAGCTAATCAGGGCAACAGGGGCATATCTCCACCAAAATGGCTTCGCCAGTAACCTGGTACACCTGCGCAGCTCTCACGATGTTTGTGGTTTATATGAGGAAGTCAGGTGCAAGTCATACGACTTAGCTGCAGTCCCTGGCGCCTTTGGAACTGCCGCCACACCCACTCCCCACAGGTATTTTCCTCATTTACATTTCCAATGCTATCCCAAAAGTCCCCCATACCCTTCCCCACAACTCCCCTACCCACCCACTCCCACTTTTTGGCCCTGGCGTTCCCCTGTACTGGGGCATATAAAGTTTGCAAGTCCAGTGGGCTCTCTTTCCAGTGATGGCTGACTAGGCCATCTTTTGATACATATGCAGCTAGAGTCAAGAGCTCCAGGGTACTGGTTAGTTCATAATGTTGTTCCACCTATAGGGTTGCAGATCCCTTTAGCTCCTTGGGTACTTTCTCTAGCTCCTCCATTGGGGGCCCTGTGATCCATCCAATAGCTGACTGTGAGCATCGACTTCTGTGTTTGCTAGGCCCCTGCATAGTCTCACAAGAGACAGCTATACCTGGGTCCTTTTAGCAAAATCTTGCTAGTGTATGCAATGGTGTCAGTGTTTGGAAACTGATTATGGGATGGATCCCTGGATATGGCAGTCTCTAGATGGTCCATCCTTTTGTCTCAGCTCCAAACTTTGTCTCGAAGATACTTTCCTAATCTGTAGCCTACCATTTTGTCCTACTGACAGTGCCCTTGCCTTACAGAAACTTTGCAATTTCATTAGTTTCCATTTATCAGTTTGTGATCTTAGAGCCTGAGACATTGGTGTTCTGTTCACGAAATTGTCTCCTTTACCAATTCATTCAATGGCACTTCCCAATTTCTCTTCTATGACATTTAGTGTTTATGGTTTTATGTTGAGGTCCTTCATCCACTTGGATGTGGGATTTTTGTAGGGTGATAAGTATGAATCTACTATCATTCTACATGTAAATATACTGTTAGATCAGCACCATTTATTGAAGTCGCTTTCTGTTATCCATTGTATGGCTTGGGCTTCTTCATCAAAAATCAAGTATGGTAGGTATGTGAGTTCGTTTTGGGCCTTTGATTTGATTACATTGATCAATGTGTCTGTTTTTAACAACACCAGGCAGGGTTTTTTGGTTTGTTTTTTTTTTTTTTAACTAGTGTTACTTTGTGGTACTCCAGGTCAGAGATTGTACTTTCTATCGAACTTTTTTTTTTTGTTCAAGATTGTTTTGGCTTTTCTTGGTTTATTATTTTTCAATATGAAATTGAGAATTTTTCCTATAGGGCCTATAAAAAGTTGGTTTGGAATTTTGATGGGGATTGCATTGAATTTGTAGATTGCTTTTAGTAATATGGCCATTTTCATTCTTAGTCCTACCTATATATGATCAAGTGTGATCTTTCCCTCTTCTGATATCTCCTTCCATTTCTTTCTTCTGGGACTTAAGTTCTTATCACACACATTATTCACTTGAATTGTTAGAGTTATACGTTGATATTTTATATTATTCATTACAATTGTTAAGGCTGTTGTTTCCTAATTTCATTCTCAGCCAGCTTATTATTTGTATGAAGAGTGCTACTGATTTCTTTGAGCTCTTTTTGTATCCAGTCACTTTGCTGAAGCTACCTCTATGCTGTAGGAGTTCTCTGGTATTATTTTTTGGGGTCACTCATTTATACCTTCTTATCTACAAATAGTGATCTTTTGATTTATTCTTTTAAAATTTGTATCTTTTTTATCTCATTTAGTTCTTATTGCTCTAGCTAGAACTTTAAGCACTATACTGAATAGATAGGATGACAGTGGGAAGCCTTGTCTTCTTCCTGATTTTAGTAGAATTGCATTAAGTTTCTCTCTATTTTGCTTGATGTTGGCTATTGGCTTGCACATTAGTTTCATTATGGTTAGGTATGTGCCTTATATCCTTGATATCTCTGATGCTTTTAATGTGAAGAGCTGCTGAATTTTGACAAAGGCTCTTTCAGCACCGAATGAGATGACCATGTAAAATTTTCTTTCTCTTTGTTTTTATGGTGGATTATTCATGGATTTTCATATACTGAATAATCCTAGTATCCCTTAAATGAAGCCTACTTTATCATGATGGATGATAGTGTGTTATTTTTGTTGTTGTTGTTGTTTTGTTTTTTGTTTTTATGTGTTCCTAGATTTGGTTTGCTAGTATTTTATTGAGTATTTTTCCATCAATGTTCATAAGTAAAATTGGTTTATATTCTCTTTCTTTTTTGAGTCTTTGTGTGGGTTTAAGTATTAGGGTGACTGTGGCTTCATAGAATCAGTTTTGCAGTGTTCCTTCTGTTTCTATTCGATAGAATATTTTGAGGAATACTGCAATTAGCTCTTCTTTCACAGTCTGTTAGAATTCTATGTTAAAACCATCTCACCTTGTGCTGTTTATTTTCGTTTTTGGGGGGGTGGTAGGGAGTCTTTTAATGATTGCCTCTATTACTTTGGTGGTTATAGGGACATTTAACTAGTTTACCTGATCTTGATTTACTTTGGTAAGTGATATTTGTCTAGAAAACTATCCACTTCATTAAGATTTTCCAATTTTTGGAGTACAAGCTTTTGAAGTAAGATTCTTTGAATTGCTTCAATATTTATAGTTATGCCTCTCTTTTCATTTCTGATTTTGCTTGTTTGGATACTGGCTCTCTGTCTCATGGTTAGTTTGGTTAATGGTTTAACTATTGTGTTGACTTTCTCAAAGTAAATTTTCTTGATTTCATTGATTCTTTGCATTGTTTTCTTTGTTTCTAACTAATTGATTTCAGCCCTTATTTTGATTATTTCCTTACTTGTACTCTTATTTAATCTGCTAGCTTCAATAATCTACAGCTTTTGGGTATACTTTTAAACTAATGGAATAAGACTTTCTAATTTCTGTTGCGGGAAACTTTATAGGCACTATTAACTTTCCTCTCAGAACTGCTTTTCTTTTCTACCATTAATGTAGGTATCTTGTGCCTTCATTTTTTTTCTTTGTTTTTTTTAATTTTTTGTTTTTATTTTTTCCTTTTTAAATTAATCATTCCACTTATTTACATCTCAAGTAACATCCTCCTGACTGGTTACTCCTACACAACCCCCCTCCCCCAAACCATATCTGCCCTCTCCCCCTCCCCTTTGCCTCTATGGGGGTGTTCCTCCACCCACCCATGCTCTTTCCCCTCACTGCTCTAGCATCCATCTATGATAGGGCATCAAACATCCACGGAACCAAGGGCCTTCCACACATTGAGGTCAGAGAATACCATCTTCTGTTCTATTTGTGTCTGGAGCCATGGATCCCTTCATGTACCCTCCTTGGTTGGTGGTTTATTTCCTGGGAGCACAAGGAGATCTGTTCCGCAGACATTGATCTTCTTATGGGGTTGGAATCCCCCTCTGTTCCTCCAGACCTTCTTCCAGCTCCCCACCAAGGTCCTGGAGCTCAGTCTGAAAGGTGGCTCCAAGTATCCATATCTGCATTGAGGAGTTGCTGGCAGAACCTCCCAAGGAACAGCCACACCAGGTTCTTGTAAGAAAATTACTCTTGGCAACAGCACAAGTGCTGGGTTTTTGTGTCTGCAGACAGGATGGGTCTGCAGGTCGGGCAGTCCCGGGATGGCCCTTCTTTCAGGGTCTGCTCCATTTTTTGTCCCTTACTTTACTTTAGAAAGGAATATTTCTGGTTTAAAATTTTTGAGATCAGTGGGTGGTCCCATCCCTCGACCAGGAACAATGCTTATCTACTGGAGATGGTCTCTTCAGGTTCTATATCCGCTTTGCTGTGCATTTTGGCTACAGTGATCCCCTTGTGGTCTTGGGAGCCTCTCAATTCCCTGGTGTCTGGGAATTTCCATTGTTGTGCCTTCATTTTCATTGAATTCTAGAATGTCTTTAATTTCTTTATTTTCCACCTGAAAAAGAGATATTGAGTAGAGAGTTGTTTAATTTTTATGAGTTTGTAGCAATTTTGCTGTTTCTGTTGTTGAAGTCCAGCTTTAATCACGATCATCTGATAAGTTACAAGGCATTATTTCTATTTTGTTCTATCTATTGAGGCTTGCGTTGTAACTAACTATAAAGTCAGTATTGGAGAAGGATCTATGAGATGTTGAGAAGGTATATTCTTTGATGTTTGGGTGCAATTTTCTAGAGATGTCTGTTAGGTCCATTTCTTTATAACGTCTGTTAGTTTCATTATTTCTCTGTTTAGTTTTTGTCTGGATGATCTGTCAATTGGTGAGACTGGGGTGTTGAAGTCTTCTACTTTTAATGTGTGGAGTTCAATGTTTATTTTAAGCTTCATCAATGTTTCTTTAAAAATGTGGGTGTCCTTGTGTTTGGGGCTTCAATATTCAGAATTGAGTTCCTCTTGGTAGATTTTTTTTTCTCCAATGAGTATAGTGTCCTTCCCTGTCTCTTTTGACTAATATTGGTTTAAAGTCTATTTTACTAGATATTAGAATAGCTATTCCAGCTTGCTTCTTGGGTCCATTTGATTGGAAAACTTTTTTGTAGATCTTTACTCTGAGGTAATGTCTATATTTATTGGTAAAGTGTGTTTCTTGTATGCAACAGAATGATGAATCCTTATTTTCATATCCAATCTATTAGCTTGTGTCTTTACTGGGAAATTAAGTCCATTAAAGTTGAGAGATATTAATGACCAGTGACCTTTATTTCCTGTTATTTTGATGTTGTTGCTGTTGGTGCTGATGTGTGTGTATGTGTGTGTGTGTGTGTGCTTGTGTGTGTGTGTGTGTTTCTTTATGTTATGCTACCCTTGGTTTTGCTAGTACAAAATTACTTATTTACTGTGTTTTCATGAATGCAGTTATCCTCTTTGGGTTGGAGGCTTCCTTCTAGTATTTTCTGTAGGGCTCATTTGAGAATAGATAGTTTGAATTTACATTTGTCTTGAAATATCCTGTTTTTTCCATCTTTGGGGATTGAAAGTTTTGCTGAATATAGTAGTCTATGTGCTCACCTGTGGTGTTTTTAGAGGTTGTAAGATATCTGCTCAGGTCCTTCTAGTTTTTAGAAGCTCTGTTGAATAGACGTCTGTAATTCTGAGAGTTCTGCATTTGTATGATACCTGCCACTTTTCCCTTGCTGCTTTTAATATTCTTTTTTGGTCTTTATACTTTTGTTTTTGGTTATTATATGGTATGAGGATTTTTCTGGTCCAGTCTTATTAATGTTCTATATGCTTCTTATATGTTTATAGGCATCTCTTTTTGTTGGGAAAGTACTCTTCTATGATTTTGTTGAAAATGTTTTCTGGGCTATGGAGCTGGGACTCTTCAAACTCCAATTCTATTATTCCTGGATTAGGCCTGTTCATGAGATCCCAGATTTCCTACATGTTTTGTGTCAGGAATTTCTTAGATTTCACATTTTCTTTGGCTGATGTATCAGTTTCTTTTGTTGTATTTTTTAAGCCTGAGATTCTCTCTTCTACCTTCTATATTTTATTGTTGATGCTTGCATCTGTTTTCCTGTTCTGTTCCTTAGGATTCCCGCAGTTTGTGTTTTCTTTGTTGGTTTTATTTCCAGGTTCAGGTCTTCCCCAGTTTTATTTATTTCATTCTCTTGTTTAATTGTATTTTCCTATATATCTTTAAGGGATATGCTTGTTTTCACTGTAAATAACTCTACATGTTTGATTGTATTTTTCTGTATTTCCTTATGATATTGATTCATTTCCTCTTTAAAGGCCTCTATCATCTTTTAAGATTGGATTTAAAGTCATTTTCTTGTGCTTAAGTTGTGTTTGAATATCCAGGTCTTTCTGTAGAAGAGTGACTGGGCTCTGAAAGTGCCATAATGTTTTGGCTTTATGATTGTGTTCTTTCAGGAACCTTTGGCCATTTATTTGTGTTTGGTTTCTGGATGTTCCTGTTGTAGTACATATGGTAGCGTATTTGATGACCCTGGTGTGTCAGGCCTCTGATGAGTATCTTCGGTTGTATGGTTCTGGATCTGGAAATATGTATGGTTCTAGCTCAGCATGTCTGATGAAGTTAGGAAGAAATGTAGCTGAGGAATGGAACTAACCCCTGGGCTAGTAGGTTTTTCTTGCTCCTTGTTAGGCTTTGCAGCTTACAGGGCTGAAGCATTCCCTTGTACAAGTTTTATTTGGCTATTATTGAAGCCTTTTGTCCCCATATTGCTTTTAGTAGCATGAACATTATGGTTACATTAAACTTTGCAACCTGTAAGCACAGTAGGTTTTGCTATTCTCTAGGCTTCTTCATTTTTTCTTTTTCCTTACATATTTTCCTTTAGACTCTATATGTTCTCACTGTAGGGTTTTATGCTTGTTTTCTTGGTTGGGTTACTTCCAGGATTAGTGTGTGTGTGTGTCTGTCTGTCTGTCTGTGTGTGTCTGTGTGTCTGTCTGTCTGTGTGTATGTGGGGTTTTCCCCCTTTTTCTCTCTCTGTGTCTCTCAAATTCTCCCATGTGTGGTTATTTCTATGATTAATTTTGAGAATTTTCCTTAGTAATTAAGAATTCTGGTGTGCCTACCACTTTATTGAAAGTGTTTATCCTCTCTGAGTCTTTGGTAGAGTCTTTAGTGTTTATGAGTAAAGTTATATCACTTACAAATAAACACACTTTGATATCTTTTCATGTGTATATATACGTTAATTACTACTCTAGGTAAGACTTCAAATGCTATATTGAATAGAAATAGAAGGGTATAATGCTTACATGTTTCTGATCATGGTGAGAATGCTTCATCTTTTTAGTGTTGGCTATAACATTGTTGTAACCATTATCATACTTAGGTATACAGCTTCCATTCTTATACTCTTTTGGGTCTTTAACATGAAGAAATGTTGGTTTTTTTCAGCACCCTTTCCTCCATGTAATGAAATGATCATGTAATTTCTGGCTTTGAGTCCATTTAACTGACAAAATTTCATTTATTGACTTCTGCAGGTTGGTTTGTCCCTGCATCTCTGCATCATGGCCAACTTGATCACTATGAATGATTTTTTGATATGATCTTAAATTCTGTTTACTACTATGTTATTGGCAATGTTTATGTCTGTATTTACCAAGGAGATGAAACTGTAATTTTCTCTTTTCTGTTGTCTTTATAAAGGCTTGTTACCAGGGTGATATGGTCTTCATAAAAGGCTCAGGAAGGATACTGTCTCATTTGAAGTAATTTGAATAGTAGTTGGTATCAGCTACTCCTTCAAGTTCTGGCAGAGTTCACCAATGATTTATGTGTTTTGAGGGTTGCTTTTGCTTGAGAAATTTGTTTTTGTTGTTAGTGTTGTTTTTATTATTATTGCTTCAATTTTTCTGATTATAGATTTATCTACTTCTTCTAGTTTAAACTGAGTAGGTCATATACATCTCAAAATTGATCCATTTATTTTCTGTTACCCAATTTAGTGGCATAAAGGCTTAGAGGTATGTCCTTATGGGCTTTTGAATTTCACTGGAGTCTATTACAAGGTCTACCTTCTCACCTCTAATGTTGTTCATTTGAGTCTCCTTTCTCTTTCTTTCTGTTAAATTGGCTACTAATTTCCCAATGCTAATTTTCATTTCACTGTACAATTTTTTTCTGTGATAATTATTATTCCTTATTTTTTACTAATTATCCCCCAACCTAATGCATTGGGTTCTTATTTGTTGTTGCTTTTCCAAAGACTTATTGATTTCTATTAATTTATTCATTGAGTTCTCTCAAATATTTTGATATGGATATTTAGTAGTAAAAGCTTTTTAAAGTTTGTCCTTTTTATGTCTCAAAGAATTTTGACATATTTTCTGTTTTAATCAGTTTTGGGCATTTTAAACATGTAGTTATTTTATTTTACATGTATGAGTGTTTTGACTGTACGTATATCTATTCACCATTTTAGTGCCTGCTGTCCTCAGAAGTCAGAAAAGCGTATCAGATACCCTGGAACTGGATGATTTTGAACCAAACTCTCAGTGCCAGGAACAAAGTCCAGGATCTCTGAAGGAGTAAAAAGTTCAATTAACTGCTGAGTCACCTCTCCAGCCCCAGTTCCAGAAATTACATAATTTCCTTCTATTTTCCTCAGTGGCACATCCTGTATTCAAAGTTTTGCCATTGATTACCCTCGAGTTTTCTTTTTTCGTTCTTTCTTTTTTAAATTTTTTTATTAGATAATTTTTTATTTACATTTCAAATGTTATCCCTTTTCCTAGTCCCCTCCAAAATCCCCTATCCTCTCCCCCATCTCCCTGCTCCCCAACCCACCCAATCCTGCTTCCTGTCCCAGGCATTCCCTTTTATTGGGGGCATAGAACATTCACAGGACCAAGGGACTCTCCTCCCAATGATGACCAACTAGGACATCCTCAGATACATATGCAGCTAGAGCCATCAGTCTCTCCAGTCTCTCCGTGTGTTTTCTTTGATTGGTGGTTTAGTTCCAGGGAGCTCTGGGGTTACTGGTTAGTTCATATTGTTCCTCCTCCTAGGGGGTTGCAAACACCTTCAGCTACTTGGGTACTTTCTCTAGCTCCTTCATTGGGGACCCTATGCTCCATCTAATGGATGACTGTGAGCATCCACTTCTGTATTTGTCAGGCACTGTCAGAGCCTCTCCGGAGACAGCTATGTTAGGCTCCTGCCAACAAGCTAATGTTGGCATCTACAATAGTGTCTGGGTTTGGTTGTTGTTTGGGATGGATCCCCAGGTGGGGCAGTTTCTGGATGGTTATTCCTTCAGTCTCTGCTCTGAACTTTGTCTCTGTAACTTCTTCCATGGGTATTTTGTTCCCCCTTCTATGAAGGGTCGAAGTGTCCACACTTTGGTCTTCCTTTCTCTTGAGTTTCATGTGTTTTGTAAAATGTATCTGGGGTATTTTGAACTTCTGGGCTAATCTCCACTTATCAGTGAGTGCATATTATGTGTGTTCTTTTGTGACTGGGTTACCCTACTCATAATGATATTTTGTAGTTCCATCCATTTGTCTAAGAATTTCACAAACTCATTGCTTTTAATAGCTCCATTGTATAAATATACCACATTTTCTGTATCCATTTCTCTGTTGAGGGACATCTGGTTTCTTTCCAGCTTCCTGCTCTTATAAATAAGGCTGCGATGAACATAGTGGAGTATGTGTGCTTATTACAAGTTGGAGCATCTTCTGGGTAAATGTCCAGGAGTGGTATCGCTGGATCTTCCAGTAGAACTATGATCAATTTTCTGAGGAAACGCCAAACTGATTTCCACAGTGGTTGTCCCAGCTTGCAATCCCACTAGCAATGGAGGAGTGTTCCTCTTTCTCCACAACCTTACTAGCATCTGCTGTCACCTGAATTTTTGATCTTAGCCATTCTGACTGGTGTGAGGTGGAATCTCAGGGTTGTTTTGATTTCATTTCCCTGAAGATTAAGGATGTTGAACATTTTGTTAGGTGCTTCTCAGCCATTCGGTATTCCTCAGTTGAGAATTCTTTGTTTAGCTCTGTACCCCATTTTTAATAGTGTTATTTGGTTTTCTGCACTCCAACTTCTTGACTTCTTTATATATCTTGGATATTAGCCCCCTATTGGAGTTAGGACTGGTAAAGATCTTTCCCCAATCTGTTGGTTGCAGTTTTGTCTTTGACAATGTCCTTTGCATTACAGATGCTTTGCAATTTTATGAGGTCCCATTTGTCTGAAGAAGTAACAAAATTCTAGGCCTTTAGGATGAGGCTTGGGAATGTGACCTTTGTGACTCATTGCTCCAAGGTATGCTAATCATACCTTGATAGCGACATTCCTTCCTCCACCTACCTGCTTCCTGGGTTCAAAGAGTGTTCATTCAAAGAAAGTCACCCTGACCAACTGCCGGAAACTGCCATGCAAATGTGCTATTGTTAGGGGCTCTTAGAAACTGAGAGTTAACCAGAACAATTACCAGGTAGTCTCTGTGACTCTTGTGACTTTGCACTTCCTTGTGACTCTTAACTGGTATCTTTGGTATTTTTCCAACAACGCCCTCCCCACTTCCTTGAGTTGTGGTTTCTTCCTTTAAATACCCCCTTATACAGCTACTCGGGGCGCCATGGTTCTCTGCCCCTGCGTGGTATATGACCATGGGCCCGAGACCGCTCTCGAATAAAAATCCTCTTGCAGTTGCAGCAAGACCGTTTCTTGTGTGATTTGGGGTGTCGCCTCTCCCGAGTCAGAACGTGGGGGAGTCCTCACGTTGTGGGTCTTTCATGTCCATTCTCAATCTTACAGCACAAGGAATTTTTCCCCTGTGCCCACATCTTTGAGAGTCTTCCCCACTTTTCCTCTATAAGTTTCAGTGTCTCTGGTGTTATGTGGAGTTCCTTGATCCACTTAGACCTGAGCTTTGTACAAGGAGATAAGAATGGATCAGCTTGCATTCTTCTACATGATAACTGTCAGTACCATTTGTTGAAAATGCTGTCTTTTATACACTGGATGGTTTTAGTTCCTTTGTCAACCATCAAATGACCACTCATGTGGGGGATCATTTCTGGGTCTTCAATTCTATTCTATTGATCTACCTATCTATCATTGTACCAGTACCATGAATTTTTAATTTTTTTATATTTTCTTTTATTTATTAGATATTTTCTTCATTTCCACTTCAAATGCTATCCCCTTTCCCAGTTTCCTCTCCAAAAGTGCCCTGTACACTCTCCCTGCCTTGCTCCTCAACCTACCCACTCCTGCTTACTGGCCCGGGCATTCCCCTTTACTGGGGCATAAAATCTTCACAAGACCAAGGGCCTCTCCTCCCATTGATGGCTGACTAGGCCATCCTCTGCTACATATGCAACTAGAGACAGAGCTGGGGGGGGGGGGGTAATGGTTAGTTCATATTGTTGTTCCTCCTATAGGAATGCAGATCCCTTTAGCCCCTTGGGTACTTTTGATGAAGGAACTATGCAGTTATTATCACAATTGCTCTGTAGTACAACTTGAGGTCAGGCATGGTGATCATGGTGATTCCACCAGAAGTTCTTTTATTGTTGAGAATAGTTTTTGCTATCCTAAGTTTTTTGTTATTCCAGATGAATTTGCAAATTGCCCTTTCTAATTTGATGAAGAATTGAGTTGGAATTTTGATGGGGATTGCATTGAATTTGTAGATTGCTTTTGGCAAGATAGCCATTTTACTATATTAATTCTGCCAATCCATGAGCATCGGAGATCTGTCCATCTTCTGAAATCCTCTTCAATTTTTTTCTTCAGAGACATGAAGTTCTAATCATAAAGGTCTTTCACTTCCTTACTTAGAGTCACACCCAGGTATTTTATATTGTTTGTGACTATTGTGAAGGGTTTTGTTTCCCTAGTTTCTTTCTCAGCCTGTTTATCATTTGTATAGACAAAGGCCACTGATTTGTATGATTGTAACATTGTATTTGTATCCAGCTACTTCACTGAAGTTGTTTATTAGTGTTAGGAATTCTCTGGTGGAATTTTTAGGGTCACTCATATATACTATCATATCATCTGCAAATAGTGATGTTTTGACTTCTTCCTTTCCAATTTTAATCACCTTGATCTCCTTTTGTTGGCTAATTGCTCTGGCTAGGACTTCAAGTACTATTATGAATAGATAGGGAGGTAGTGGAAAGCCTTGCCTAGTCCCTGATTTTAGTGGGATTCCTTCAAGTTTCTCTCCATTTAGTTTGTTGTTGGCTACTGGTTTGCTGTATATTACTTTTATTATGTTTAGGTATGGGCCTTGAATTCCTGATCTTTCCAAGACTTTTTTTTAATCATGAATGGGTGTTGGATTTTGTCAAATGCTTGCTTGGCATCTAGTGAGATGATCATGTGGTTTTTGTCTTTGAGTTTGTTTATATAATGGATTATGTTCATATATTTCCATATATTGAACTAGCCCTGAATCCCAGGGATGAAGTGTACTTGATCATGATAGATGATCGTTTTGATGTGTTCTTGGATTTGGTTTTCAAGGATTTTATTGAGTATTTTTGCATAGATATCCATAAGGGAAATTGGTCTGAAATTCTCTTTCTTTGTTGGGTATTTGTGTGGTTTATGTATCAGAGTAATTTGGGCTTCATAGAATAAATTGGGTAGAGTACCTTCTGTTTCTATTTTTTGGAATTGTTTGAGGACTCTTGGAATTATGTCCTCTTTAAAGTTCAGTTAGAACTAACTGTGCACTAAACCCATCAGGTTTTGGGCCTTTTTTGTTTGGGAGACTATTAATGACTAATTCTATTTCTTTAGGTTATATGGGACTGTTTATATAGTTAATCTCATCCTGATTCAACTTTGATACCTGGTATCTGTCTATAAAATTGTTGATTTCACCCATGTTTTCCAGTTGTGTTGAGTATAGGCTTTTGTAGTAGGATCTGATGATTTTTTGCATTTCCTCAGATTCTGTTGTTATGTCTCCCTTTTCATTTCTGATTTAGTTAATTAGGATACTGTCTCTGTGCCCTCTAGTTAGTCTGGCTAAGGATTTATCTATCTTGTTGATTTTCAGAAAGAACAAGTTCCTGGTTTGGTTGATTCTTTTTATAGATCTTTTTGCTTCTATTTGGTTGTTTTCAGCACTGAGTTTGATTATTTCCTGCAGTGGACTCCTCTTGGGTGAATTTGTTTCCTTTTGTTCTAGAGCTTTTAGGTGTGCTGTCAAGCTGCTTGCATATGCTTTCTCCAGATTCATTTTGGAGGCACTTAGAGCTATGACTTTTCCTCTTAGGACTATTTTCATTGTGTCCCAGAAGTTTGGGTATGTTGTGGCTTCATTTTCATTAAACTTAAAAAAGTCTTCAATTTCTTTCTTTATTTCTGCCTTGACCAAGGTATCATTGAGAAAAGTGCTGTTCAGTTTCCACATGAATGTTGGCTTTATTATTTATGTTGTTATTGAAGATCAGCCTTAGTCCATGGTGATCTGATAGGATGCCTGGGATAATTTCAATATTTTTGTATCTGTGGAGGCCTGTTTTGTGACTGATTATATGGTCAATTTTGGAGGAGGTACCATGTGGTGCTGAGAAGAAGGTATATCTTTTTGTTTTGGGATAAAATATTCTGTAGATATCAGTTAAAACCATTTGTTTCATAACTTCTGTTAGTTTCACTGTGTCTCTGTTTAGTTTCTGTTTCCAGGATCTGTCCATTGATGAGAGTGGGGTGTTGAAGTCTCCCACTATTATTGTGTGAGTTGCAATGTGTGCTTTGAGCTTTACTTAGGTTTCTTTAATAAATGTGGATGCCCTTGAATTTGGATCATAGATATTCAGAATTGAGAGTTCATTTTGGAAGACTTTACATTTGATGAGTATGAAGTGCCCCTCTTTGTCTTTTTCTGATAACTTTGGGTTGGAAATCGATTTTGTTCGATATCAGAATGGCTACTCCAGCTTGTTTCTTTGGACTGTTTGCTTGGAAAATTGTTTTCCAGACTTTTACTCTGAGGTGGTGTCTGTCTTTGTTCCTGAGGTGGGTTTCCTGTATGCAGTAAAATGTTGGGTCCTGTTTATGTAGCCAGTCTGTTAGTCTATGTCTTTTTATTTGGGAATTGAGTCCATTGATATTAAGAGATATTAAGAAAAAATAATTGTTACTTCCTATTATATTTGTTGTTTGATTTGAGATTCTGTTCTTGCAGCTATCTTCTTTTAGGTTTGTTGAAAGATTACTTTCTTGCTTTTTCTAAGGCATCATTTCCCTTCTTGTGTTGGAGTTTTCTCTTTATTATCTTTTGAATGGCTGGATTTGTGGAAAGATATTGTGTAAATTTGGTTTTATCATGGAATACCTTGGTTTCTCCATCTATAGTAATTTAAGGTTTTGATGGTATAGTAGCCTGGCCTGGCATTTGTGCTCTTTTAGGCTCTGTATGACATCTGCCCAGGATCTTTTGGCTTTCACAGTCTCTGGGGCGAATTCAGGTGTAATTTTGATAGGTCTGCCTTTATATGTTATTTTACCATTTCCCCTTACTGTTTTTAATATTTTTTCTTTGTTTTGTGCATTTGGTGTTTGGATTATTGTGTGACAGGAGGAATTTCTTTTATGGTACAGTCTATTTGGAGTTCTGTAGGCTTCTTGTATGTTCATGTGCGTCTCTTTCTTTAGGTTAGGGAAATTTTCTTGTATAATTTTGTTGAAGATATTTACTGGCCTGTTTAGTTGGAAATCTTCCTTCTTGCCTATGCCTATTATCCTTAGGTTTGGTCTTCTCATTGTGTCCCGGATTTCCTTAATGTTTTGGGTTAGTATCTTTTTGCATTTCCCTTTTCTTTGATTGTTGTGTCAATGTTTTCCATTGTATTTTCCTTACTGGAGATTCTCTCTTCTTTCTCTTGTTATGCATGCATCTATGGATCCTGACTTTTCCCCTAGGTTTTCTATTTCCAGAGTTGTTTCCCTTTCTGGTTTCTTTATTGTTTCTACTCCCATTTTTAGATCCTGGATCGTTTTGTTCAATTCTTTCACCTGTTTGCTTTCTCCTGTATTTCTTTAAGGGAGTTATTTATGTGCTTCTTATAGCCCTCCATCATCATCATGAGAAGTGACTTTACATCCAAATCTTGCTTTTCTGGTGTGAATTCCTGCTATATCCAGGACTTGCTATGGTGGGAGAGTTGTGTTCTGATGAGGCCAAGTAATATTGCTTTCTGCTGCTTCTGTTCTTAAACTTACCTCCCACCATTTGATTATCTCAAGTGCTCCTTGCCCTCAATATATCAGATTTGAACCTGTCCTCCCTGTAATCCCAGTTGAGTTAAAACTTCTCAAAGTCCAGTTTTCTTTGTGATCCTTTGATTCTGGGATTATGTAATGCTGAGATTCTGGGTGTGTCAGATTTCTTGATAGTTAAGCTTTCTCTGAGACCCTGAGACCAAGCTCCTGGGATCCTAAAGGTCTGGGCTTGTTAGAGCTTCTGGAAGTGGTACCTCCTCTGGAGACCATGGGACTGTCCCCTCAGCTCAAAAACCAAAGTAGTCAGTGATTATCTGAAGAACCTGAGCCACTGATTGGGCGGGATTCCTGTTTCTGTGCTCCAGCTAGCCCTAGGCACCCCTGGTTCTATTGGAACATATGTTGTGTTCCACTCACCAGTGATCCTAAGATCCTGGGTGTGCTAGGACACCTGTGGGGTGGAGAGTCCTCTGGAGGTCATTGAACTTTCCATCAAGCCTGGGCCCAAGGTGGCCTATCACTGGCACTGACTGGAAGGAACTGAACCACACTACCCTTAAATTTTCTATTGTCTGCAGTTTCTATTGTTCTTGTAATATAGCTTTATTTTATTGTTGTTAGTGGCCTTTTATACGTGTTTGTCAGTTTTCTTCTTAACCATGCTAGGTCCTATTTAATTGAGTCTAGATAGTATATTTATTTAACAAGCTGTACAACTGTGCAGTATTACTGTTTTTATCCTCTAATGCACGATGGCTATCTCCAAGTCAAAATTACATTGATAGTTGCATTTTAGTACTGATCTGGCCTTCTGGGCTCCACGTGTTTTCTCATGGTATATCTTAGACTCTCTACTTCATGTTTTCTCATGGTATATCTTAGACTCTCTACCTTTGCCTAATCTCCAGTCCCTCCTGCCTTCTCTCTTCCTTTTCCCCTTGGCTAGGAGGAATTTCTTCCCTATTCTCCTTAGTGTTCAATCATTGATTGGTCAAGTACCTTTATTGACCAATCAGAAAATAATTGGGGTGCAATATTATAAAACATTGAATAGAAAATTCTCAGAGTAAGGATTAGAAGCAGATATGGGGACACAGAAATCAGTATTTGAATGATATAAGATAATCTTTACACAGGGCACAATAACATTATGCCTACATATCTTTGTCAGATAAATGGCAGGATGTAAGTTCTATTTTCCTGTATTTATTCATGTTTGCTTTATTTTCTAATATGTGATCATTTTTGGAGAACATTCAGTGAGCTGCTGAGATCCTATGTTCTTTACCCTTTAGTGAGATATTATGGAGATTTCTGCTTGGCCCATTTTCCTTGTTTACAATTTTTTTCTAGATAACTTATTTATTGTTGACAGTAAGTTATTGACGTTAACCACTCTTGTTGTGTTAAGATTAATCTTTGATTGTATAATTGTTATTTTATGAAATTGGCTGCACTTGTGCTTGGTGGAGATGTTCTAAACTTGTAACAGCCTCATCCTGTACTCTACCTTTAGGTGTATGAATGAATGAATGAGTGAGTGAAATAAATAAACAATTAAAGAAACAAAGAAAGGAAGAGGGAGGGGAGGGGTTAGGGGATTTTCAGAGAGGAAACTAGGAAAGGAGATAAAATTTGAAATGTAAATCAAGAAAATATCTAATAAAAAAGACAGGAAGAAAAAGAAGGAAAGAAAGAAAGAAAGAAAGAAAGAAAGAAAGAAAGAAAGAAAGAAAGAAAGGGGACAAAGATTAACATGATGGGGAAGGGGACAGGAGGTATGTGATGAGAAGCCCTCTTGAGGCAGACCAGGAGGGGGATGAAGTCTGGACTGTAAAAAAAAAAAAAATTAGACAGTTAAACAAAAAAGATTACACATTAGACTTCCTACTCAATTGACATTTCTTTAAAGCTAATAATAGGCTTTGATTTACTTTTTTTGAAGTGCATAAATTTGAAATAATGCCAGTGCTTGAAAAAAATCTATGTGAATTAAAAATTAATATTTAATTATCACAATGTATATGTATTTTAAAACATTGTCTTCATAAGCATATACATTGTAAGATGTTAAAAATACATAAGTTGATAACTGACCCTATAAAGCTTCAGAAATAATGTTTTTGAATGTAAGGCTTTGCTTTATAGAAATATTCTAAAATGACAGTGATGTGAAGTGATTCAGAGTCCAGCCCTTTCCACCTTTGATGCTTCCTTCAGATGACCCTTCATGACTTAATTATGCTTTCCCTGGTTAGCCTCACTTTACCTTGGGACCTTGAGAATTTTCAGCTCAGAAGTTTACATACCCCACAGGTGTTTTGGAGGACTTCACACTTGTTCTGAATTGTGTTTTCCTGCTGAGAATCAGGATTCCCAGGTGCCAAGTAAGAGGTCCGTGAGCCCTTGGGGACTCACAGTGACTCTGTGAAGGGGACATGATCTAGGGCTAAGTAGGTAGAAAGTAGATTATACTCAAGGGAACTGAGGGAGTGTTGGGATACTGGTGGGCATGGATCAGGAGAAAATAATGCTTTATAATCTTATCCATACTGACCAGACAGCCACATGTTTTATTTGTTTGCTGATGTGCTTTCAGAGTCGATTAGCCCAAGATTCTCAACTGAACAGATATCTGGGTCTTATCAATTAATTGTTAATATTAGTATGAAATTGCTCATTGCTTTCTCTCCTCTGATTGTTCTCATTTTTTTCCAGGAACAAATTTCCTATTTTTACTTAACTAAATCTGCTTCTTCTGGCTACTATCAAGATGGGGATTTTGTTATTGGAGGACTCTTTAGCCTTAGAATGACTCTTGGTGGACACCTTAAACCTAAAATTCTCTTTAAAGATAAAATGGATACACTGGATGTTGTTCATATGTAAGTGCTTGGCTTCTCTATTTAAAAAATATTGTTTCAGGATTTCAGACAAGTATAAAATATGTGCTGATCACACCCATCTCTACTACTTCCCTTCCAGTGTCTCCTGTCTTCAAATTCATGAAGTCTCTGTCTCTGCATCACTGTCTTTTTCTCTATCTCTCTGTTTCTCTGTCTTTGTGTCTGTCTCTCTGTCTGTCTGTCTTTCTGTCCATCTGTCTCTGTCTCTGTCTGTCTGTCTCTCTCTCTCTGACACACACACACACACACACACACACACACACACACACACACACTTTAATCTACTGAGTTCATTTATGCATGCCAGTGCTGTAGGAGTATAAGGCATCATCTAGAATGTAGGCAAGCTACTAGGGCAAAACTCCTAAGCAAAGTGACTCCCACTTCCAAAGTAGCCACCAAATGCCATTGGATACTCAGCCATGACTGACTGTCTGTGTGTCTCTCCCCTACTCATGCTGCATTCTCTTAAATATGTAAGAAGGGGTTGAAAGCACTCTGCAGTCAAGCACAAATTTTCTTTGTTTTTATTTATTATATTGTACTAAGAACATTTTATTTTTCCTGTTTAAATTTACTTGGCACTATTTTTATCAATTGCTATGTTTGATCAAGCAATGTGTATTTTCCTGAAGTTTATCCTATTTTTGAAGACCACAAGAAATACTAACTTTTAATGTTTTCTATTTCCTAAATGCTTTACTTCTCCATTTTACTTTCTCAGACACAATTTACACAGTAAGAAGTGAAAGTTGGACATTTGAAAGAATGTTGTGGTGCAAACCTTTAATCCCAGAACTTGAGAAGCAGAGGCAGGAGGATCTCTCTGAGCCTGAGGTTTACCTAGTCTACATAGTGAGTTTACATTCAGCCTGGGCTGCATAAGAGAGACTCCGTCTCAAAAAAAAAAAAAATTCAAAAGCAAAAATTCTGAATTTGGTAAGTTTTACTATATATCTTCTTTTTTTGACTGTTTTCTCCACATTTTAAATATAGAATATCATGCGTGTATCTTGGAATATCATTTATATTTTTGGTCTGACTTTGATTGTTATAAATAAAAATCTAGAATTTGAGAAAGCATGGGAGGAGCTGCATGTAGAAAAGAGAGGGAGGTAAAGAATGTAATTATATTTTAATTAAAATTTAATATAGAAAAAACACAAAAATGATCTTTCCAATTTTTCCTCCTAGGGATCTCATCAGACATTATCAGCACATTTTGGCAATGGTTTTTGCTATAGAAAATATCAACAAGGACCCACATATTTTATTCAATATGTCCCTGGGCTTCTATCTCTTCAATGTTGACTTATTGAGACAAAGGCCATGGAAAGTTCTATGGCTTTGCTCTCAGGAGAGAGCCCCCCAATTCCTAACTATACCTGCAGGCCTGAGAAGACTGACAAGCTGGTTGCAGTGATAGGAGGCATATCAACATCAATATCCACTCAGATCTCCCGAGTTTTAAGTCTCTACAATATTCCACAGGTACACAAAGAATGATGAATGACTCTTTAGGTTAAAACATAGTGACATGGTAATTAATGCTAATTAACCCAGGTATTGTTTATTGATGAGGGATGGGACTGCTTAATAATTTACTATTTTGTTATCATTTTAACTCTGAATAATAATTTATTCATAAGATGAATTAATGTTTGTAAAATAAATTTAATTTCAAAACCTTTAACATTGAAAAAAAAAAAGTAATGACAGCCTGTATCCATACCACTACAAGAAATTTTCTTTTGGTATTTACCACTGTTAATACTGTCTTTCTTTCATATGCAGTTTTAGAGAATCACAAAGCATGAAGACTGTAATAATTCTACTCATATATTTTCATTGTAACGATTGTAGACATATTCCTGAATATCTTACTGTGGTATCATCTCAGATTGTCACAGAACATTTATTTTTCACCTGGCATCAGACTTTCTCTGGCTGGCATTTTGGCCCATTTGTAATTTTCCTCTGTTGAGAGGGAAGGTTTTATTTTTGTCTTTGTTTAAAAATCTTTCTGTTGATCAGCAATGATTTTTTATAAAGAATGCTTTAAAGGTAGCATTTATATGTCAATGCATCTTAATTAGTAGTAAACTTGATAAGGGTTACTTAGAAATATATTAGTTTGCAAATAACAGTGATCAACCGTTTAATGTTTTCTACTATCCTCAGTGAAGTAACTTAAATCTTAGATGAAATGTGTCAGACTGCCATGTTGATTCCTTTTTTAAAATTCTTACCTATTTGTTTATTTTTGGGATAGGTTCTCACTATGCCATCTTGCCACGTCTTGAACTTCCTATGTAGCCTAGGATCGCCTCACAGAGATCCTCCTTCCTTTGCTCCCCCAGGGATGGGAATAAAGGCATTCACCACCATGCCCAAACAGATTTCTATTTTCATGATATTTTGTGAGTGTATTTTTTAAAAATTGATTATTTTAATTTTTCACATTTCAAATTATGTTACCCTTCACAATCTCACTTCCCCAAATCCTCATTTTCCCCCAACTCACTCAACTTTGACTCTAAGAGGTACTGCCCTAATTACCCAAGTCTTTCCTCATGCCTCTAGCGTCTCCCTTTATTGAGAAAACAAGCATCCACAGAACTAAGCACATCACCTCCTTTTGGTGCCAGATAAGGCAGTCCTGTACTACATATGTAGCAGGAGCCATAAACCAATCCATGTATACTCTTTGGTTGGTGGTTTAGTACATGGGATCTCTGAGAGGTTCAGTTACTTGATACTGATATTCCTATGGGGTTGCAATCACTTTCAGCTCCTTCAGTCCTTCTAAGTCTTCTTCTGGGGAACCCTAGGAGGGCTCATCCCAATGGTTGGTTGTAAGTATCTGCATCTGTCTTAGTCATATGCTGGCAGTGCATCTCAGGGGACAGCCATACTAACTCCTGTCTGTAAGCACTTCATAGCATCAGCAACAGTGTTATGCTACAGTGTCTGTGATTAGGATGGATCCCAAGGTGGGACAGTCTCTGGATGGTCTTTCTTTCAGTCTCTGCTCCATTTTTGTCCCTGTATTTCTTTTAGACAGGATCAATTCTGTGCAAAAATTTGAGATGGTTAGTGAACACATCCCTCAAATGTTGGCCATGCCAATCTTCTGGAGGTGGTCTCTTCAGGTTCTATCTCCCCCCCTATTGGATATTGTGGCTAATTTCATCCCAATTGTGTCCTAAGAGCCTCTCACATCTCTGGCATCTGGGACTTTCTGGTGGCTCCTCCCACCTTGCTTTTCTCTACCGAGGAGTATTCTGATTTTGGGAGAAATATACACTTATCACTGGTGTATACCATGTATGTCTTTTGGGGCCTGCTTTACCACACTCAAAGTGACATTTTCTAATTCCATCCAATTGCCTGCAAAATTTGTGAAGTCATCATTTTTAATAGATGAATAGTATTCCATTGTCTAATTGTACCACATTTTCTGTATTCATTTTTCTGTTTAGAGATTTTAGGGTTCTTTCCAGCTTCTGCCTATTATAAATAAGGCTTCATTGAACATACTGGAGCACATGTCCTTGTTATATGTTGGAGCATCTTTTAGATATGTGCCCAGTAATAGCTACATCTTCAGGAATTTTATTTCTTATTTTAAATTTGTTACTTTTGGCATATGCTTATTGTGATATTTATAATGTACACAGTTACTTAAAAGAAATGGGTAAATAATTGTACTTGGCTCATTTTTGTCACAGATTCATTTACATTACAAATGTTGCCACACTTTCCAGTCTTCTACCTGGAGTTCTTAATACAATCCCACCCCCTTTGCCTCTGAGACGGTGCTCCCCACCACTAACGCTCACCATATGCCCCAAGTATCCCCCTTTCCTGTGGCATCCTGACTCTACAGGGTTAGGCACAACATCTCCCATGGAGGATAAACAAGGCAGTTCTCTGCTACAAATGTGCTGGGGGGCCACAGCCTAGCCCATGTATGCTCTTTGGTTGGTGGCTTAGTCTGGGAGCTCCCAGGGATCCAGATTATCGTTGCTCTTCAAATGGGTTTGCCATCCCCTTCAGCTCTTTCAGTCTTTGCCTAACTCTTCCATAGGGTTCCCTAACCTCAGATCAATGAGTGGCTGTCATTACGGCATCCGTCTCAGTCAGGTGCTGGTAGAGCTTTTGAGAAGACAGCCATGCTAGACTCCTGTCTGCAAGCACGACATGGCATTACTAGTAGGGTTATGGTTTGGTGCCCAAACATGGGATGGATTCCAAACTGGGCCAATCACTGGATGGCCTTTCCTTTACTCTCTGCTCCATTTGTCCTTGTATTTCTTTTAGGCAGGAACAATTCCGGGTCAAAAGTTTTGAGAGACGTTAAGTGGCCCCATCTCTCTACTGGGGACCCCGTCTTTTTGGCTAGTTCTAATTAAAAGCAATTCTGTACTTTTTGGCTAATATTCATTTATCAGTGAGTACATACATTTTGGGTATGTACTCTTTGGTCTGGGTTACCTCACTCAGGGTGATGTTTTCTAGCTCGATCTATTTGCCTGCAAAATTATGGTGTCCTCATTTTAATAGCTGAAATTCAAATTATGCTCTTAAACCTGTGGCCAGCTGTCTGACACTGGTAGTAATGCACATGGACTAACGCTACCACTTCAACATACTCATAATGTCCTGAGACAATTTTATCATTTCCTTTAGCAAACCACTCACACACTTCCTAAGCACGAACTTGAAGTTGGCAGTGCTATGCTGCAGATCATATTCTGTTCATGTTTTCTTTCCTCTATCATGTTGGCATTTTTCTGTGTAGAATAAGTAAACCATCTCTAGTGTATGTAAGCACATCCCTAATATATGTAAATCATCCCAACTTTACATTTGACAATCCTTTCTTTCCATTTCTTCTCTTTGACAGCTTGAGTACTTTATGTCGGTCTCCTGTCTCAACCAGTTCTCTGTGTTAGGTCCTCTGCATGTTAAGTCATCCATCTTTTCTTTCTTGATTCACTTTCATATTTTCCAGAGCACATCCTTGAGCTGAAGACAATTTATATGGATGTGCCATAGTTATTTGTTCTTTCTCTCTGAGTCTCTCTCTCTGAGTCTCTCTCTCTCTTTCTCTCTCTCTCTCCCTCCCTCTCTCCTCTCTCTCTTTCCTGCTCTTTCAATGTGTGTGTGCATTTGTATGTGTTTATGTGTGTGTGTACATGATAGTATGATTATGTTTGAGCATGTGTGTATGTGCATATATGTGTGTATATGCATATGTGTGTGTTTGTATGGTTATGTATGGCATGTGTTGTGTGTGTTAGGACTGTACAGATAGGCATGTCAGAACACATAGAGTCCAGACATTCTTTCTTCATCACTTTCTACATTGCTGCCTTGAGTCAGAATTTTCAGTTGACTGGTCAGCAGGCTCCAGTGTTTTATCTGTCTCTACCCTGCTATGTGAAGTTTCAAGCACACACACCAATGTCTGACTTGTTATGGGAATGCTGAGGATTCAAATGCAGACCCTTATTTTTGTAGAGCAAGCACTTCCAACCCACTGAGCCCCCTCCTCAGCCTCATGATTAAATATATATCAGACTCTACAGTTATAATCTGATGTCGAGGTCACCCGCTAGGCAGCAAGACAGTGAACTAGATCCTCCCTCTATAAAGTCCCTGAGGCAAGCCTCATCCTACATAAATATTCGGTTTGTTGCCATTGTGACCTTCAATTGTGACACCTTTCTGCTAAAACAGCCTCAAGCAGGCCTGTTGACTTCCATGCATCCTATGTGAATTATTGTAATTCCTCATTCTCAGTCCCCCACAGGAGGTCAGAGCAAGATGATCAGTTCTCTCCTGAGATGGCAGTCTGCCATACCTCTCTGAGTCATAGGGAGTGACAAAGTATAGTTCTTCTGCTTTGTCAGCTAATCTACAGCTGACACCTGGATTGTAGGCCAGAGAGAAGCCTGGGCTTATCCTGTCAGCAGGACAACAGTTCTCTCCAAGACAGAACCTTACTTAGCTTTTGAATGTGATTTGTAACACTTCAAATATATATATAAAATTTATGGTTTAAAAGTAGTTCATTCAGATATTTAGATACATGTTGAATTAGCATATTAATTTTAAATAAAACATTATTTAAATGATGTTTTATTAATTAGATTCATGGGATTCATGAACCCATTATCAGAATTTATTGATATAAAAAATCGTACCATCATGTGTCATGCTTTAAATTGCTTACTTTTTTGCATTTAATTAATAGTGAATATGTCTTTATGCTACTCTTTCTTTCCTCAAAGTATTCATGTTTACCTCATGTTGTGATTCCTGATTTCCTATTCCTTTTCCTTCTCCTAACCACTCTTCTCTCAAAAATGAAGTAACATGTATTGAGTCTCATGATTTTGGATCTAATAAGTGAAATATTTTAAACTTCTAGACTCAGATGCCTGGGGAGAAGGCAGTGCATATAGCCATGATATGAGCTTTGGATTAGGGCATGACCTAGTGGGCATCTGATTTTAGGAATTTATTATTTAGGGGATTTGTGTTGAAAGGGGATCAAGTCCCAGTCTGAACCATGGGACACCAGGGTATTCAGAGAACACCAGTGTAGATAGAGATATTAGATTCAGTAAGGCAGACTGATAGTGTTGGCCAAACCTGGGAAATGTGTTCCTGGACTAAAGATATAATCCTAAGAGCACATATTAAGGAAAAGGATTGTTTTATGCCGATATTAGATTAAGTGAATTGAATTTGATAATTGGTCATTTAATATAGCAGATAAGGTAATTAATAATCTAGTCCACCGCCCCTCCCACCCAAGTAGATGGCCTAAACAGCATAGAAATCACAGATTAGACAATTCAGTTGTTGATTTCTGGTGAAAAGGATAGCAATGTGATGGGGGTAATCAGAAGGACTAAAAGAGAGACTTTACAATAAGCATTGAGGTAGATAGTCAGCCTTCCATCCTCTGCAAGCTATTTTAAGAGAATTGACTACATATTAAGCATTACAGAGGACACAAGACATATAAACTTCTAGGGAAATATAGACTTCATGAGTCGATTTTATAATGCTTCATAGATTTCCTCTTTACTGGATAATTAGTTATAGATTAGTGACTTCAAGTAAAAGGCCTTTAGTGTTAATGTTCCTCCACCTCCCTTTTCAGGAAGATGAAAGTTCTGGTATGGGAAGTGACAGGTTTGCAAATGCTCTTGTTTGACTGGTGTTACCTGAACTGAGATCAGGAGATAGATACTGTGTGGTATACCTGTTTGGTATTTTCTATAAAAGTACAAAGGAAAAGACACATTTCCTGTACACAGTGAGAAGTAAGTGACACAGGTAACAAGTTGGTATTTCTTAGCAAAGTTACTTAATTGCTCCATATCTCCTAGAGTGCATAAACAGAAAACATAAACCAAATCATTTGAGAATGAACAAAATTGTCTTGTCTTAAGTAGTAACTTTCTTTCTGTTTAGATCAGTTATGCTCCTTTTGACCACAGTCTTGGGACCAATGTCCAGCTCCAGTCTCCTTACCAGTTTCCAGTGCACAGCGCAGCTCTGTATCAGGGAATTATTCAACTGCTGCTATACTTCACTTGGGTCTGGGTTGGCCTGGTGGTTCCAGATATGAGGGGAGAACTCTTCCTTACAGACATCACAGAGGAGATGACAAATCATGGACTTTGTATTGCATTTGCAGAAAAGGTTAAAGAATTTTCTGCTACAAAATCAGTAAACCGGAAAGATTTTATGGAAAGAGTCACATTGACACATGTTATTGTTGCATTTGGTGACACTCATGATTTTCTGATTAGTGTCTATCTCAGAATTTACTATGCTCCTTTTGGTAATGTCTGGATCACAACTTCTGATTGGTATATCACATTACCTATTGAACAAAATCGTATTTATAGACACTTTGGTGGAGGATTATTATTTTTGTTTCACATGGATGAAATTCTGGGATTCAAGGATTTTCTCAGAAGTGTTCAACCTAGAAAATACCCTCATGATACCTTTATCCAGGATGTGTGGTCCATCTTATTTGAATGCCCATATTTTGATAAGGATGGAGTCAGGGAACAAAGTCTATGTGAGCCAAATGGCAGCCTGAGCACACGACCTCTGCATGCTTGGGATATGAATACCTCACCCTCGAGCTACAAAGTCCATGCTGCTGTGTATGCCATTGCCCAGGCACTCCATGAAGAGCTGTCACTCAGAGTGGAAGGAGACTCACTGGATAAAAGTGTACTCCGGGCTCCTTTGCCATGGAAGGTAACAATGGCTGTTCTTATGTTTTCCTAGAGTACTGGGCCCTGGCTTGTAAGTTCTGCATTTTGATTGATGGTCTTTCATAATTAGTGTTAGAAAAGTATTTCTTATTCTAGCATATTTCTTTGTGCTACTATCTTCTTCTCAAAGTTCTCATGTTTATTTCAGTAGCATAAGTATCACAAAGATATAAAGTCAGAGGAAATGAAAAAAAAAACACATTGTAGTGTTTAAAGTTGAGCTAACATTTCTCTCAGAATACAATATGCTTATGATGCTTAAAAATGCTTTTCTTAGACTAAGCACACTCATAAAAAGTATTTATGAAATTTTATTGTCACATCTTTTTTATTACTACTTATAGAAGAACACATAGCTTTTATAAGGCTCAACAATATCATCCATGACTGTTCTCCAGCTTATGCGAGGCTGAGGTACAAGGATCATGAGCTTGAGGCCAGCCTGGGCTCTACTCACTCCCATCAGTTGCAAGATGAAATGTTTATGATGAAACCTGGACTAGGCACTGTTCTATGACTATAGCAGAATATCCTTAGGGATCTGTTCTTTGACTTGTTGCTGTTGTGGTGGTCTATTGTATTTGGTTTTACCTTAGGTCTCTGAGTCACCCAGTTTCAGGTTCCTGGCCATCCAGGCAATGTCTTTCCTGGGTTGCCTCTCATGGCTTGAGCCTCAAGTTAGACCTGTCATTTGATTGGTCACTCCCACAAATTCTGAGACACCATTGTGTCAGCACATCTTGCAGTCAGGACAGATTGTGGATTCAGAGGTGTGAGAGTAGGTTGGTATTCCAGGTGCACAACTGGGAGCCTTGCCTGGTTACAGAAGATGGGCAGTTCAGGTTGCATATCCTCCATTACTATGTCCTTACTGAAGTCACCCTCATAGGTCTCAGGAAGTTCCAATTCACTAGGTTTTGACATCTATCTCATTGTCTTTCTGTCCATACCCTTTCCCTCTGTACCTCCCTCCCCAAACTTTTTCCTTCTTGTTCCCATCTCCACCCACCCTCTAGTCAACCCACAAAATCTATTCTATTTTCCATTGCCAGGGAGTTCCATGTGACCCATCCATCTCACTCCCACAACCCTCCTTGTTAACTAAAGATCTCTGGAGTAGTACTATATTGCATAAATCTACCACATTTTTGTTGTCTATTCTTCAGTTGAGAGACATCTATATTGCTTTCAGTTTACTGCTATTTTAAATATAGCCACTATGATCTAATTGAGCAAGTGCCCCTGTGGTAAGATGGAGTGTCCTTTGGGTATGTGCTCAAGAGTGGCATAGGTGGGTCGTGAGCTAGATCAATTCCCAATTTTCAGAGGATCTATCATGTTGATTTCTGTAGTGTCTTTCCAAGTTTACTGTCCCTCTATCAATGCAAGAGTGTTCCCCTTGTTCCACATCTTGCCATGAGGACCTGTTACTTGTATTGTTGATGATAGCTGTTCTGACATGTCTAAGATGTAGCTCATTGTAGTTTTGATTTGTGTTTCTATAATGGATGTTGAATAGTATTTTTCAATGTTTCTCGTCCCTTTGAGATTCCTCTATTAAAAATTCTCTCTTTAGCTCTGTACCTAATTTTAAAAATTAGATTGGTGGATTGTTGATGCCTGATGTTTTCAGTGCTTTATATATTTTGGATATTAGCTTCCTGTCAGATGTAGAGTTATTAAAAATCCTTTCCCATTCTGTAGACTACCATTATATGTTTTTTAATTTTTTTTGAATTTATTTTTTTAATTAGGTATTTTCTTCATTTACATTTCAAATGCTATCCCAAAAGTCCCACAGACACTCAGCCCTACTCCCCTACCCACGTACTCCCACTTCTTGGCCCTGGTGTTCCCCCATACCGAGGCATATAAAGTTTGCAAGACCAATGGGCCTCTCTTCCCAATGATGGCCGACTAGGCCATCTTCTGATACATATGCAGCTAGAGACAAGAGCTCCGGGGTACTGGCTAGTTCATATTGTTGTTCCACCTATAGAGTTGCAGATCCCTTTAGCTCTTTGGGTACTTTCTCTAGCTCCTCCATTGGGAGCCCTGTGTTCCATTCAATAACTGACTGTGAGCATCCACTTCTGAATTTGCCAGGCACCAGCATAGCCTCACAAGAGAGAACTATATCAGGGTCCTGTCAGCAAAATCTTGCTAGTGTATGCAATGGTGTCAGCATCTGGAGTCTCTAGATGGTCCATCCTTTTGTCTCAGCTCCAAACTTTGTCTCTGTAATTCCTCCATGGGTGTTTTGTTCCCAATTCCAAGAAGGGGCAAAGTATTCGCATTTTGGTCTTCGTTCTTCTTGAGTTTCATGTGTTTTGCAAATTGTATCTTGTATCTTGGGGTTTCTAAGTTTCTGGGCCAATATCCACTTATCAGTGACTACATATCATGTGAGTTCTTTTGTGATTGGGTTACCTCACTCAGGATGATGCCCTCCCGGTCCATCCATTTGCCTAGGAATTTCATAAATTCATTCTTTTTAATAGCTTAGTAGTACTCCATCCCATAATCAACCTCCAAACACTGACACCATTGCATACACCAGCAAGATTTTGCTGAAAGGACCCTGATATAGCTACCATTATATCTTATTGAAGACATCCTTTGCCTTGCAGAAGCTTTTTGGTTTCATGAGATCCCATTTTTTTCATTGCCCTGTCAATGTTCTCTATATGTGTAGAATTCAAATAATTAAATAAAATTTGGCAGCATAATCCACACTACATTCCTCAAAGTTCCTAGTTCTCAAATTAAAGACACACACTCAGCCTTTATATGTTAATATTGCTTAAACATCTCGATGGTTGGGCCAGGTTCTAACCTCCATTTGGCTAATCAACCTCCCTCCAATAATCCCGAGTTATCATTTACTACATTTTGTATTTCCCTTGGCTGCTCTAGACTCAGTTGTGCTGCCCTGCTGGGCTGCACTCTTCAGGCTCCTACATGGCATCTGTGTCTCCCTGTCCTGTACCAATTCAGTCTTGGCATCTCCTCCACCTCTCCTTGCATCGTGGATCTCTTTCTCCTTCTCCTTCCTCCCTGTCCCTAGCCAAGGAATCCTAAAAGTCTCAACTGTGTCTGCCCTGATCAAAGATTGTCTGTCAGTGTCTTTACTTACCAATCAGAATCAACTGGGGGCAGATTTCCAGAAGCTATTTGTGTGTAAATATTCTCATGTAAAAAGTTTTTGGGGGAACATAATTAGCATTCATAATATAGGCAGTTATAAATATGTTCAAGGCTATTCCCTACTTTTTCTTCCATCAAGGGCAGTTTCCCAGAAGCTATGTACACGTAGATGTTCTCCTGTAAACAGATTTTTTTTTTGAGGGAAAAGAATTAGCATTCACAATCCAAGCAGTTTTAAATATGTTCAAAACTATTCTCTATTTTTTTCTTCCATTAAGTTCAGTGTTCCATCAAGTCTGCTTTAATGTTGTGATTATAAATTGGCCTTGAGTTTTGTACAGGGCTAATATGGATCCAGTACCATTCTTCTACATGAAGAGATCTAATTAGACCAGCACCATTTTTGAATATGCTTTCTTTTTTTCTATTGTGTATTTATGGCTTCATTTTAAAAAGTAAGATGCCCATAGATGTGTGTGGTTTTATGTCTGGGTCTTCATTTCGATTCATTGCTCAACATGTATGTATTTAGGAGACTATCTTGTGGCTTTTATTACTGTAGCACTGTGGTACATTTTAAAATTAGATGTGGTGGTACCTCTGGAAGTTCTTTTACTGTTAATTCTACTAATCCATGAGCATGGGAGATCTTTCCATCTCCTTGATTTAGCTACCCCAAATTTTTCTTTCTTCTTTTCTTCCTTTCTTCCTTTCTTCCTTTCTTTCTTTCTTTCTTTCTTTCTTTCTTTCTTTCTTTCTTTCTTTCTTCCTTCCTTCCTTTCTTCCTTTCTTCTTCCTTTCTTCTTCCTTCCTTTCTTTCTTTCTTTCTTTCTTTCTTTCTTTCTTTCTTTCTTTCTCTCTCTCTTTCTTTTTTTCTTCCATCCCTCCTTCCCTCCCTTCCACCATTTCTTTCTGCCCTTCCTTCCTTCCTTCTTTCTCTCTCTCTCTCCCTATATCTCTTTCCTTCTTTCTTTTTTCTGTCTGTTGTCAAGGGTGTTGTTTCCCTATTTTTTTAAAATCTGTCTGTTTGTCATTTGTGTATAGGAAAGCTCTTTTGGTAAATATCCAACACAAATAAGCCCAGGCAATGAAAGCACAACTCATTTAATATGAATACATACTCTGTGCCTAGATTGGGCAGATCTACTCTACTATACTACCATCTTCCCAATATCAGAGACCCCTTAGAACTTGTGGTTTCTCCAGGCCAGGTGCTTCTGCTCCACTTTTTTTCTTCCTCCTCCTTGTCTGTTGTTTCTCTCTCTCTCTCTCTCTCTCTCTCTCTCTCTCTCTCTCTCTCTCTCTCTCTCTCTCCTTCTCTCTCTCTCTCTCTCTCTCTCCCCCCTTTTCTCCCAAAACCTTTAGCTCCACCATCTCCTCTTTCACTGACTCTAGCCTTTATTTTATGCATTCACATGGGAAGAAGGTTTACAGGAAATTCGCCTGAGTGCTGACTCATTCTTTGTTAGTAGCCCCTCACATGAGAATGGAATTAACATCAAATACAATTAGACCCAGGGCTATCAGAAACAGAAGGCTACTATTTTTTTTTTCGTAGTTAATATGGAATCCAAACACATCACTAAAAGTGTTCTTCATCCATAAGAGTTCCCCGGTAGAAATTTGGGGGTTGCTTATGTGTACTATCATATCATCTGTCAATAATGATACCTTGAATTTTTATTTTTTATTTGTATCCTTTGATCTCCTTCAGCTATCTTACTGGTGTAGTGTCCAATTTGTTAATTACATCTCTTAGCTCCAGTATTCATTGAGGTTTTGTCTGGATGACTCAACCATTGGTGAGGGTGGTGTATTACAATCTTCTACTCTCAATTTGTGAGACTGATATGTGATTTGAGATCTAGTTGTGTTTCTTTAACAGACTTGGATACCCTTGTGTTTGCAACATAGATGTTAAGAATTGAGACATCATCTTGGTGAACTTCTCTTATGAATTCTTTTATGAATATGAAAGTTCTTCCCCATGTCTTTTTACTAATTTTTATTTGAAGGCTATTTTGTTAGATTGAGAATATATCTACTCTTCCTTGAACTTTAGGTCCATTTGCTTGGGAACCCTTTCCCCAACCCTGCACTCTGACTATCTTTGATATTGAGATGCATTTTGTATATGCTTTGGAAGGTTGAATCCTCTTTTCAGATCCATTCTGCTAGCCCATGTCTTTTTATTGAGAAATTGAGTCCATTGATATTGAGAGCTATCAATGACAATTTTTTATCAGGTGCTGGAAAAGGTGGTATGTGTGTGTTTCTATGTATGAGGGAGTGTGTGAGTGTGTGTGTGTGTGTGTGTGTGTGTGTGTATGTGTGTGTGTGTATGTTCAATTTCCTTTTTTGGTTTTGCTACTGTGAGGTTATTTATTTCCCGTGTTTTCATGGGTATTGTTCACCTCCTAGGGTTGTAGTTTTTATTTTAGCACCATCTACTTTTGCTGAATTTCGGGATAGATATATTTAAATTTTATTTTATCATGCAATATCTTGCTTTCTCCATCTATGGTGACTGAAAGTTTTGCTGGGTATAGTGGTCTGAGCACCTGTGATATCTTAGAGTCTGCAATGCAATTGCCCAGGCCTTTCTGGCTTTTAGTCTCCACTGAGAAATTTGAGTAATTTGAATCTATCTACCTGTATATGCCACTTGGTCTTTTCCTCTCAAAGCACCTATTATTCTTTCTTTGTTCTATATGTTCAGTGTTTTGATTATTATTTGGCAAAGGGACTTTACTTTCCGAACCAATCTATTTTTTTTTCTGTATGTTTCTTGTACCTTTATAGGCATTTTAAGGGCATAAAAGTTTCTGTTCTCTATTATTCTTTTATTTTTTATTGGATATTCTCTTTATTTACATTTCTTATGTTATCCCCTTTCTCAGTTTCCCCTCTTGAGATCTCCCATGCGATTCCCACTCCCCTTTAGGAGTTAGGGAATATTTCTTTTATGATTGTGTTAAAATAGGCCTTTGAGAAGGTGATGGCAGGGAACAGCCTTCCTCACTCCAGACTCCTGCCTTTCTCAACTCTGGAGTGGTGGCCTTCCCTGCTCCTTCCCCTCAGTCTGCATCATCTGACCTGTGGAGAAACCTGGTAATTAGCTTGTACCTGTACTGTGGAGGCGCTAGCCTCAGCATGAGTGGCGGTTCTCTGGCAGGGGAGCTCCTGCTGGCCCAGGAGGGCAAGGTTTGGGCCTAAAGGGTAAGGGGAGGAAGCTTTGCTGCCTGATGAGCAGGTGGTCGCCTGGGCGGCACCCTTGGGCACTGAGGACCCTGATGCCACAGAGAGGTGGTTCCTGTGCTGCCCCTAGTGGAGTACATGAGCGAGGCAGCTAAGAGCTCTGGTGCCTACAGCTTGCTGCCCTTAAAGAATTGCAGGAGAACACTGCTACACAGGTAGAAGACATTAAAGAGGAAGTACAAAAATCCCTTAAATAATTGCAGGAGAACACTGCTAAACAGGTAGAAGACATTAAAGAGGAAGCACAAAAATCCCTTAAAGAATTGCAGGAGAACACTGCTAAACAGGTAGAAGACATTAAAGAGGAAGCACAAAAATCCATTAAAGAATTGCAGGAAAACCAGACCAAACCGGTGATGGAATTGAATAAAACCATCCAAGACCTAAAAAGGGAAGTAGAAACAATGAAGAAAACCCAAACTGAGGCAACACTGCAGATAGAAACACTAGGAAAGAAATCTGGAACCATAGATACGAGCATCAGCAACAGAATACAAGAGATGGAAGAGAGAATCTCAGGTGCAGAAGACTCCATAGAGAACATCGGCATGACAATCAAAGAAAATACAAAATCCAAAAAGATCCTAACTCAAAATATCCAGGAAATCCAGGACAAAATGAGAAGACCAAACCTACGGATAATAGGAGTAGATGAGAATGAAGATTTTCAACTCAAAGTACCAGCAAATATATTCAACAAAATTATAGAAGAAAACTTCCCAAACCTAAAAATAGAGATGCCCATGAACGTACAAGAAGCTTACAGAACTGCAAATAGACTGGACCAGAAAAGAAATTCCTCCCAACACATAATAATCAGAACAAAAAATGCACTAAATAAAGATAGAATACTAAAAGCAGTAAGGGAAAAAGGTCAAGTAACATATAAAGGCAAGCCTATCAAAATTACACCGGATTTTTCACCAGAGACTATGAAAGCCAGAAGGGCCTGGACAGATGTTATACAGAAACTAAGAGAACACAATTTCCAGCCCAGGCTGCTATACCCAGCCAAACTCTCAATTACCATAGATGGAGAAACCAAAGTATTCCACGATAAAACCAAATTCACACATTATCTTTCCACGAATCCAGCACTTCAAAGGATAATAACAGAAAAAAAACAATACAAGGAAGGAAACCACGTCATAGAAAAAGAAAGAAGGTAATCCCTCAACAAACCTAAAAGAAGACAGCCACAATAACAGAACACCAACTCTAACAACAAAAATAAAAGGAAGCAACAATTACTTCTCCCTAATATCTCTTAATATCAATGGACTCAACTCCCCAATAAAAAGACATAGACTAACAGGCTGGCTACAGAAACAGGACCCAACATTTTGCTGCTTACAGGAAACTCATCTCAGAGAAAAAGATAGACACTACCTCAGAATGAAAGGCTGGAAAACAATTTTCCAAGCAAATGGTAGGAAGAAACAAGCTGGAGTAGCCATTATAATATCTGATAAGATTGACTTCCAACCCAAAGTCATCAAAAAAGACAAGAAAGGGCACTTCATTCTCACCAAAGGTAAAATCCTCTAAGAGGAACTATCAATTCTGAATATCTATGCTCCAAATACAAGAGCAGCCTCATTCATTAAAGATACTTTAGTAAAGCTCAAAGCACACATTGCACCTCACACAATAATAGTGGAAGACTTCAACACACCACTTTCACCAATGGACAGATCATGGAAACAGAAACTAAACAGGGACACAGTGAAACTAACAGAGGTTATGAAACAAATGGATCTGACAGATATCTACAGAACATTTTATCCTAAAACGAAAGGATATACCTTCTTCTCAGCACCTCACGGTACCTTCTCCAAAATTGACCACATAATTGGTCACAAAACAAGCCTCAATATATACAAAAATATTGAAATTGTCCCATGCACCCTATCAGACCACCATGGACTAAGACTGATCTTCAATAACAAAATAAATAATAGAAAGCCAACACACACGTGGAAACTAAACAACACTCTTCTCAATGATACCTTGGTCAAGGAAGGAATAAAGAAAGAAATTAAGGACTCTCTGGAGTTTAATGAAAATGAAGCCACAACATACCCAAACTTATGGGACACACTGAAAGCATTTCTAAGAGGAAAACTCATAGCTCTGAGTACCTCCAAAAAGAAACTAGAGAGAGCACACATTAGCAGCTTGACAACACACCTAAAAGCTCTAGAACGAAAGGAAGCAAATTCACCCAAGAGGAGTAGACGGCAAGAAATAATCAAACTCAGGGGTGAAATCAACCAAGTGGAAACAAGAACAATTCAAAGAATCAACCAATCGAGGAGTTGGTTCTTTGAGAAAATCAACAAGATAGATAAACCCTTAGCCAGACTCACTAGAGTGCATAGGGAAAGTACTCTAATTAACAAAATCAAAAATGAAAAGGGAGACATAACAACAGACCCTGAAGACATCCAAAACACCATCAGATCATTCTACAAAAGGCTATACTCAACAAAACTGGAGAACCTGGATGAAATGGACAAGTTTCTAGACAGATACCAGGTACCAAAGTTAAATCAAGATCAGGTTAATGATCTAAACAGTCCCATATCCCCTAAAGAAATAGAAGCAGTCATTATTAGTCTCCCAACCAAGAAAAGCCCAGGACCAGATGGGTTTAGTGCAGAGTTCTATCAAACCTTCAAAGAAGAACTAATCCCAGTTCTTCACAAACTATTCCACAAAATAGAATCAGAAGGTACTCTACCCAACTCATTCTATGAAGCCACAATTACTCTGATACCTAAACCACATAAAGACCCAACAAAAATAGAGAACTTCAGACCAATTTCCCTTATGAATATTGATGCAAAAATCCTCAATAAAGTTCTCGCTAACCGAAATCAAGAACACATCAAAACAATCATCCATCCTGACCAAGTAGGATTCATCCCAGGGATGCAAGGATGGTTCAATATACGAAAATCCATCAATGTAATCCATTATATAAACAAACTCAAAGAAAAAAACCACATGATCATCTCGTTAGATGCTGAAAAAGCATTTGACAAAATCCAACACCCATTCATGATGAAAGACTTGGAAAGATCAGGAATTCAAGGCCCATACCTAACCATGATAAAAACAATCTACAGCAAACCAGTAGCCAACATCAAAGTAAATGGTGAGAAGCTGGAAGCAATCCCACTAAAATCAGGGACTAGACAAGGCTGACCACTCTCTCCCTACCTATTCAACATTGTACTTGAAGTCCTAGCCAGAGCAATTAGACAACAAAAGGAGATCAAGGGGATACAAATCGGAAAAGAAGAAGTCAAAATATCGCTTTTTGCAGATGATATGATAGTATATATAAGTGACCCTAAAAATTCCACCAGAGAACTCCTAAGCCTGATAAATAGCTTCGGTGAAGTAGCTGGATATAAAATTAACTCAAACAAGTCAATGGCCTTTCTGTACACAAAGGATAAACAAGCAGAGAAGGAAATTAGGGAAACAACACCCTTCTCAATAGTCACAAACAATATAAAATACCTTGGCGTGACTCTAACTAAGGAAGTGAAAGATCTGTATGACAAGAACTTCAAGTCCCTGAAGAAAGAAATTAAAGAAGATCTCAGAAGATGGAAAGATCTCCCATGCTCATGGATTGGCAGGATCAACATTGTAAAAATGGCTATCTTGCCAAAAGCAATCTACAGATTCAATGCAATCCCCATCAAAATTCCAACTCAATTCTTCAACGAATTGGAAAGGGCAATCTGCAAATTCATCTGGAATAACAAAAAACCTAGGATAGCAAAAACTCTTCTCAAGGATAAAAGAACCTCTGGAGGAATCACCATGCCTGACCTAAATCTGTACTACAGAGCAATTGTGATAAAAACTGCATGGTACTGGTATAACGACAGACAAGTAGACCAATGGAACAGAATTGAAGACCCTGAGATCAACCCACATACCTATGGTCACTTGATCTTTGACAAGGGAGCAAAAACCATCCAGTGGAAAAAAGACAGCATTTTCAACAAATGGTGCTGGCACAACTGGCGGTTATCATGTAAAAGAATGCAAATTGATCCATTCCTATCTCCTTGTACCAAGGTTAAATCTAAGTGGATTAAGGAACTCCACATAAAACCAGAGACACTGAAACTTATAGAGGAGAAAGTAGGGAAAAGCCTCAAAGATATGGGTACAGGGGAAAAATTCCTGAATAGAACAGCAAAGGCTTGTGCTGTAAGATCGAGAATCGATAAATGGGACCTCATAAAGTTGCAAAGCTTCTGCAAGGCAAAAGACACCGTCAATAAGACAAAAAGACCACCAACAGATTGGGAAAGGATCTTTACCTATCCTAAATCAGACAGGGGACTAATATCCAATATATATAAGGAACTCAAGAAGGTGGACTC
This sequence comes from Mus caroli, assembly GCF_978045245.1. Classification (NCBI taxonomy): domain Eukaryota; kingdom Metazoa; phylum Chordata; class Mammalia; order Rodentia; family Muridae; genus Mus; species Mus caroli. The sequence goes on along the minus strand of NW_028227262.1, from coordinate 25,171,119 downwards.
CAGAAAATCAAATAACCCCATTAAAAAATGGGGCTCAGAACTGAACAAAGAATTCTCACCTGAGGAATACCGAATGGCAGAAAAGCACCTGAAAAAATGTTCAACATCCTTAATCATCAGGGAAATGCAAATCAAAACAACCCTGAGATTCCACCTCACACCAGTCAGAATGGCTAAGATTAAAAATTCAGGTGACAGCAGATGCTGGCGAGGATGTGGAGAAAGAGGAACACTCCTTCATTGTTGGTGGGATTGCAAGCTGGTACATCCACTCTGGAAATCAGTTTGGCGGTTCCTCAGAAAATTGGACATAATACTTCCAGAGGATCCAGCAATACCTCTCCTGGGCATATATCCAGAAGATGCTCCAACCGGTAAGAAGGACACATGCTCCACTATGTTCATAGCAGCCTTATTTATAATAGCCAGAAGCTGGAAAGAACCCAGATGCCCCTCAACAGAGGAATGGATACAGAAATTTTGGTACATTTACACAATGGAGTACTACTCAGCTATTAAAAGGAATGAATTTATGAAATTCCTAGGCAAATGCATGGATCTGGAGGGCATCATTCTGAGTGAGGTAACATATTCACAAAGGAACTCACACAATATGTACTCACTGATAAATGGATATTAGCCCAAAAACTTAGGATACCCAAGATATAAGATACAATTTGTTAAACGCATGAAACTCAAGAAGAAAGAAGACCAAAGTGTGGACACTGTGCCCCTTCTTGGAATTGGGAACAAAACACCCATGGAAAGAGTTACAGGGATAAAGCTTGGAGCTGTGAAGACATATGGACCATCTAAAGACTGCCATATCCAGGGATCCATCCCATAATCAGCTTCCAAACGCTGACACCATTGCATACACTAGCAAGATTTTGCTGAAAGGACCCAGATATAGCTGTCTCTTGTGAGACAATGCCGGGGCCTAGCAAACACAGAAGTGGATGCTCACAGTCAGCTATTGGATGGATCACAGGGCCCCCAATGGAGGAGCTAGAGAAAGTACCCAAGGAGCTAAAGGGAACTGCAACCCCATAGGTGGATCATTATTATGAACTAACCAGTTCCCCATAGTTCTTGACTCTAGCTGCATTTGTTTCAAAAGATGGCCTAGTAGGCCATCACTGAAAAGAGAGGCCCATTGGACTTGCCAACTTTATATGCCCCAGGGGAATGCCAGGGCCAAGGGGTGGGGGTGGGTGGGTGGGGGACTGGGGGGGAGTGTATTGGGGATTTTTTGGATAGCATTGGAAATGTAATTGAGGAAATTACCTAATTAAAAAAAAAAAAGTTGCATTTTAAAAGTCCAAAAAAAACCAAGCCTGATAGAAGATAGCCACACAAACATAACTCCACCTCTAACAACAAAAATAATAGAAAGCAACACTTTTTCTTAATATCTCTTAATATCAATGGACTCCATTCCCCAATAAAAAATCCACAAATTAACAGTGAATTTTAAACAGGACCCAGCATTTTGCTGCATCCAGGAAAAATACCTCAGTGACAAAGACAGTCATTATTTCAGAGTAAAAAGCTGGAAGGAAAAATTTCCAAGAAAATGGTCCCAAGAAGCAAGCTAGAGTAGCCATTATAATATTGAATAAAATCAAATATCAACCTAAAGTCATTTAAAAAGATAAGGAAGGACACTTCATACTCAACACAGAACAAATATACCAAGATAAAGTCTCAATTCTTAACATCTATGTTTCAAATGCAAGGGCACCCACATTCATAAAAGAAATTTTACTAAAGCTCAAAACACACACTGCACCTCACACAATAATAATGGTAGACTTCAACACCACCCTCTCATCAATGGACATATCATGTAAACAGAACTAAAGAGAGATACAGTGAAACTTATAGAAGTTATGAACTAGATGGCTTTAACAGATATCTATAGAACATTTCATTCTAAAATAAAATTATATATCTTCTTCTAAGAACCTTTTGGTACTTCTCCAAAATTAAACATACAATTGGTTACAAAATAAGCCTCAACAAATACAATAGGATTGAAATAATCCCATGCATCTTATCAGATCACTACAGATAAAGGCTGTTCTTCAATAATAATAAAAATTACAGAAAGCCCACATAAACATGGAAGCTGAATAATCCTCTCCTCATTGATAACTTACTTGGTGAAGGAAGAAATAAAGAAAGAAATTAATAATTTTTAGAATTTAATGAAAATGAATGCACAACATTCCAAAACTTATGTGATAAAATGAAAACAGTGGGAAGAGGAAAACTCATAGCTCTGACTGTCTCCAAAAGAAACTGAAGAGAGCATACACTTGCAGCTTGACAACACACTTGAAAAGCTCTAGAACAAAAAGAAGCAAATATATCCAAGAGGATTTAATGGCAGGAAATAATCAAACACAGGGCTGAAATCAACCAAGTAGAAACAAAAAGAACTATACAAAAAAAGCAACAAAACCAGGAGCTGGTTCTTTGAGGAAATCAGCAAGATAGATAAGCCAGACTAACCAGAGAGCACAGAGACAGTATCCAAATTAACAAAATCAGAAATGAAAAGGGAGGCATAGCGACAGAAACTGAGGAAATTAAAAGAAAATCATCAGATCCTATTACAAAAGCCTATATTCAACAAAACTGGAAAACTTGGATGAAATGGACAATTTCCTAGACAGATACCAGGTAGCAAAGTTAAAACAGGATCAGATAAACCATCTAAACAGTCCCATAACCCTTAAAGAAACAGAAGCAGTCATTCAAAGTCTCCCAACCAAACCAAATCCAAGACCAGATGGGTTTAGTTCAGAATTTTATCAGACTTTCAAAGAAGGCCTAATCCCAATACTCCTCAAACTATTCCACAAAATAGAAACAGAAGGAACACCACCCAATTAATTCTATGAACTTTTTAAAGTTTTCTTGGTGTTTCTTATTGTTTTTGTTTTTATATTAATTTTCATGTCTCGTTTAATGTCCAAGTTGTTCTGAAGGCTACTTTGCTCTTTTTAATATACTAAGTCCAACTTTCTTTTGATTAGCATTGGCACAGTATGCTCCTGCATGCCTTCTCCCTCTACACTTGTCTCTTTCTTAGTCCTTTTTATTGTTTGAGAATTTCATACTTGGACACAATATGTTTAGTTCTAGTCTACCCCTTGCTCCCTCTCCTATACTTTCCCCATCTCCATACCACCTCTCCTCCCAGAGAATGTGTTCTGTTTTTTTGTTTGTTTGTTTGTTTGTTTGTTTTTTAAAAGATCATTGAATGCACTTACAGCTACATGTATAAGGACAAAATTAGGGCCATGTACTGCAGTGGTAAGCTTGCACTTCTTGCATCACTAAGGGACACTGTCTCTCCTTGTGGATTTCAAGTTAAGTAGCACACAGTCAAGTCTTGGCAGATTTTTGTTTGTCTGGTTGAGTATAGTGTTTTACTCCAATTTGTATTTGTTTTAAATTCATGCAATTAGTGAACTAACCTTAAACTGATTATTGATCTTTATAATAATGACTATCATGTGAGAATTTCTTTTTGAGGGCTGTTGACCCCTTTTTGTCATCTCCTCTTTACCTGACTTCTTTAGATTCAATTGAATATTTTTAATTCTACCTTTTCTCATAGAATATCAGTTATACTTAAAAAAATTCTTGTGGTTTTCTAATATGTTCAAGACATATTACAAATACTGCTTAACAGCAATGCTGACACACTAAGCAACCCTTCTGCTTCCTCTTTCCTATTTGTTGTAACAGTGCTATTATAGCCTACTAGAAAACTAAACTAAATCCAATGCTCAATTTTACTACGGTATTCTTCATTTTTATTTTTGTGTCTATGTCAGTTTAATTTTATAGCTTATACAATTTTCCTTTTCTATGAAAGTTTCCTTTAACATTGCTACAAGGCTGGAATCTGAACCAAATTTTATTCCTGCATAATTTTACCTCAGATCATATTCATTTGCCCTTCAGTTTAATAGGAGAATTTTGCTAAGTCAATCTTTTTTTGTTGTTTTGGTTTTTTGTTTTGTTTTTGTTTTTTGAGACAGGGTTTTTCTATATAACCCTGGCTGTCCTGGAGCTCACTTTGTAGACCAGGCTGGCCTCGAACTCAGAAATCTGCCTGGCTCTGCCTCCCGAGTGCTGGGATTAAAGGCGCGTGCCACCACGCCTGGCTCGCTAAGTCAATCTTAAAAGTAAATCATCCCACTCTTTAAGGAAAGGATATGTTTAACTTATTTCTTCAGAAAACTGTTTGTTTGCTCTTTTAAGTTTAAATTATAAGGTTAGATGTCATTGTTTTTATATCCATCGTATATGGTCTATTACAAAAATGTATTTGTTTGACAACTACATTCAAGCACCCTGTCTCGAAAAACCAAAAAAAAAAAAAAAACAAATACACAATACCTTCTGTTCACACATATTTTCCTCCCTCCCTCATCTCTGTTCATCCTCATAGACTCTCCAGTCTCCCACCACGTCCCTATCGTACATTTGTCTTTCATTTGGCTTTTTCTTTCATGAACCAATGGACTTATAACCCACCACGCCTTCCATGTGGGCATAAGTATGCAGCTATCCAATGGGGTAGCAAGAACGCAAAAGTGCTTCTTATGTGTAACCAAGGGCAATGATCATAGTCTTTGGGTTTTTGGGGGACTTCCTAACTGCCACAGTAATTTTTATATATAATAATCTGTAATACCTTTGTTTAAGTTCTTTTTAAATTGTGTTTTCTTTCTCACTAGTTCAAACTTGTGCTTTATGTGTGACCCCTTCATGTATCTTCAGGTTTGGATAACTTACCTCCCTCTATTCTCTCTAATCCCATCCCTTTTTCATCTCTCTATTATGTGATTCTCTACAATTCTATACCACTTGTGGTCTGCTATTCTTTCCTTCATTACTTACAACTTTCATATTTTAAAATCCAAATTTTTTATTTGAATTTTCTCAAGTAATTAATAGTTGTGAAAAATTGTGTTTATTCTGAAAAACTATTTTTGCAAAAATTTTAAAACACCTCATTTGAATTTTTCCTACTTTTCACCAAAATCGGAATCTGGTGTCCAGAATCCTCCTTACATCACTGAGTGATTGAGAAAAGTTCAGTTTTCAAATTTGAGTAGTGTTGATAGTGTTGGTAAATACCATATGACTATGCTAACCTCTACATATTGACCTACTGCTAGCATGGATTAGCCTTATGATAAATGGTTGATAAATGGAACAACAATGAAAGCTGCGGGGACACACAGTTAGCAAATGGGAGGGCAATTGAAGTAACCAGTTGCGTCTCAGTAACTTATACTGCAAATTCTGACAGTTATTTTCTCTTTTAGCTCCATCCATTCTTACAAAACAGCCAACTTGGGAGAAGCTCCAATGAGGAGGACGTTGTGAACAAGGATGTTTCAGCAACCAAGCTTGACATCTTTAATTACCAGTCTCTGCAGAGTGGTACCAAAGCTCAAGTGAAAGTTGGTGAGTTTGTCTTTGAATCTCACAGTGTTCAGCATCTTTCCCTAAATGACAAGCTCATAACTTGGGGTGAACACCACAATCAGGTGAGATTTGTTGAAGTCAAAACTGTATGCTGTTCTCAGAGTAGAATTCCTCAAAGAGCAGGGTTAAAGGGACTGATGAGTGCCATCATGCTGCAAGTACTCTCACTTTGTCCTTTCCCATGCTTAATACCAGAACTTTCTGCCTACAGAATCACTGCAAGAATTACAGATTCATTTTGGATTAATTCTTCAGATAGTTTATTCATTGAAATGATCATACACACCCATGGTCTACCTAGAAAGAAAAACAAGAAAACATCCTGGGCAGTTGTCTGGATGTGTCATAGAGATTAAGGCTTAGTGGAAGTAACAGCCTTTAGTCAATACATAAAGATGTGTGGACAAAACCAGGCTCTGCAAACTATTATTTGTAAATACAACATTTATTTTCATTAAGTTTTGCCTCTTTCTACATCATCAATGTGTGTGTTGGTCTGTTTGTCTCTGACTTTCCTTTCCTTTCCTTTCCTTTCCTTTCCTTTCCTTTCCTTTCCTTTCCTTTCTCTTCCTTCCCTTCCCTTCCCTTCCCTTCCCTTCCCTTCCCTTCCCTTCCCTTCCCTTCCCTTCCCTTCCCTTCCCTTCCCTTCCCTTCCCTTCCCTTCCCTTTCCTTTCTTCTTTCTTTCTGGCTCAGGAAGAGTTAACTGACTTTGAGCCTCTTGTGTGAGTAGCATGAGAGCCCTGAGTCAATGACTAAAGAGTCCAAGTAAAGTTTTTTCCTTAATCCCCACTTGCTGTCAGCCTGAATCAATTTCAAGAAATCATCAGCTTTTGGCCTGGGAATAGCAAAACCATGTTCATTGCCAAAGTCATCAGCTTCTACACTTAGAATAGCAAGATTAAGTTAAATAGCCAGAAACTATCAGATTCTGGGTCCTAGAACAGTAAGAGAGTGTAAATGGCCAGTGGTCTTCATCTTTTGTACTTCATCTGGCAATGTGTCCCACCACAGTACCTGACTGTAGAAGCCAGAACCCCACCAAATTGCCTCTCTTATCTGTCTGTTCCAATGAGAGTTTGGTGTATCCTACTTCAACTCATTCTGTCAAATCTTTCTCTGGTTTGTCACTTTCTCTGCCCCTCAATTAGAAGTTACTTTCAAACATGGGTTCTTTGTTCTACAAACTAAATTTACCTTCTTCAATTGGGATTAAGGATGTATTCTAGGGTTCAGTCTTATCACAACTAGAAACAGATTTTCTCAGTAGATAACACAATCTTATTGTTCACAATGTGATTAAATATCCTTCTGGATTGAATGTAAAACTATATGCACACTCATATCCTTATTGTTGCATGAAAATCTCTGTGATGTGATGTGATAAAAAAAAAGATGTAATACATAGTAATGGTGAACATTTTGGCTTTCAAGAGACATGATAAATTTTTTCCAATGGAAAACGCTTTGTACATCAACCACACCAAGGCAGGTCTTGTGTTCAGGAGTAGTTGGGCAGCACAAGAAGGGAATCCACAATATTTATATATACACATTTATTTAGTCACAGTTTGGTGGGTTTTGTTTTGTTTTTCTTTTTGTGATTTTGTATTTTATTTTCTATGTTTTGGTTAATTTGTTGTGTTTTGGTGATTTTAGTTTGTTTTTTAAAAAGAAGTTTGGGAGGTTTAAGAGAGGGAGAGGACCTGGACAGGCATAGGGGAGGGGAGGGACATGATCAAAATATATGCAAACTTTAAAATTGTATTAAATATACAATGAAATACATTATATAAAAATAAAAATAACAGAACAATAAAATAAAATAAAGCAACAGAGAGAGAGAGAGAATGAGAGAGAGCATTAGTGATGGAAAGTAAGAGAGGAACAGACACATTGGACTCACACTTATGAAAGCATGGTAGTTCTTGCTTGTTACAGTACACAGATGTCTTCCTGACATTTACCATCTGGATGCTAATACTGAATGCCATACATTGACTGCCTTCCCACCTCTCATGTCTCCTCCACAGACTCCTTTATCTGTTTGCAGTGAAAGCTGTCCACTTGGATTTAGGAAAACATCTGTTGAAGGGAAACCATTCTGTTGTTATGATTGTGCCCCATGTCCAGATGGAGAGATTGCAAATGAAACAGGTATTTATAAGATTATTCTGAATGTGGAAATTTCTAGGAATGTTTCTGAATGTGGACATTTGTAGAAATAGTTCTGAATGCTGAAATTTCTAGAAAAGGTCCTGTACATTGATATGTCTAGAAATGGTTCTGAATGTGGATATGATTATCCACAGGATAGGGATGAGTAGCACAACACCTGAAGACACAGTTATTTTTATGTAGCTAACTCTCAATACTTTAAAACAATTTCTTGCTGGGTGTGGTTCAAAGGTTTTAATCCCAACTCTCAGTATATGGATTTCTGAGTTTCAGGTGAACCTAATCCACAGAGTGAGTTGTAGGACAGCCAGGGAGGAACTGAGAAACCCTGTCTTGAAAAACAAAACAAAAACCCCAAAGGTCGTGATTTTAACCCAGTCACTTTGTTAGTGTTGTTTGTTTATCTGTTTGTTTTATTTGCTATGCTGCCTGGATTGGTCCTAAACTCCTGGGCTCCAGCAATCATCCAGGCTCAGTCGCCTAGGTAATTAAGACCACAAAAGGGTGCTCCTGCTTTGTCTTCTGCACATATGCACTGAGTTTAGTTTCTTCTTCTTCTTCTCCTTCTCCTTCTCCTTCTCCTTCTCCTTCTCCTTCTTCTTCTTCTTCTTCTCTCTCTCTCTCTCTCTCTCTCTCTCTCTCTCTCTCTCTCTCTCTCTTCTTTCTCTTTCTTTTCCTTTCTTTTTTCTTTCTTTTTTTGGTGATTCACTGTTAGACTTTTAATGATTTAAATTTAACATGACAAGAATTCATCTTAGCTTATTAAACAAGAATACTCTGGTCGGTGGCAATACTTGTCTCTAGAGTAGATGACTGATTCCTAGGTTGTAAAGTAGATGAAAATGATCTGTGGCTGATTGATCTATCACCACTGGTTATGGTTTGCCTGGGAGATGATGATAAGATCAGATCATAAATGACATAACCAAAGCTTGCTGATCCTCAGGGTATCCTCTGGGTCTTCCCTAAGCCGTTCCCTTAGCAGCTTCATAGTTTCTTTTCTTTGTAACCCTGCTTTTTCTAATGGTTCTATTACATCTGTAGCAGTATTAATTAGTAAAGTTAGCACTCTCTCTCTGTATACTGTAAACAGTTAGCACTCTCTGTATACCATAAACTTTCAGATGCCTTATAAAGTGTGACCTTATTTCATGCTTGCAATGAACACTAATATAACCAATTTTTTTTACAAAGAAATTAAATTTCAGAGAAACTATATATATTGCTATGATTATACAACCAAGAGACAGCTGAGACAAAATACAGACTTGTCAAGTGAGAGGAACTCCTAAAAACATTGTATCGGAGTAACATTGATGGCAGATACAGCATAACCAAGACTTTGTTATTTATACTTTTAAAAAAGCAACAACTTTGTATTGGTTCTTTGTGGAATTTACATCATCCACCCCAATCCCACTCATCTTACCATCCCCTTCCATCCACACTCTTCCCTTGTAACCACCCCCTGCCCAAAACAAAACAAAACAAAACAAAACGTCTTGTTGTGGAAGCTGTAATGTGTCACAGTGAGGCTTACAGTATGCCACTATGTCCAAACTTCTTTGCTTGCCAATGTTCATTGCAATGACTTGCTGGTCTGCTCTGAGCCTCTGGATGCTGCTACTCTATAAATACTGGAATCTCACTGGGACTCCTGTCAGATATCCTGTTGTTATCTAGTATCATGTGTACATATAGTTTTGGATATGTAGGACAAGACACTTCATGTATTCCAACAGTTTATAGTAGGGGAGAAGTGGGAGTGAACAAGTTTGAAGCACTGAACCTAGGACTGAAAATTATCTCAGACTGTAGCCCACAAGCTTTCCTGTTTCGTGTCCCATGGCCAGCTTAATGGAAACTCCCCAGGCTAGCTCCCTGTCCAGGCCCAATCACACCAGCCTGATGGATATCTTGGTCTTCCTCCTTATCTGGATTATGTTCTTCAGTCCCAGAAAAAGTTCTTCTAGTCACTGGCTTATTTGAGGTCCTAGGAGTCATTGAGATATCTGTAGCACTATCCTGGTGGACTCTCAACCTCTCTTTTTATTGGGAAGTGTTAGACTACTAATCATAGGTATCCATGCCTGTCCTCTCTGCCACCTACTGATGTAAAAGTCACACAGCAGCCACACCTGCATCCCTTCTAGGAGCAGGCATTGCTCTGTATTCTGATGAAATTCAAATACCACCATTTCCTCAGAGAATGGATAAATTGATGGATAGCAAGACAAGAAAATATGTCTACCTCATACTCTCTAGGAATGAAATCTCTTTAAAATGCCTTTAGTTTTTACCTAATATGCTCTGGGAAACTTTCCTTCTTTACCCCATAGCACTATTTTCTGTGCCATCAACATAAGGCTTGGTGTTTCCAAGAATATGTGACTGAATCTCTTTTTCTTCGTAGTCTGTGACACATACCAAGTATTGAAGTTCATTATGGTTGAACTTCAGCACTTACAAATTTCAAAATCTGAAATAATAATTTTTGTGCTATGCCTTAAAATATTAATTTTGAAAAAATCAGGTGGCAGTTATGCATGTTTGCTTTTACTGAATATCAGGACTTTAATTGGGTAATATAATTCCAGTTTACTAAATAATTCTGCGAAGAATATTTGTATCATCATCATTCATTTAACACATTTTTGGGCTGGGAATAGAAGCTAAGGATATATATATATATATATATATATATATATATATATGTGTGTGTGTGTGTGTGTGTGTGTGTGTGTGTGTGTGCTAGAAATGTGCTCTAGACTCAGCTATATCCACAGATCATGCAATTATCACCATAAAAATGTTTCTTACATAAACTAAATTTAATCAGGCTCACCATATACCTTTTCAAATAGATGCAAGTCTAGGTTCTACAATCCACTGGCTTTTCAGTGGCTGCTAATATTTCATTATATGCTTCTTAGAACATTGGATCTATTCTCCTGTAGGAGTTCAACCAGTTTTATTTTGTATGTATCATTTTTCTTCAAACTGCCAATGTCTAGATACTTATATCAAATGGGATATTCTTCAAAATCAAAGGGAAGAATGAGCTGAACAGTTATCCAAGCACATAGACTTTGGACTATAACCTTGAAAAAAAACACTATCCCTGAAAATAGCCTGTGTATAGCACTGAAAAATCTGGTTTGAATTGCTCTTTGGAAGAGAAATTAATAGCATAATATGATCAATACATTACTGATATTTCTAGAAATATTAATGAATATACAAACTCACAATTGAATGTGCAATTGTTTTCCTCCCTTCTTTCTTTTCTTTTATATTCTTTCCTTTTGAAAGAAGGCCTCACTGTAAAATCTGTCTGACCTGGCCAGGAATATGTATAGACCAGGCAGGCAGGCTGGTAACACTCCTGAGTGCTAGAATTTCAAGTGTGCAGTATTGTGCCTTTCTGTAATTGTTTTTCTAATTAATGATGTGTCCCATGCAAGTGTCTTTCAGAGCAAATCAAGTATAAGCTTAGTGAATAAGACTTCCCATTCTACTGTTTTTGTCTTAAATATTCAAAGACTGACCTTTAGCTGTGCCTTTTTTATTTTATTTTTTAATATTTTCCCCCCTTGAGTTTTAGACTTTTTCATTTTTTAAAAAAAGTTTTGCTTTTTGTCTTCAGGGTTTTTTTTTTGTATTTTTATGTATGTATTTATTTATTTACGCACCAGATTTTATTACTATCCCAGGTTCACCTCCCCCTCCCCCCTGCAAGTGTTCCACATGTCATACCTCCTCCCCACCCTCCTGTCTCCAAGCAGGTGTCCTCACCACCCACCACCCACACACCTACACCTCTAAACTCCAGGGGCATCCAGTCCACTTAGGATTGGGTGCATCTTCTCTGAATGAACCCATATCTTGCTATCCTCTGCTGTGTGAATTGCAGGCCTCATAAAATTTGGTGTATGCTGCCTTGTTGGCGATCTAGTGTTTGAGCCTTCTCAGGGGTCGAGGTTAATTGAGACTTTTAGTCCTCCTACAGGGTCACCCTCCTCCTCGGTGCAAATCTCTGTATCTGACTCTTCCAGCTGTTTCTTGGGTCTTACTAAATCTTTCTGTAAAAATACAGGAACTCGGGTAACTTAAATATATGTAATAAATATTTTTTGAAAATTTAGTGCAAAATTATTTTTCCATTAATAAACTTCCAATCAGAGTTCAATCCAGGATAGTAAGGAACTCAACCAAAACAAGCATTTTTTTTTTTTTTAGATTTATTTATTTATTATATGTAAGTACACTGTAGCTGTCTTCAGACACTCCAGAAGAGGGCGCCAGATCTCTGGTTGTTAGCCACCATGTGGTTGCTGGGATTTGAACTCTGGACCTTTGGAAGAGCAGTCGGGTGCTCTTACCCACTGAGCCATCTCACCAGCCCTTTTTTTTTTTTTTTTTTACCCTAAGAAAAACTATTCACCTAAAATGTCTTGCCTTCAGCATTATTTTTAAAACAATGCTATATCCTTTGATAAAAATCAAAATGAAAGAATCAAAAGAAAATACCACAGTTCCTAAATACAGATGTCAGTAAATGTTAGGGAGTTTTAGTTATTAACTGTTCATCTCAGAGGCTCTGACAGTCCAGCTCTCCCTGGGAGGTAGCAAAAGTGGTAAAGAGTTGATTGGTGCTGCAGGGAGAGCAAGGCTTGATCTTGCCAGATTTTTAGGGTTGCTTTTCAATAATAAAACATATACTTCTTTTAAGTTTAAGGTACTTTGCAGGGCTATCTGGCATCCTTCTCTCAGTTCCTCCTGAGGCCAGAAACTTCAGCCTCTGGAATTTAGCACCTCATAGTAAAACAGCTGGGGATTAAGTAAAGTAGCCTTTGTTCTTATCTGTGCAAAACTTGGAGGCTGGAACTACAAGCCTGCCAGTGAATGTCTCAGGAAGAAAAGGGGACATTGTGAAAAGTGATGTTAGTTTTTATTTCTAAGTTTTTCTCCAAAAAATTCTCTCCTCCAAAGATTCTCTAAAAGGTTCTTCCCAACTTCTAAGTTCCCTTTTACTTTCTAAGTTATTCTACTCTGCTGTCCTCCTTCCTATCTTGCTCTTTCCTCCTGCTTTGATGTAACAATGGCCTCCAAGGTATTCATTCCTAGTGTTTTCACTGTTTCTAGGGGAATAGATTGCTGGGTTTTTCCAACCAAGTCCTGATTTACAGAAGTTCACTAAAAGTACAAACATAAATTCAAATCATCATTTGAAGAGGAAGTTTACAACAGAGATGGTTTATACATGTACCCATTAAAGTGTAACATATATTACCTGTCATTAGCACTACAGGTTCATTGAAATATAATTCCATAATTTTGTGACTAAGTTATTATTGAGGGTTTGTATAGATAAACCCAGTAAATATCTTATTTTCTGTCCTTATATATATACTAAGTCATTAGTTCCCTTTTCAAGACTTTTGGTTAATTGATTTACAGCTTCTTAGAATGTGTTCTAAGTTGTAGATGCCTGCTCTCTATATCAGAATCTATTTACTGGTGACACTTGAAGACTGGTAGAATTCTCATTGTAGTTTTAATATCAGAGAGGACTTAATAGCAGTCCTATTGTATGGGGCTTAATAATTACTTGTAAAATTTTAGAGAGTCTTTCGCAATCATCATTAAGAATTAAGGAATCATCTATATGTCTATATAGAATCACTACAAGAGAGTGCATCTTTATTAATCTGCAGAAATCTCCCGAAAAGAGCAAATATATGGTGATGTGTGTGTGTGTGTGTGTGTGTGTGTGTGTGTGTGTGTCTGTCTGTGTCTGTGTCTGTCTGTCTATCTGTTGGTCTGTCATTTGGTTTGTCTTTGTCAGTGATGTGTGTCTCTTTGTATGTATGTCTGTGTCTGTGTGTCTTTGTGGCTGTGTGTGTGCTTAAAACAGGAAAAAATTTTCCTCTTATGTAATTCCTTCAGTCTTACCTAGTAGGGCAAATCCATGTTGACTTGACAGTCCACAATGAAACCATCTCAAAAGGTTACCTGCTAGTTTTTAGCTTCTCCCAGATCAGATGTCTCCTGGTAATTCTCATAATAACAACCAAGAGCTCTCAGGGATAAGAGCACCAAGGATCACTGTAGTAGAAAAGGCAGGAAGGTCTTAAGAGCCACAGAAAGGGTACCTGTAGGGAAGCAGAATTTGTCAGAAATGACAGGGTTCATGAGCACATAAACTCACAGAGGCAAGTACCAGATCAAACCAGATCAAGCCAGACAAAAATCTCAGCATGGATGGAGAAAAGAATCACAAATTCTGACTCCTAGCTAGAAGCTATTATCCATAGATGGCTGCTAGAAAGAAAGATCAAGGTTTTTGTTTGTTTGTTTTCAAATATATGGTGCTGCCAATGTTAAGGTAGATGGTCCTATATTGATATGCATACAGGCAGCATTAAGCAAAGTCAGAGGGGGGGGGGAAGGAAATTAAGTTGGGAGAAAAAATTGTTGGAGGGAAAGAGAAAAGGAGTTGCAGGGGGAAGAAATCATTGGTAGAGTTGATCAAAATACATGATACGCATATATGATGTCCTCAAGGGATAAATATTTTTTAATAAACAATGGGAGTGAAAGGAAAAAAGTAAAAGCTTCAAAATGAACTTTCTTTTTCTTTCATAAGTAATCAAATATAATTTTCATGTCATCTGATCTCCCATCAACATCATTTCTACATTTCTGATTCTCTCATTTCTGATTCAAATCCACTCACTTTTTAAATATATTATGAACAGGGTGTATCTGTATTTTTCTCTAAGGAAAAAATTAACTTATTCATTTATTGCTGTTCAATATTATGGTTCAGTTAATATATCCAGGGACAGTTTCTTAAGAATTCAAGAATTGTTCTGTGCAAGATATACATCCCATTGGTACATCTAGAGATTGACAGGTGGGATGTAATAAAACAATTTGCCTCATTTTCAGATATGGATCAGTGCATCAAGTGTCCTGAAGATCAGTATCCAAATAAACAGAGGAATCAGTGTCTCCCTAAAATTATGGTATTTTTGTCCCATGAAGATACTCTAGGAGCTGTTATGGTCTCCCTGGCCATTAGTTTCTCTGCCTTTGCAGCCATGATTTTAGGACCATTTATCCACTATCGGGACACACCAATTATCAGAGCAAATAACAAAAATCTCAGTTATCTCCTCCTAGTTTCTCTAATGCTCTGTTTCTTTTGCTCACTAATATTCATTGGCCAACCTGGCACAGTCACTTGTGTCTTGAGACAAATGATTTTTGGGGTTGTATTTTCTGTTGTTGTGTCTGCTATCTTGTCAAAGACCTTCATTGTGGTTGTAGCCTTCAAAGCCATCAAACCAGGAAGCACCTTACAAATGAGGATGGTGACCCAATTCTCAAATGCTATAGTCTGCTGTGGTTCCATCATTCAAGTGTGCATCTGTGCAGTCTGGCTGGGAACATATCCCCCTTTCCCTGATGTTGACATGCAGACAGAGTTTGGTCAAATCATCCTCTGTTGTAACGAGGGGCCCACTCTTGCATTCTATTGTGTCTTGGGCTATTTGGGCTTTCTGGCTAGTCTCAGCTTGCTTATTGCTTTTCTGGCAAGAAGGCTACCTGACAGTTTCAATGAGGCAAAAACAATCACATTCAGCATGCTGGTTTTCTGCAGTGTGTGGATTTCTTTCATACCCACTTACCTGAGCTCCACAGGCAAAACCATGGTGGCTGTGGAAATATTTTCCATTCTGGCTTCCAGTGCTGGCTTACTGGGATGTATGTTTCTCCCCAAATGCTATGTGATCCTACTGAGGTCAGGCGACCTTTCGAGAAAGCAGTTCTTTAAATGACTTCCCCCTTAAGACAAAGGCATTTACTGAGATTTGTGCAAAATGAACCATGTTGGAATATTCAAAAGAAGAGTGTGTAGTCAATGCCAAACAATGGCTTCTGCAATTTAATCACCTGTCTGTTCCTGCAGTCCTTGGAGCCCACTAGATACAATGAACTAAGCCATCAAATTTAGATCATTGCCAAATAGAAAAGACTTTTGGTGTGTCTATTAAATGTTTCTTGAAATCATAATTTTTTTCATTTTTTAAGCAGCAAGATAGGGAAAGATTAAGTTTAAGAATGAGAGTACATCCTTTGTGTTGAAACAAATGTAACTGATGTTTAAAATGTGATCCTTCTCTGTTAGTCTTATGCAGGGTGACTCTCTATAGTCAATACAAATTAATTTCAATGTAATTATGAGTTCTCTAACAGTAACTTCATGATCTCTGTATCTCCATTCTGAAGGGCCTGACAAAGAAGACAATATAGAATGCAAGTTTCTTAGTCTTGAGAGGGTTTTGTGCTCTTCTCTATGCTCAGGTAGATGAAAGTGTAGGAAGAGTCTCAGGGGAAACACAGACATGTTTACCATCCTACACTGGTCTTCTCTATTAGTGTTAGGAGTTTCAAATTGTCTTTACATAGTGAAAGCTGACATCATTGACACCCATTGAAATCTATTCTCAAGGAGGGAATGTGAAGGGTGGTAGATGTGAGCATGGAGAAGTGGTATAAGGCCAGGGATTCAACATAACATGAAGAACTGTAGAATCATGCATCTTAGACAATGTGAGTTTTCAGATATTTTCTTTCATCTAGATAAGGACTTATTTTAAACATGATTACCAGATCATGCCCAGGTCAAACTCAAGTTGAAGCCTGCAACATTGTGAGGAATTACTGCTTATCCATGGACAAAAACCTGCACAGGAATGGCTACATGGCCACAGTGGTTTTGGTGGTGTTTTAGAACATGACTTACTTATATCTTCCTTATTTTTAAAATCAAGAGTGTGTTTGTAATATTGAATTTGGTACCACCATAAGATTAAGAAACATTTAAGGTGTTCTGAGTCTACTCTGTCTCTTAGTTATTGCTTATCTTTCACTTATATAAATTTATGTCATATTAGACCAAGTTGCTTTTATTTGGCCATAAAAACAGCACAGAAGATTCCATCGAAATCTGCTCTTATACGGGTATAATAAAGTTTGTTCCAAATGTATTACTTCATTGGCATAGAAATACTTCTGCCAAAGTATCTGTAACTATAAACTTGAGGTTCTTACAAGTTTAAAGAAGAACACACTTTTCTATGGAAAGCTGGCAGGCAGACTGATACTATGTGTATAAAGAAGTGCCTGTTTTCTATAGCCAGTTTCTCTATTGAAGCTTGTACCATCACCATGTTGTTAGCAAAGTACAGCACTGACAGACAGATGCTTTGGGGCAGTTCCTGGTGGCTGACAGGAATCTCTCATTCTGGTTGGAGCGTATATAAAAAACTAAGTAACTGTTCATCAAATATATTTTGCTAACTAGATATGCAGACATTCAAATGTGTTGTAAATGGTTACATTGTGGCAATCAGTGTATGAATAATGAAGAATATTTATTATTCAGTAGTATCTCAAAAACAATACAAATTTACCACTTGATGTTGACTTATAAGTCCATGGAGGAATAATGTATTGAAATATCAGAAAATCTTGAGAAAATGTTCATTATATAAACAATCATTTTACACCACTTTCCTTAAGAAATATTGTAATTGCTTAAACCCACTTTTTCCTGTCTTCAAGCATGTTCCCTTCATTGCAGTACTCCAGAGGGAAGCCACATTGTAAGCTTTGTGTTGATTTCTTTGCTCTGTTTTAAAAAATCATTTCAATTCCTAACTTATACATTGTAAAATTGCCCATTTTCAGTCTTATGTAAATGTGGCATACTTTATGTATTCTCTGATTTACTGCCTTCCTTAAGCCTGCTTCAGGAGTTTACACATATAGCGGTCTATTGTGTAGCTGTATTTAGTCTTTTCCGCTGATGAGTATCACATCTCTGTACATAGAATTATTTCAATGAGCACAAAATCCCCTTCATGATAGAAACTGGAACTTTTATCATTTTCCTATTGCAAGTGAGGATTCTTCTATTTCTAGATTACTCTACTGGTATATACACATACAGATTATCTAGAATTTCTCTTTATAATGATTGTTGGAGTGATAAACACTAATTTGTCAGTACCTACCAAGTTATTTTCTAAATTTTATTTGAATAATTGGAGCCTCAATATAATCTCTAAAAGATGTAATCTGTACAAATTACTTAGTCTTTGTCACACTTAACTTTATCACATTGTGATTAAAAAATTATATTTCATTTTGTTTTAACTTACCCTGAACTGATAATCAGATTGCAATCCATACTTTTTAGGAGATTCTACAGTTGCTTAGTGATATAAAAATGGTTTTCTTTTTCATCCCATCTAGTATTTTCTGGGCTTCCTCAATATCCTTGAGTATTATTCTCTTTTTATGGCTGATCTCTGGCTTCATCCATTAACATTTTCTTTTCCTTGGTCTCTATCTGCCACCTCACAAGATGTAAAAATAAATACTATTAGTCAATGCTTAACGTCTCTTAAATTCTACTCTATATTTCATTTGAGTGAAAGAGCATATAAGTATCTCTATGAATAACTTTAGCCTCCAATTTTCTTAAAACAGTTCTATATTGATTCCTAGTAAAAGTGTTTGGAAATATATGACTTGGTTTTTTGTTTGTTTGTTTTGTTTTGTTTTCAACAGTCATTTTCTATCTTAGTAAGAAGCCTTATGAATTTCAGTTGGAGTTCAAGTACAGGAAGTACAGTAAGTGCTCTGTACTTCCATTGTTCGTTAGCACTGAATTAAAGACAAGGGCCATTGCATACATTGTCTTTTAAAAACATCTTTATATAAGTACATACTCTATGTTGAACACGTCTCATCTTCCCCTCCCATCAGACCTCTAGTTTTTCCAGGCCAGATATGTCTTCACAAGTTTTAGGTCTTACAATTTCAATTTACCATTACCTAAACTGAATTTACATATAATACTAATACTTATATTTTAATATTATGTTTATTTTAATGTTGCTTATTCTACTAGTGTGAAGTATGTCACTGGAATTTGTTTTGGGATACACTGAATCTGTAGGTTACATTTGGTACAATAATTGTTTTTACAATAGTATTCCCTCCAATACATGAGCATAAGAGGTCTTTACATATTCTGGTATCTTCTTTAATTTAGTTTTATATCAGTGCTTTAAAGTATTTATTATTGGAGTATTTTGCTTTCTTGTTTAATTTTGGTCCAAGATATGTGTTTTTAGGAACATATATTTTAGGAATGTTTTCCTAATTCGTATATATGTTATTGGTTAAAGGGGATATCAATTTTATTAATATTATGTCTGTATCTTGATACTTTCCTGGACTTTTTAGAAGATCTAAATAGGGTAGAGTTTTAGAATCTGGCATGTAGAAAAGCATTACATTTGCAAATAAGGACATGCTGGCCTCTAACTTACCTGTTTGTATACTTTTTATTGCTTTCTCTTGTCTTATTCATAAAGCTCTATATTCAATGGGAGTCAAGAAAACAGATACCATTTTTTTATTCCTGATTTTATGAGAAATGCTTGAAGTTCCTCCCATTGAGTATGATCTATAGATAATTAGCTTTATATTTATTATTCTTGGAGTGTATTTTGTTGATAATTTTTCTTTCTCTTTTGAGTGTCTTCACAGCTTTTATATTGAAGGCGTATTTGGATTTTATCACAAAGGTTTAAAATCTAATTAGATGATTATGGAATTTCTGTGCTTGAGTTCATGTACTGTACTTCCTGGAAATCTGACACACTCTTCTTGCCTTTTTGGGAAATAGACAAGGGATAGGGATAGGCAAAGCATACACACACACACACACACACACACACACACACAAACATTAAATTAAAATGAATTAAGATCAACAAGAAAAAAAATCAAAGCAAGGTAGTGCACATCTTTTACCACAGACCTTGGAAAGGAGAGATACATAGATCTCTATATATTTGTGACCAGCTTAGTGGACATAGTGAGTTATAGGTCATCCAAAGCTGAACACAAGACAGTGTGAAATATTTGGTGATCACCCACATTCTCTCATATTTTTCTCAGATTATTCCCTGCTATATAGCACACAAGACCAAGGTGGAGACAGCTTCCTTGAAAGCTTATTAATGTGATTTTTTTATTAGATATTTTCTTTATTTACATTTCAAATGCTATCTCGGAAGATCCCTATACCCTCTCCCCTCCCTGCTCCCCTACCCACCCACTCCCACTTCATGGCACTGACATTATCCTGTACTGGGGAATATAAAGTTTGCAAGACCACGGGGCCTCTCTTCCCAATGATGGCCGACGAGGCCATCTTCTGCAACATATGCAGCTAGAGACACGAGCTCTGGGGGGTACTGGTTATCTCATATTGTTGATCCACCTATAGGGTTGCAGAACCCTTCAGCTGCTTGGGTACTTTCTCTAGTTCCTCCATTGGGGGCCCTGTGTTCCATCCTATAGATGACTGTGAGCATCCATTTCTGTATTTGCCAGGCACTGGCAGAGCCTCATAAGAGACAGCTATATCTGGGTCCTTTCAGCAAAATCTTGTTATCATATGCAATAGAGTCTGGGTTTGTTGACTGATTATGGGATGGATCCGGGGGGGGGGGTAGTCTATGGATGGACCATCCTTTCGACTTAGCTTCAAATTTTGTATCTGTAACTCCTTCCATGGGTGTTTTGTTCCCTTTTCTAAGGAGGAATGAAGTATCCACATTATGGTCTTGGTTCTTATTGATTTTCTTGTGTTTGGCAAATGGTATCTTGAGTATTCTAAGTTTCTGGGCTAATATCCACTTATAAGTTGGAGCATATCAAGTGACTTCTTTTGTGATTGGGTTACCTCACTAAAGATAATATTCTCCAGATACATCCATTTGCCCAAGAATTTCATAAATTCATTGTTTTTAATAGCTGAGTAGTACTCCATTGTGTAAATGTGCCACATTTTCTGTATCCATTCCTCTGATGAGGGGCATCTGGGTTCTTTCCTGCTTCTGGCTATTATAAATAAGGCTGCTATGAACATAGTGGAGCATGTGTCCTTCTTACCGGTTGGAACATCTTCGGGGTATATGCCCAGGAAAGGAATTGCGGGATCCTCCGGTAGTACTATGTCCAATTTTCTGAGGAACCGCCAGACTGATTTCCAGAGTGGTTGTATAAGCTTGCAATCCCACCAACAATGGAGGAGTGTTCCACTTTCTCCACATCCTCACCAGCATCTGCTGTCACCTGAATTTTTTATTTTAGCCATTCTGATTGGAATGAGGTGGAATATCAAGGTTGTTTTGATTTGCATTTCCCTGATGATTAAGGATGTTGAACATTTTTTCAGGTGCTTCTCAGCCCTTCGGTATTCCTCACTTGAGAATTCTTTGTTTACCTCTGAGCCCCATTTTTTAATGAGGATATTTTAATTTCTTGAGTCCAGCTACTTTAGCTCTTTGTATATATTGGATATTAGTTCCCTATCAGATTTAGGATTGGTAAAAATCCTTTCCCAATCTGTTGGTGGCCTTTTTGTCTTATTGACAGTGTCTTTTGCCTTACAGAAGCTTTGCAATTTCAAGAGGTGCCATTTGTCAATTCTTGATCTTACAGCACAAGCCATTGCTGTTCTGTTTAGGAATTTTTCCCCTGTGCCCATATCATCGAGGCTTTTCCCCACTTTCTCCTCTATAGATTTCAGTGTCTCTGGTTTTATACAGAGTTCTTTGATCTACATAGACTTGAGCTTTGGACAAGAAGATAAGAATGGATCAATTCCCATTCTTCTATATGATAAGTGCCAGTTGTGCCAGCACCATTTGTTGAAAATGCTGTCTTTTTTCCACTGGATGTTTTTTGCTCCCTTGTCAAAGATCAAGTGAGCATAGGTGTGTGTATATTCATTTCTGGGTCATCAATTCTATTCCATTGATCTACCTGTCTGTCATGGTACCACTACCATGCAGTTTTTTGTTTTGTTTTGTTTTGTTTTGTTTTTATCACAATTGCTCTGTAGTACAGCTTGTGGTCAGGCATGGTGATTCCACCAGAGGTTCTTTTATTGTTTAGAATAGTTTTTGTTATCCTATGTTTTTTATTATTCCAGATGAATTTGCAAATTGCTCTTTCTAACTCAGTGAAGTATTGAGTTAGGATGTTGATGGGGATTGCATTGAATCTGTAGATTGCTTTTGGCAGGATAGCCACTTTGACTTTATTAATCCTGCCAATCCATGAGCACTTAATCATATCCCAAAGAGAGAGCAATTGTCTTGCTTAGCTTTTGTTTTCTTCCCTGTTACCTGCTTAATGGTCATTTGTGTGGTGGGATTTTTTTAAGCACACACACAGTATCTGTGGGGCTGTGCACAAGTGGGAGCTGTCAGGCCAGAGAGGCAGGGAAGCGATGCTGCTCTCTGCTCAACAGCTTCCACTGCCAGCCCTTAGGCACTCACCCCTGTGCTCAAGCAATCATTGTCAATGACAAAGTGACTGTTGAAGTTATAATTGTATTAAATTAATGCTAATAATTTGGATATTTTATTTTATTTTTGGCTGCTGGGTAACTTAGCCCTTAACCAAGCATATGTGGTTGTTTTTGGTTTTGGGGGGTTTTTTTTCCTCATTTTTTTTTCCTTTTAGGTACAGCTGTAAAATATTTGGATATAGGAAATGTTATTTTTGCAGCCTTGATATTCAGGGTGGATTGTAAAATATGAATTTTTGTGAGATTTCAAAGATTAAGAATATTTTGATAACATTATTTACAGATTTAAAAGATGTGGTTACAACAAGTCTGTTGAGGAGAAAAACTACTGCATAAAATAACTAATGTGGAATAAATATTTTGCATCAGTTTGGATTGTCTTGTGTAAGAAATATATTTTCTTTAAAATCTTTCCATCTTTTGAGATCTTCTTCAATTTCTTTCTTCAGAGACTTGAAGTTCTTATCATACAATCTTTCACTTCCTTAGTTAGTGTCACACCAAGGTATTTTATATTATTTGTGACTATTGTGAATGGTATTGTTTCCCTAATTTCTTTCTCAGCCTGTTTATCCTTTGTGTACAGAAAGGCCATTGACTAGTTTGAGTTAATTTTATATCCAGCTACTGCACTGAAGCTGTTTATTGGGTTTAGGAGTTCTCTGGTGTAATTTTTAGGGTCACATACATACACTATCATATCATCTGTATATATTGATCTTTTGACTTCTTCCTTTCCAATTTGTATTCCCTTGATCTCTTTTTGTTATCGAATTGCTCTAGCTAGGAATTTAATACTATACTGAATAGGTTGGGAGAAAGTGGACAGCCTTGTCTAGTCCCTGATGGAGTGGGATTGCTTCAAGTTTCTCTCCATTTAGTTTGATGTTGGCTATTGGTTTGCTATAGAATGTTGTTATTATGTTTAGGTATGGGTCTTGAATTCCTGGTCTTTCCAAGATTTTTATCATGTATGGGTGTTGGATTTTGTCAAATGTTTTCTCACCATCTAATGAGATGATCATGTGGTTTTTGTCTTTGAGTTTGTTTATATAATGGATTACGTTGATGGATTTCCATGTCTTAAACTATCCTTGCATCCCAGTGATGAACCCTACTTGGCCATGATGGATGATCGCTTTGATGTGTTCTTGGATTCAGTTTGCAAGGAATTTACTGAGTATTTACTGAGTATTTAGAGAAATTGGTCTGAAATTCTCTTTCTTTGTTGGATCTTTGTGTGGTTTAGGTATCAGAGTAATTGTGGCTTCATAGAATGAATTGGGTAGAGTACCTTCTGCTTCTATTTTGTTGAATAGTTTGAGAAGAGTTGGAATTAGGTCTTCTTTGAAGGTATAATAGAACTCTGCACTAAACCCATCTGGTCCTGGTCTTTTTTTGGTTGAGAGACTATTTATGACTCCTTCTATTCCTTTAGGGGAAATGGGACTATTTAGATTGTTAATCTGATCCTGATTTAACTTTGGTACCTGGTATCTGTCTAGAAATTTGTCCATTTCATACAGGTTTTCCAGTTTTGTTGAGTATAGCCTTTTGTAGTAGGATCTGATAATGGTTTGGATTTTCTCAGGTTCTGTTTTAATGTCTCCTTTTTAATTTCTGATTTTGTTAATTAGAATACTGTCCCTTTGCTCTCTAGTTAGTCTGGCTAAGGGATTATCTATCTTGTTGATCTTCTCAAAGAACCAGCTCCTCGTTTGGTTGATTCTTTGAATACTTCTTTTTGTTTCCACTTGGTTGATTTCAGCCCTGAGTTTGATTATTCCCTTCTGTCTACTCCTTTTGGGTAATTTACTTCCTTTCGTTCTAGAGCTTCTAAGTGTGCTGTCAGGCTGCTAGTGTATTCTCTCTAGTGTTTCTTTTTGGATGCACTCAGGGCTATAAGTTTACCTCTTAAGACTGCCTTCATTGTGTATCATAAATTTGGGTATGTTGTGGCTTCATTTTCATTAATCTCTAAAAAGTCTTTAATTTCTTTCTGTATTTCTTCCTTGACCAATATATCATTGAGTAGAGTGTTGTTCAGTTGCCATGTGAATGTTGGCTTTCTATTATTTATGCTTTTATTGAAAATCACCCTTAGTCTGTGGTGATCTGATAGGATGCATGGGATAATTTCAATATTTTTGTATTTGTTGAGGCCTGTTTTGTGACCCATTACATGGTCAGTTTTGGAGGAGGTAACATGTGGTGCTGAGAAGAAGGTATGTCCTTTTGTTTTAGGATAAAATTTTCTATAGATATCGATTAAATCCATTTGTTTCATAACTTCGGTTAGTGTCCATTTGTCTCTGTTTAGTTTCTGTTTCCAAGATCTGTCCATTGCTGAGAGTGGGGTGTTGAAGTCTCCCACCATTTTTGTGAGAGGTGCAATGTGTGCTTTGAGCTTTACTAAAGTTTCTTTAATGAATGTGAATGCCCTTGAATTTGGAGCACAGATATTCAGAATTAAGAGTTTATCTTGGTAGATTTTATCTTTGATGAGTATGAAGTGCCCCTCCTTGTCTTTTTGAAAACTTTGGGTTGAAAGTCTTTTTTTTTTTTTTGGATATTAGAATGGCTACTCCAGCTAGTTTCTGTGGATCATTTGCTTGGAAAATTGTTTTCCAGCTTTTCACTCTTATGTAATATCTGTGTTTTTCCCTGACCAAAATCCTGGGTCTTTCCCATTCTTTTTCCTGTAAGCAGCAAAATGTTGGATCCTGTTTGTATAGCCAGTCTATTACTCTATGTCTTTTTATTGGGGAATTGAGTCCATTGATGTTAAGAGAAATTAAAGAAGAGTAATAGTTGCTTCCTGTTTTTTTGTTGTTAAAGTTGGGATTCTGTTCTTGAGGTTGTCTTCTAATTACTTTTTCAATATTTGAAATTAGGTATTTTCCTCATTTCCATTTCCAATGCTATCCCAAAAGTCCCCCATACCCTCCCCCCCCCCCCGACTCCCCTACCCATCCACTCCCACGTTTTGGCCCCGGCATTCCCCTGTACTGGAGCATATAAAGTTGGCAAGTCCAATGGGCCTCTCTTTCCAGTGATGGTCGACTAGGTCATCTTTTGATACATATGCAGCTAACTCAAGAGCTCCGGGATACTGGTTAGTTCATAATGTTGTGCCTCCTATAGGGTTGCAGATCCCTTTAGCTCCTTGGGTACTTTCTCTAGCTCCTCCATTGGGGGCCCTGTGATATATACAATAGCTGACTGTGAGCATCGACTTCTGTGTCTCACAAGAGACAGCTATATCTGGGTCCTTTCAGCAAAATCTTGTTAGTGTATGCAATGGTGTCAGTGTTTGGAAACTGATTACGGGATGGATCCCTAAATATGGAAATCACTAGATGGTCCATCCTTTCGTCACAGCTCCAAACTTTGTCTCTGTAACTCCTTCCATGGGTGATTTGTTCCCAATCCTAAGAAGGGGCAAAGTGTCCACGCTTTGGTCTGATTCGTTCTTGAGTTTCATGTGTTTAGCAAATTGTATCTTATATCTTGGGTATCCTAAGTTTCTGGGCTAATATCCATTTATCAGTGAGTACATATTGTGTGAGTTCCTTTGTGATTGTGTTACCTCATTCAAGATGATGCCCTCCAGGTCCATCCATTTGCCTAGGAATTTCATAAATTCATTCTCTTTAATAGCTGAGTAGTAAGCCATTGTGTAAATGTACCACATTTTCTGTATCCATTCCTCTGTTGAGGGGCATCTGGGTTCTTTCCAGCTTCTGGCTATTATAAATAAGGCTGCTATGAACATAGTGGAGCATGTGTCCTTCTTACCGGTTGGAACATCTTCTGGATATATGCCCAGGAGAGGTATTGCGGGATTCTCCGGTAGTACTATGTCCAATTTTCTGAGGAACCGCCAGACTGATTTCCAGAGTGGTTGTACAAGCTTGCAATCCCACCAACAATAGAGGAGGGTTCTTCTTTCTCCAAATCCTCGCCAGCATCTGCTGTCACCTGAATTTTTGATCTTAGCCATTTTGACTGGTGTGAGGTGGAATCTCAGGGTTGTTTTGATTTGCATTTCCCTGATGATTAAGGATGTTGAACATTTTTTCAGGTGCTTCTCTGCCATTCGGTATTCCTCAGGTGAGAATTCTTTGTTCAGTTCTGAGCCCCATTTTTTAATGGGGTTATTTGACTTTCTGGAGTCCACCTTCTTGAGTTCTTTATATATATTGGATATTAGTCCCCTATCTGATTTAGGATAGGTAAAGATCCTTTCCCAATCTGTTGGTGGTCTTTTTGTCTTATTGACGGTGTCTTTTGCCTTGCAGTAGCTTTGCAACTTTATGAGGTCCCATTTACGGATTCTCGATCTTACAGCACAAGCCATTGCTGTTATATTTAGGAATTTTCCCCCTGTACCAATATCTTCAAGGCTTGTCCCTACTTTGTCCTCTATAAGTTTCAGTGTCTCTGGTTTTATGTGGAGTTCCTTAATCCACTTAGATTTGACCTTAGTACAGGAGATAGGAATGGATCAATTCCCATTCTTCTACATCATAACTGCCAGTTGTGCCAGCACCATTTGTTGAAAATGCTGTCTTTTTTCCACTGGATGGTTTTAGCTCCATTGTCAAACATCAGGTGACCATAGGTGTGTGGGTTCATCTCTGTGTCTTCAATTCTGTTCCATTGGTCTACTTGTCTGTCACTATACCAGTACCATGCAGTTTTTATCACAATTGCTCTGTAGTACAGCTTTAGGTCAGGCATGGTGATTCCACCAGAGATTCTATTATCCTTGAGAAGAGTTTTTGCTATCCTAGGTTTTTTGTTATTCCAGATGAATCTGCCAATTA
This sequence comes from Mus caroli, assembly GCF_978045245.1. NCBI lineage: Eukaryota > Metazoa > Chordata > Mammalia > Rodentia > Muridae > Mus > Mus caroli. The sequence continues at coordinate 25,144,124 of NW_028227262.1, read as the reverse complement.
CCTTTTCAAATTCGTTGAAGAATTGAGTTGGAATTTTGATGAGGATTGCATGGAATCTGTAGATTGCTTTTGGCAAGATAGCCATTTTTACTATATTGATCCTGCCAATCTATGAGCATGGGAGATCTTTCCATCTTCTGAGATCTTCTTTAATTTCTTTCTTCAGAGACTTGAAGTTCTTATCATACAGACTTTTCACTTCCTTAGTTAGAGTCACGCCAAGGTATTTTGACTTCTTCCTTTCCAATTTGTATGCCCTTAATCGCCTTTTGTTGTCGAATTGCTCTGGCTAAGAGTTCAGATACAATGTTGAATAGGTAGAGAGAAAGTGGTCAGCCTTGTCTAGTCCCTGATTTTAGTGGGATTGTTTCCAGCTTCTCACCATTTATTTTGATGTTGGCTACTGGTTTGCTGTAGATTGCTTTTATCATGATTATGTATGGGCCTTGAATTCCTGATCTTTCCAAGACTTTTATCATGAATGGGTGTTGGATTTTGTCGAATGCTTTCTCTGCATCTAACGAGATGACCATGTGGTTTTTGTCTTTGAGTTTGTTTATATAGTGGATTACTTTCATGGATATCTGTATATAAAACCATCCCTGCATCCCTGGAATGAAACCTACTTGGTCAGGATGAATGATTATTTTGATGCATTCTTGGATTCAGTTAGTGAGACTTTTATTGAGTATTTTTGCATCAATATTCATAAGGCAAATTGGTATGAAGTTCTCTATCTTTGTTGGGTCTTTCTGTGGTTTAGGTATCAGAGTAATTATGGCTTCATAGAATGAATTGGGTAGAGTACCTTCTGCTTCTATTTTGTGGAATAGTTTGTGAAAAACTGGAATTAGATCTTCTTTGAAGGTCTGATAGAACTCTGCACTAAACCCATCTGGTCCAGGGTTTTTTGGTTTTTTTGTTTTGTTTTATTTTTTTGTTTGTTTGTTTGGTTTTTGTTTTTTTTTTGTTTTGTTTTGTTTTGTTTTGTTTTGTTTTGTTTTGTTTTGTTTTGGTTGGGAGACTATTAATGACTGCTTCTATTTCTTTAGGGGATATAAGACTGTGTAGATCATTAACCTGATCTTGATTTAACTTTGGTACCTGGTATCTGTCTAGAAATTTGCTCATTTCATCCAGGTTTTCCAGTTTTATTGAGTATAGCCTTTTATAGAAGGATCTAACGGTATTTTGGATTTCTTCCAAATCTGTTGTTATGTATCCCTTTTCATTTCTGATTTTGTTAATTAGGAATCTATCCCTGTGCCCTCTAGTGAGTTTGGCTATGGGTTTTTCTATCTTCTTTATTTTCTCAAAGAACTAGCTCCTCTTTTGATTGATTCTTTGAATAGTTCTTGTTTCCACTTGGTTGATTTTGCCCCTGAATTTGATTATTTCCTGATGTCTACTCCTCGTAGGTGAATTTGCTTCCTTTTGTTCTAGAGCTATTAGGTGTGTTGTCAGGGTGCTAGTGTGTGCTCTCTCTAGTTTCGTTTTGGAAGCATTCAGAGCTATGTGTTTTCCTCTTAGAAATGCTTTCATTGTTTCCCAAAAGTTTGGGTATGTTGTGGCTTCATTTTCATTAAACTCAAAAAAGTCTTTAATTTTTTTCTTTATTCCTTCCTTGACCAAGGTATCATTGAGAAGAGTGTTGCTCAGTTTCCACGTGAATGTTGGCTTTTTATTATTTATGTTATTGAAGATCAGCCTTAGTCCATGGTGATCTTATAGGATGCAAGGGACAATTTCAATATTTTTCTATCTGTTGAGGCCTGTTTTGTGACCGATTATATGGTCAATTTTGGAGAAGGTACCATAAGGTGCTGAGAAGAAGGTATAGGATAAAGTGTTCTGTAGATATCTGTTAAATCCATTTGTTTCATACCTTCTGTTACTTTCACTGTGTCCCTGTTTAGGTTCTGTTTCCAAGATCTGCCATTGATGAAAGTGGTGTGTTGAAGTCTCCCACTATTATTTTTTTTTTGGGGGGGGGGTTCTTTTTTTTATTACGTATTTTCCTCAATTACATTTCCAATGCTATCCCAAAAGGCCCCCATACCCCACCCCCACTTCCCTACCCATCCATTCCCATTCTTTTGGCCCTGGCATTCCCCTGTATTGGGGCATATAAAGTTTTTTTTTTGTTTGTTTGTTTGTTTGTTTGGTTTTTTTTTTTTTTTGAGACAGGGTTTCTCTGTATAGCTCTGGCTGTCCTGGAACTCACTTTGTAGACCAGGCTGGCCTCGAACTCAGAAATCCACCTGCCTCTGCCTCCCAAGTGCTGGGATTAAAGGCGTGCGCCACCACCGCCCGGCTTGGGGCATATAAAGTTTGCAAGTCCAATGGGCCTCTCTTTCCAGTGATGGCCGACTAGGCTATCTTTCCATACATATGCAGCTAGAGAAAAGAGCTCCGGAGTACTGGTTAGTTCATCATGTTGTTCCAACTATAGGGTTGCAGATCCCTTCAGCTCCTTGGGTACTTTCTCTAGCTTCTCCATTGGGAGCCCTGTGATCAATCCAATAGCTGACAGTGAGCATCCACTTCTGTGTTTGTTTGGCCCCGGCATAGTTTCACAAGAGAGAGCTATATCTGGGTCCTTTCAGCAAAATCTTGCTAGTGTATGCAATGGTGACAGTGTTTGGAAGCTGATTATGGGATGGATCCCTGGATATGGCAGTCTCTAGATGGTCCATCCTTTTATCACAGCTCCAAACTTTATCTCTGTAACTCCTTCCATGGGTGTTTTGTTCCCAATTCTAATAAGGGGCATAGTGTCTACACTTTGGTCTTCATTCTTCTTGAGTTCCATGCCTTTAGCAAATTGTATCTTATATCTTGGGTATCCTAAGTTTTGGGCGAATATCCACTTATCAGTGAATACATATTGTGTGAGTTCCTTTGTGATTGTGTTACTTCACTCAGGATGATGCCCTCCAGGTCCATCCATTTGCCTAGGAATTTTATAAATTCATTCTTTGTAATAGCTGAGTAGTACTCCATTGTATAAATGTACCATATTTTCTGTATCCATTCCTCTGTTGAGGGGCATCTGGGTTCTTTCCAGCTTCTGGCTATTATAAATAAGGCTGCTATGAACATAGTGGAGCATGTGTCCTTCTTACCGGTTGGAACATCTTCTGGATATATGCCCAGGAGAGGTATTGTGGGATTCTCCGGTAGTACTATGTCCAATTTTCTGAGGAACCGCCAGACTGATTTCCAGAGTGGTTGTACAAGCTTGCAATCCCACCAACAATAGAGGAGGGTTCTTCTTTCTCCAAATCCTCGCCAGCATCTGCTGTCACCTGAATTTTTGATCTTAGCCATTTTGACTGGTGTGAGGTGGAATCTCAGGGTTGTTTTGATTTGCATTTCCCTGATGATTAAGGATGTTGAACATTTTTTCAGGTGCTTCTCTGCCATTCGGTATTCCTCAGGTGAGAATTCTTTGTTCAGTTCTGAGCCCCATTTTTTAATGGGGTTATTTGACTTTCTGGAGTCCACCTTCTTGAGTTCTTTATATATATTGGATATTAGTCCCTTATCTGATTTAGGATAGGTAAAGATCCTTTCCCAATCTGTTGGTGGTTTTTTTGTCTTATTGATGATGTCTTTTGCCTTGCAGAAGCTTGACAGTTTCATGAGGTCCCACTTGTCAATTCTTGATCTTACAGCACAAGCCATTGCTGTTCTATTCAAGAATTTTTCACCTGTGCCCATATCTTCAAGGCTTTTCCCCACTTTCTCCTCTATAACTTTCAGTGTCTCTGGATTTATGTGAAGTTCCTTAATCCACTTAGATTTGACCTTGGTACAAGGAGATAGGAATGGATCAATTCACATTCTTCTACATGATAACCGCCAGTTGTGCCAGCACCATTTGTTGAAAATGCTGTCTTTCTTCCACTGGATTGTTTTAGCTCCCTTGTCAAAGATCAAGTGACCATACGTGTGTGGCTTCATTTCTGGATCTTCAATTCTATTCCATTGGTCTACTTGTCTGTCTATATACCAGTACCATGCAGTTTGTATCACAGTTGCTCTGTAGTACAGCTTTAGGTCAGGCATGGTGATTCCATCAGAGGTTCTGTTATCCTTGAGAAGAGTTTTTGCTATCCTAGGTTTTTTGTTATTCCAGATGAATTTGCATATTGCATTTTCTAATTCGTTGCAGAATTGAGTTGGAATTTTGATGGGGATTGCATTGAATCTGTAGATTGCTTTTGGCAAGATAGCCATTTTTACAATGTTGATCCTGCCAATCCATGAGCATTGGAGATCTTTCCAACTTCTGAGATCTTCTTTAATTTCCTTCTTCAGAGACTTGAAGTTCTTATCATAGAGATCTTTCACTTCCTTAGTTAGAGTCACGCCAAGATATTTTATATTATTTGTGACTATTGAGAAGGGTGTTGTTTCCCTAATTTCTTTCGCAGCCTGTTTATTCTTTGTGTAGAGAAAGGCCAATGACTTGTTTGAGTTAATTTTATATCCAGCTACTTCACCGAAGCTATTTATCAGGTTTAGGAGTTCTCTGGTGGAATTTTTAGGGTCACTTATATATACTATCATATCATCTGCAAAAAGTGGTATTTTGACTTCATCTTTTCCAATTTGTATCCCTTTGATCTCCTTTTGTTGTCGAATTGCTCTGGCTAGGACTTCAAGTACAATGTTGAATAGGTAAGGAGAGAGTGGACAGCCTTGTCTAGTCCCTGATATTAATGGGATTGCTTCAAGCTTCTCAACATTTACTTTGATGTTAGCTACTGTTTTGCTGTAGATTGCTTTTATCATGTTTAGGTATGGCCCTTGAATTCCTGATCTTTCCAAGACTTTTATCATGAATGGGTGTTGGATCTTGTCAAATGCTTTTTCCGCATCTAACGAGATGATAATGTGTTTTTTGTCTTTCAGTTGGTTTATATACTGGATTACGTTGATGGATTTCTGTATATTGAACCATCCCTGCATCACTGGGATGAAACCTACTTGGTCAGGATGGATGATTGTTTTGATGTGTTCTTGGATTCGGTTAGCAAGAACTTTATTGAGGATTTTTGCATCAATATTCATAAGGGATATTGGTCTGAAGTTTTCTATCTTTGTTGGGTCTTTTTGTGGTTTAGGTATCAGAGTAATTGTGGCTTCATAGAATGAGTTGGGTAGAGTACCTTCTGTTTCTATTTTGTGGAATAGTTTGTGAAGAACTGGGATTAGATCTTCTTTGAAGGTCTGATAGAACTCTGCATTAAACCCATCTGGTCCTGGGCTTTTTTTGGTTGGGAAACTATTAATGACTGCTTCTATTTCTTTGGGGGATATAGGGCTGTTTAGATCATTAACCTGATCTTGATTCAACTTTGGTACCTGGTATCTGTCTAGAAACTTCTCCATTTCATCCAGGTTCTCCAGTTTTGTTGAGTATAGCCTTTTGTAGAAGGATCTGATGGTGTTTTGGATTTCTTCAGGATCTGTCGTTATGTCTCCTTTTTCATTTCTGATTTTGTTAATTAGAATGTTTTCCCTGTGCCATCTAGTGAGTGGCTAAGGGTTTATCTATCTTGTTGATTTTCTCAAAGAACCAGCTCCTTGATTGGTTGATTCTTTGAATAGTTCTTCTTGTTTCCACTTGGTAGATTTCGCCCCTGAGTTTGATTATTTCCTGCCGTCTACTCCTCTTGGGTGAATTTGCTTCCTTTTGTTCTAGAGCTTTTAGGTGTGTTGTCAAGCTCCTAATGTGTGCTCTCTCTAGTTTCTTTTTGGAGGCACTCAGAGCTATGAGTTTTCCCCTTAGAAATGCTTTCATTGTGTCCCATAAGTTTGGGTATGTTGTGGCTTCATTTTCATTGAACTCTAAAAAGTCCTTAATTTCTTTCTTTATTCCTTCCTTGACCAAGGTATCATTGAGAAGAGTGTTGTTCAGTTTCCACGTGAATGTTGGCTTTCTATTATTTATTTTATTATTGATGATCAGCCTTAGTCCATTGTGATCTGATAGGATGCATGGGACTATTTCAATATTTTTGTATCTGTTGAGGCCTGTTTTGTGACCAATTATGTGGTCAATTTTGGAGAAGGTACCATGAGGTGATGAGAAGAAGGTATATCCTTTTGTTTTAGGATAGAATGTTCTGTAGATATCTGCCAGATCCATTTGATTCATAATTTCTGTTATTTTCTCTGTGTCCCTATTTAGTTTCTGTTTCCATGATCTGTCCATTGGTGAATGTGGTGTGTTGAAGTCTCCCACTATTATTGTGTGAGGTGCAATGTGTGCTTTGAGCTTTACTAAAGTTTCTTTGATGAATGTGGGTGCCTTTGTATTTTTGCATAGATATTCAGGATTGATAGTTCCTCTTGGAGTATTTTACCTTTGATGAGTATGAAGTGCCCCTCCCTGTCTTTTTTGATGACTTTGGGTTGGAAGTCAATCTTATCAGATATTAGAATGGCTAGTCCAGCTTGTTTCTTCATACCATTTGCTTGGAAAATTGTTTTCCAGCCTTTCATTCTGAGGTAGTGTCTATCTTTTTCTCTGAGATGAGTTTCCTGTAAGCAGAAAAATATTGGGTGTTTTTTGTGTAGCTAGTTTGTTAATCTATTTCTTTTTATTGGGGAGTTGAGTCCATTGATATTAAGAGATATTAAGGAAAAGTTATTGTTCCTTCCTATTATTTTTGTTGTTAAAGTTGGCATTCTGTTCTTGTGGCTGTCTTCTTTTAGGTTTGTTGAGGGATTACCTTCGTGTTGTTTCTAGGGCGTGGTTCCCGTCCTTGTATTGTTTTTTTTTTTCTGTTTTTATCCTTTGAAGGGCTGGATTCGTGGAAAGATAATGTGTGAATTTGATTTTGTCATGGAATACTTTGGTTTCTCCATATATGTTAATTGAGAGTTTGGCTGGGTATAGTAGCCTAGGCTGGAATTTGTGTTTTTTTAGTGTCTGTATAACATCTTTCCAGGATCTTCTGGCTTTCATAGTCTCTGGTGAAAAATCTGGTGTAATTCTGATAGGCTTGCCTTTATATGTTACTTGGCCTTTTTCTCTTACTGCTCTTAGTATTCTATCTTTATTTGGTGCATTTGTTGTTCTGATTATTATATGTCGGGAGGAATTTCTTTTCTGGTCCAGTCTATTTGGAGTTCTGTAGGCTTCTTGTATGTTCATGGGCATCTCTTTCTTTAGATTTGAGAAGTTTTCTTCTATAATTTTGTTGAAGATGTTTGCTGGTCCTTTGAGTTGAAAATCTTCATTCTCATCCACTCCTATTATCCATAGGTTTCATCTTCTCATTGTGTCCTGGATTTCCTGGATGTTTTGAGTTAGGATCTCTTTGCATGTTGCATTTTCTTTGATTATTGTGCCAATGTTCTCTATGGAATCTTCTGCACCTGAGATTATCTCTTCCATCTCTTTGTATTCTGTTGCTGATGCTCGCTTCTATGATTCCAGATTTCTTTCCTAGGGTTTCTATCTCCAGTGTTGCCTCATTTTGGGTTTTCTTTATTGTGTCTACTTCCCTTTTTAGGTCTAGTATGGTTTTATTCATTTCCATCACCTGTTTGGTGTGTTTTCCTTTTTTTCTTTGAGGACTTCTACTTGTTTGGTTGTCTTTTCCTGTTTTTCTTTAAGGACTTCTACCTGTTTGATTGTGTTATCCTGTTTTTCTTTAAACACTTGTAACTCTTTAGCAATGTTCTCCTGTAATTCTTTAAGTGAGTTATTAAAGTCCTTCTTGATGTCCTCTAACATCATGAGATATGCTTTTAAATCCAGGTCTAGCTTTTCGGGTGTGTTGGGGTGCCCTGGACTGGGCGAAGTGGGAGTGCTGGGTTCTGATGATGGTGAGTGGTCTTGGTTTCTGTTAGTAAGATTCTTACGTTTACCTTTCGCCATCTGGTAATCTCTGGAGTTGTTATAGTTGTCTCTGTTTAGAGATTGTTCTTCTGGTGATTCTGATTATCGTCTATCAGCAGACCTGGGAGACAGGCTCTCTCTCCTGTGTATCAGTGGTTAGAGCACTCTCTGCTGGCAAGCTCTCCTCTTACAGGGAAGGTGCACAGATATCTGGTGTTTGGACCTCCTCCTGGCCGAAGAAGAATGCCCAAAACAGGACCAGATGCTGTGTTGGTTTGGCAGCTCACAGAAGCTGTCAGCTTCTGTGGTGCACACTCTCACCTGTGCAGACTAAGTACCTAAGTTGGGCAGAGTCTCGGAACCAAGATAGCGCTCCCTGCTCCTGAGGCAGAGGGCTCCCGTGCAGGGCGGACTTGTGTCCTCCGGCTGGGAGGGTGGCCGGATGTCTGCGGCCCGAAAAGGGTGCTGCCTCAGCAGCTCTGTGGCTCCCTCCTGTCCCAGAAGCTGTCTGCTTCTGTGGTGCACACTCTCACCTGTGCAGACTAAGTTCCTAAGTTCGGTGGAGTCCCGGAACCAAGCTCCCACTATTATTGTGTGAGGTGTAATGTGTGCTTTGAGCTTTACTGAAGTTTCTTTAATGAATGTGGCTGCCCTTGCATTTTGAGCATAGATTTTCAGAATTGAGAGTTCCTCTTGGAAGATTTTAACTTTGATGAGTATAAAGTGTCCCTCCTTGTCTTTTTTGAAAACTTTGGGTTGGAAGTCGATTTTATTAGATATTAGAATGGCTACTCCGGCTTGTTTCTTCGGACCATTTGCTTAGAAAATTGTTTTCCAGCCTTTCATTCTGAGGTAGTGTCTGTCTTTTTCCCTGAGATGGATTTCTTGTAAGCAGCAAAATGTTGGGTCCTGTTTGTATAGCCAGTCTGTTAGTCTATGTCTTTTTATTGGGGAATTGAGTCCATTGATATTAAGAGATATTAAGGAAAAGTAATTGTTGCTTCTAATATTTTTATTGTTAGAGTTGGAATTCTGTTCTTGTGGGTGCCTTCTTTTAGGTTTGTTGAAGGATTACTTTCTTGCTTTTTCTAGGATGTGGTTTCTTTCCTTGTATTGGTTTTTTTTTTTTTTTCTGTTATTATCCTTTGAAGGGATGGATTCGTGGAAAGATAATGGGTGAATTTGGTTTTGTCGTGGAATACTTTTGTTTTTCCATCTATTGTAATTGAAAGTTTGGCTGGGTATAGTAGCCTGGGCTGGCATTTGTGTTCTCTTAGTTTCTGTATAACATCTGTCCAGGATCTTCTGACTTTTATAGTCTCTGGTGAAAAGTCTGGTGTAATTCTGATAGGCCTGCCTTTATATGTTACTTGACCTTTTTCCCTTACTGCTTTTAATATTCTATCTTTATTTAGTGCATTTTTTGTTCTGATTATTATATGTTGGGAGGAATTTCTTTTCTGGTCCAGTCTATTTGGAGTTCTGTAGGCTTCTTGTATGTTCCTGGGCATCTCTTTCTTTACGTTTGGGGAGTTTTCTTCTATAATTTTGTTGAAGATATTTGCTGGCCATTTAAGTTGAAAATCTTCATTCTCATCTATTCCTGTTATCTGTAAGTTTGGTCTTCTCATTGTATCCTGGATTTTCTGGATGTTTAGATTTAGGATCTTTTTGCATGTTGCATTTTCTTTGATTGTTGTGCCTATGTTCTCTATGGAGTCTTCTGTACCTGAGATTCTCTCTTCTATCTCTTGTATTCTGTTGCTAATGTTCACATCTATGGTTCCAGATTTCTTTCCTAGGGTTTCTATCTCCAGCGTTGTCTCACTTTGGGTTTTCTTTATTGTGTCTACTTCCCTTTTTAGGTCTAGTATGGTTTTGTTCATTTCCATCACCTGTTTGGATGTGTTTTCCTGTTTTTCTGTAAGGACTTCTACCTGTTTGGTTGCGTTTTCCTGTTTTTCTTTAAGGACTTATAACTCTTTAGCAGTGTTCTCCTGTATTTCTTTCAGTGAGTTATTAAAGTCCTTCCTGATGTCCTACTACCATAATCATGAGATATGCTTTTAAATCCATGTCTAGGTTTTCGGATGTGTTGGGGTGCCCAGGACTGGCTGAGGTGGGAGTGCTTGGTTCTGATGATGGTGAGTGGTCTTGGTTTCCCTTAGTATGATTCTTATGTTTGCCTTTCTCCATCTGGTAATCTCGAGTTATTTGTTATAGTTGTCTCTGGTTAGAGCTTGTTCCTCCCGTGATTCTTTTAGCCTCTATCAGCAGACCTGGGAGACCAGCTCTGTCTTGAGTTTTAGTGGTTAGAGCAGTCTCTGCAGGCAAGCTCTCCTCTTGCAGGGAATGTGCACAGATATCTGGCATTCGGACCTGCCTCCTGACATAAGATGAAGGCCTGAAACAGGGCCTGTCCCAGAAGCTGTTAGCTTCTGTAGTCCATACTCTCACCTCTGCAGACTAGTCTCGGTGGGATCCAGGAAGCAAGATGGCTCCCCCATGTGCTCCAGCAAAGTCCTCCAGGATGGGGTGGACACCTCTCCTCTGGCAGGGAAGGTGCCCGGAAGTCTGAAACCTGAAACAGGGTCTGCCTCAGAAGCTGTGTGGCTTCCACCTGTCCCAGAAGCTGTTAGCTTCTGTAGTCCACACTCTCACCTATGCAGACTATCTTGGCAGGATACAGTAACCAAGATAGCTCCCCTAGGTGATCCAGCCCAGATTGCTTTTAATAGCATGAACATTTTGGTTACATTAAACTTTGTAACCAGTAAGGTTTTGGCTTTTATTTTCCTAAATTTTTTCCTTCAGAGTCTAAAAGTTTTCACTGTAGGGTTTTATGGTTGTTTCCTTGGTTGGATTTATTTCTAGAATTTGTGTGTGTGTGTGTGTGTGTGTGTGTGTGTGTGTGTGTGTGTGTTTTCTCCTTCTCTCTCTCTGTATCTCATATTCTTACATATGTGGTTAATTCCATAACTAATTTTGAGTTTTGTCCTTAGTGATTTGGAATTCTTGTGTGCCTCCCACTTTGTTGAACATGTTTATCATCTCTATGAGTCTTTGTTTGAGTCTTTAGGGTTTATGAGTAAAGTTATGTCAGTTACAAATAAACACACTGACCTCTTTCACATATATTTTTTCATTACTACTCTAGGTAAGATTTCAAATGCTAATGTTGAATAGGATTGGAAAGAGTAAAAATTTTTCTTTGCTTCTAATCTCAATGAGAATGCTTCATCTTTTGATTGTTGGATATAGCTTTGGCATAACCTTTATCATGTTTAGGTGTATACCTTCCATTCTTATACTCCTTTGGGTCTTTAATATGAAGAAATATTGGGTTTTGACAGAAGCATTTCCTGCATGTAATGAAATGATCATGTAATTTCTGTTTTTGAGTCCATTTAGCTGACAAATTTCATTTATTGATTTATGTGTGTTGATTCATCTCTGAATCACTGCATCATGGCCAACTTGATCACTGTGAATCATCTTTTTGATATGTTCTTAAATTCTGTTTGCAAATATTTTATTGGCAATGCTTTTATCTACATTCACCAAGTAGATCAGACTCTAATTTTCTATTTTCTTTTGTCTTTATGTAGGTTGTTGCCAGGATAATGTGGTCTTCATAAAAGGCTCAGGCAGGATTCATTCTCATTTGAAATAATTTGAGTAGTATTTGGTATGTGCTGCACCTTGAAGATCTGGTAGAATTCACCAATGATCTATGTGTTTTGAGGATTGCTTTTGCTTAAGAAATTTGTTGTTGTTCTTTTTTTTAATTAGATATTTTCTTTGTTTACATTTCAAATGTTATCCCCTTTCTCGAGCTCCCTCCTGCTTCTGCTTCTATAAGGGTGTGCCCTCTCCCCTTGACCTCCCTGCCCCCCCCATCACTTTTGCCTTCCTGTCCATGCATTCCCCTACACTGGGGCATCGAGTCTTCTCAGGACCAATGGTCCATTCTCCCATGGCCATTGAGAGAAGACAAGACCATCCTCTGCTAAATATGCAGATAGAGCCATGGGTCCCTCCATGTGTACTCCTTTGTTAGTGGTTTAGTCCCTGGGAACTCTGGGGGGGTTGGTTAGTTGATTTTGTTGTTCTTCCTGTTCAGTGGCAAACCCATTCAGCTCCCTCAGTCCTTTCCCTAACTACTCCATTGGGGATCCCATGCTTAGTCCAATGGTTGTCTGTTAGCATCTGCCTCTGTATTTGTCTGGCTCTGGCAAAGTATCTAAGGAGACAGGCATATCAGGCTCCTAACAGTATGCACTTCTTGGCATATACAATTGTGTCAGAGTTTGATGACTGTATATGGGATGGATCACCAGGTGGGGCAGTCTCCTGATGGCCTTTCCTTCAGTCTCTGCTACACACTTTGTCTCCATATTTGTGCCTGTGAGTTTTTTTATTCCTCATTCTAAACAGGACTGAAGCACCAACACTTTGGTATCCCTTCTTCTTGAACTTCATGTGGTCTGTGAATCGTATCTTGGGCATTCCAAGGTTTTGGGTTAATATCCACTTATCAGTGAGTGCATAACATGTGTGTTCTTTTGCGACTGGGTTACCTCACTCAGGATATTTTCTAGTTTCATTCATTTGCCTTACAATTTCATGAATTCATTAATTTTAAGAGCTGAGTAGTACTCCATTGTGTAAATGTACCACATTTTCTGTATCCATTTCTCTATTGAAGGACATCTGGGTTGTTTCCAGGTTCTGGCTATTATAAATAAGACTGCTATGAACATAGTAGAACATGTGTCCTTGATATATGTTGGAGCATCTTTTGGGTATATGCCCAGGAGTGGAATAGCTGGGTCCTCAGGTAATACTATGTCCAATTTAATAAGGATATGTTAGACTGATTTCCAGGTGGTTGTACCAGCTTGAACTCCCACCAACAATGGAGGAGTGTTCCTCTTTCTACACATCCTTGTCAGCATCTGCTGTTACCTGAGTTTTGGCCTTAGGCAGTCTGACTGGTGTGAGGTAGAATCTCAGGGATGTTTTGATTTACATTTCCATGATGACTAAGAATATTGAACATTTCTTTAGGTGCTTCTTGGCCATTTGATATTCCTCAGTTGAAAATTCTTTAGTTAGCTCGTACAAAATTTTATAATAGGGTTATTTGATTGTCTAGAGTCTAGTTTCTCGAGTTCTTTATATATATTGGATATTAGCCTTCTATCTGATGGAAGGTTGGTCAAGATTTTTTCCCAATCTGTTGGTTGCCATTTTGTCCTATTGATATTAACCTTTGCCTTACAGAAGCTTTGCAATTTTATAAGGTCCCATTTCTCAATTCTTGGTTTTTACAGCATAAGCCATTTGTGTTCTGTTCAGGCAATTTCCCACTGTGCCCACGTGCTCAAGGCTCTTCCCTACTTTCTCTTCTATTAGTTTCAGTGTATCTGGTTTATGTTGAGCTCCTTGATCAACTTTGACTTTAGTTTTGTTCAAGTAGATAAGAACATACTGAATTGCATTCTTCTACGTGCTGACTTCTAGTTGAACCAGCACCATTTGTTGAAATGCTCTCTTTTTTCCACTGGATGGTTATAGTTCCTTTATCAAAGATCAAGTAACCATAGGTTTGTGGGTTCATTTCTGGGCCTTCAATTCTGTTCCTTTGATCTACCTGCCTATCTCTGTACCAATACTATGCAGTTTTTATCACTATTGCTCTGTAATACAGCTTGAGGTCATGGATGGTGATTTCTCCCTGTTCTTTTTTAGTTGAAAATAGTTTTCACTATCATGTTTTTTTAATTCCAAATAAATTTGAGAATTGCTCTTTCTAATTCTGTGAAGAATTGAGTTGGAATTTTGATGGGGATCACATTGAATCTGTAGATTGCTTTTGGCAAGACAGCCAATTTTACTACATTAATACTGCCAATTCATGAGCATGGGAGATCTTTCCATCTTTTAAGAACTTATTCAACTTCTTTCTTCAAAGACTTGAAGTTCTTGTCATACAGATATTTTACTTGCTTGGTTAGAGTCACACCAAGGCATTTATATTATTTATGACTATTGTGAAGACCGTCATTTCCCTAATTTCTTTCTCAGCCTACTTATCCTTTGAGTAGAGAAAGGCTACTGATTTGTTTGAGGTAATTTTATATCTAGTCAATTTGCTGAATTTTTTATCAGCTGTAAGATTTCTCTGGTGGAATTTTTGGGGTTATTTAAGTATACCATCATATCATCTGCAAATAGTGATATTTTGACTTCTTCTTTTCCAATTTGTATCCCTTTGACCTCCTTTGTTGTCTAATTGCTCTGGATAGAATTTTGAGTACTATATTGTATAGGTAGGGAGAGAGTGGGCAGCCTTATCTAGTCCCTGATATTAGTTGGATTTCTTCAAATGTCTCTCCATTTAATTTAATACTGGCTACTCATTTGCTGTATATTCCTTTTACTGTGTTTAGGTATGGGCCTTGAATTCCTGATCTCTCCAAGTCCTTCATCATGAAGGGGTGCTGAATTTTATCAAGTGCTTTCTCAGCATCTAACAAGATGATCGTGTGATTTTGTCTTTGAGTTTGTTTATATAGAGTACTATGTTGATGGATTTCTGTATATTGAACCATCCTTGCATCCCTGGGATGAAACCTACTTGATCATGATGGATCATTGTTTTGATGTGTTCTTGGATTGGGTTTGTGAGAATTTTATTGAATATTTTTGCATCGATATTCATTAGGCAAATTGGTCTGAAGTTCTCTTTCTTTGTTGGGTCTTTGTGTTGTTTAGTTGCAAGCTTAATTGTTGCTTCATAGAACAAATTGGGTAGTGATCCTTCTATTTCTATTTTGTGGAATCATTTGAAGAGTATTGGTATTATGTCTCTTTTGAAAGTCTGATAGTATTCTGCATTAAACCCATCTGGTCCTGGGATTTATTTATTTATTTATTTATTTACTTACTTACTTATTTATTTATTTATTTATTTATTTATTTATTTATTTGAGAGGGTTTTAAGGACTTCTGCTCTTTCTTTAGGAGCTTGGTCACACCAGGATTTCAGGATCCCAGAGGCAGCTTGACACCCAGGATCTCAGGATTACAGGATCCCAGATTCACAGCATCACAGAGACAGATAGACTCTGAGGAGTTCTAACACAACCAGGATCACAAGAGGGACAGGCTCCAATCAGAGACAGCAAAGGCAGGTAGCAAGAGAGATAACCAGGTGGGAAGAGGCAAGTGCAAAGACATAACCAACAGAAACCAGGCCTACTTTGCATCATCAGAACCCAGTTCTCCCAACACAACAAGTCCTGGAGACCCCACCACACCAGATAAATAAAATTTGGTTTTAAAATCACTTCTCATCATTATGATAGATGACTTTGAGAAGGAGATAAATAACTCCCTTAGAGAAATATAGGAGAACGCAGGTAAACAGCTAGAAGCCCTTAAAGAGGAAACACAAAACTCCCTTAAAGAATTACAGGAAAACACAACCAAACAGACAAAGGAATTGAGCAAAGCCATCCAGGATCTAAAAATGGAAATAGAAGCAGTAAATAAATCAAAAAGGGAGATGACCCTGGAAATAGAAAACCTAGGAAAGAGAATAGGAGTCATAGATGCAAACATCAGCAATACAACACAAGTGATAGAAGAAAGAATATCAGGTATAGAAGATACCATAGAAAACATTGACACAGCATTCCAAGAAAATGCAAAATGCAAAAAGATCCTAAGCAAAAACATCCAGGAAATCCAGGACACAATGAGAAGATCAAACCTAAGGATAATAGGTATAGATGAGAATGGAGATTTTTCAACTTAACAGGCCAGTAAATATCTCCAACAAAATTATAGAAGAAAACTTCCCTAACCTAAAGAAAGAGATGCCCATGAATATACAAGAAGCCTACAGAAACCCAAAAAGATTGGACCAGAAAAGAAATTCCTGCCATCGAATAATAATCAAAATACCACATGCACAAAACAAGAAAGAATATTTAAAGCAGTATGCGAAAAAGGTCAAGTAAAATATAAAGGCAGACCTTTCAGAATTACACCAGACTTATAACCAGAGACTCTAAAAGCCAGAAGATCCTGGGTAGATATCATACAGACCCTAAGAGAACACAAACTCCAGCCCAGGCTACTATACCCAGCAAAACTCTCAATTAACATAGAGGGAGAAAAAAAGATATTCCATGACCAAAAAAAAAATTACACAATATTTTTCTACAAATCTAGTCTTACAAAGGGTAATACAAGGAAAACTCCAAGTAGGGAAACTACACCCTAGAAAAAGTAAGAAAGTAATCTTCTTTCAACAAACTGATAAGAAGACAGCCACACAAACATAATCCCATCTCTAACTACAAAAACACAGGAAGCAACAATCATTTTTTCCATAATATCTCTTAACATCAATGGACTCAATTCCCCAATAAAAAGACATAGACTAACAGACTGGATACTTAAACAGGACTCAGCATTTTGTTGCATACAGGAAAGGTGCCTCAGTGACAAAGACAGATACTACCTCAGAGTAGAGGGTGGAAAAAAATTTTCCAAGCAAATGGGCCCAAGAAACAAGCTGGAGTAACCTTTCTAATATCAAATAAAATCGACTTTCAACCAAAAGTTATTAAAATGATAAGGAAGGACACTTCACACTTGTCATAGAAAAAGTCTACCAAGATGAATTCTCAACTATGAACATCTATGCTCCAAATTCAAAAATGGGCAGCCATATTCATAAAAAGCAACTTTAGTAAAGCACACATTATATCTCACACAGTAATACTGGAAGACTTTAATACCCCACTCTCATCAATGGAGACAGATCATGGAAACAGAAACTAAACAGAGACACAATGAAACAAACAGAAGTAACGAACCAAGTGGATTTAACAGATATCTATAGAATATTTCATCCTAAAACAAAAGAATATACCTTCTTCTCAGCACTTCATGGTACCATCTCCAAAACTGATAGTATAGCTGGTCACCAAACAGCCCTCAACAGATACAAGAAGATTGAAATAATCGCATACATCCAGTAAGATCACCACTGACTTTAATAACAACAATAACAATAGAAAGCCCTCATATACATGGAACACTGGACTCAATGATAACTTGGTTAAGGAAGAAATAAAGAAAGAAATTAAAGACTTTTTAGATTTTAATGAAAATGAACACATCACATACCCAAACTTATGGGACACAATGAAAGCAGTGCTAAAAGGAAAACTCATCACTCTAAGTGCATTTAAAAAGAAACTGGAGAGGGCATACACTAGCATTTTGACAGCACACCTGAAAGCTCTAAAACAAAAAGAAACAAGAGGAATAGAAGGCTGGAAATGATCAAACTCAGGGCTGAAATCAACAAAGTAGAAACAAAAGAACTATACAAAGAATCAACACAACCAGGAGCTGGTTCTTTGAGAAAATCAACAAGATAGATATACCCTTAGCCAGACTAACCAGAAGGCACAGAGACAGTATCCAAATTAACAAAATCAGAAAGGAAAAGGGAGACATAAAAACAGAAAGCAAGTAAATCCAAAAAAGTCATTAGATCCTACCACAAAAGCCTATACTCAACAAAACTGGAAAATCTGGATGAAATGGACATTTTCTAGACAGATACCAGCTAACAATGTTAAATCAGGATCAGATAAACCATTTTAGCAGTCCCATAACCCCTAAGGAAATAGCAGCCATTGTTGTTATTATTGCTTCAATTTTGCTTCTGATTAAAGAGTTTTTTATCTACTTCTTGGTTTAATTTGAATATGTCATATACATCTCAAAATTTATCCATTTCTTTTTGGTTATCCAATTTAGTGGCATAAAGTTTTGGAGGTATGAGCTTATGGTTTTCTGAATTTCATTGGTGTCTATCACAATATCTACCTTCTTCTCACTAATGTTGTTCATTTGAGTCAATCCTAATTTTCTCTTCAATGAACACTTTTTTTCTGTGATAACTATTTTTACTTATTTTTCACTAATTATTACCCAACCTAGTTATTTGGACTCATGTTTGTTGTTGCTTTTCCAAGGACTTAATGATTTTCATTAATTTGTTCATTGAGTTCTCTGAAATATCTTGATATGAATGTTTTGTGGTACAAGCTTCCTTTTATACTGCCCTCTTTGTTTCTCACAGAGTTTTTGATATGTGTTCTGTTTTAATCTGCTCTGGGAAATTTTAAACATTTATTTTCTTTATTTTACATGTATGAGTGTTTCGACTTCATGTATATTTATTCACTATTTTTATGCCTGTTGTCCACAGAAGTCAGAGAGGGTTTCAGATACCCTGGAACTGAATAATTGTGAGCCAACCTCTGGGTGCCAGGAACCACATCCAGGTCCTCTGAAAGAGCAAAAAGTGCTATTAACTGCTGAGTCCTCTCTTCAGCTCCAGTTCTAGAAATTTTATTATTTCCTTCTAGTTTCATCAGTGGCCCATCCTGTATTCAAAGTTTTGTCATTTATCACTCTTGAGTTTTTATAGTTGCAGTTTCTACTACTCTCCTTATCTAGCATGATTATATTGTTGTTAGTGGCCTTTTATAAGTGTGTATCAGTTGTCTTATTAGCCCTGCTAGCTCCCAGTTAATTGAGACTAAATTATTATATTTATTTAACAAGCTGCAAGTTCACAACTGTGCAGCATTATTCTATTCTAATCCTAGAAGCTACTATAGTTATCTCCAAGTCAAAATCCCAGTGTTACTTGCATTTTAGTACTGATCTGGTCTTCCAGGGTCTAGGTGTTTTCTCATGGTGTCTCCTGTATTTTCTAGCTGTGGTAAATCTCCAGTTCTCCCCACCCCCCACCTCACTGTCTTCTACCTCCCCTGGCTAAGAGGAATTCCAGCCCTATTCTCCCCCATGATCACTCACTGGCTGATCAACTAGATTTATTGACCGATTAGCAAATAATTGAGGAGCAAATAATTGAGGAGCAATATTTACAGAACATTGAGACAGAATATTCTCAGAATAAGTATTGAAAGCAGATATGGGGACACAGAAATCAGTATTTGAATAATACAAGGATAATTTTTATACAAGGCACAATAACTTTATGCCTACATATTTTTGTCTGATAAATGACAGGATGCAAGTTCAATTTTCATGTATTTATGGAGGCTTGCTTTATCTTCTAATATGTGATCATTTTTGGAGAACATTCAGTGAGCTGCTGAGATCCTATGCTCTTTAACATTTGGAGAGATGTTCTGTAGATTTCTGCTAAATTCATGTTATTCTGGTATACTTTAACTTCTATGTTTCCTTGTTTACATTTTTTTTCTAGATAAGTGATCTAATGTTTAGAGTAGGGTTTTAAATTTATCTACTCTTGTTGAATTAGGATTAATCTGTGGTTGTGTGGTTGTTATTTTATGAAATTGTCAGTACTTGTGCTTGGTGGAAATGTCCTAAACTTGTAATAGCCTCATCATGGACTCTTCCTTTAAGGAATATGAAGAGACCATTCTTACCTGTTCTGAGTAGTTTGGTTTGAAGTTTGGTTTGCCATGCTTGCTTAACTCTTAATTCCATTTTCTTAGAAAAGAATTTTCCATCCTTTTATTGTACGATGGTAACTATCTTTGGTATTGTTTGTTTTTTAGTTCATTAATATTCAGTGGAATTTGTGGAGGATGTGTTTATATTCCTGTAATTTGATGATTTTTGTATTGTTTTCTTAGACCTCTTTTTTATTAACTTTCCTGATAGTGTTTATTATTCTCAGGGAGCCAAGTGTGTGTGCTAATCATTCTTTTCAGACTTAAGCATTACTTCTAGAATCCTCTCCAGAGATGCTTAGGTGTCATCAATTCCTGTGCATTTTTATCATGGAAAGTTTATATTTCTCCTTCAAATATAGGGCATAATATTATTAAGCATAATATTCAGGTTGGCAGGTGTGGTCTTTTAGAATTTGGAATGCATCCTTCCAGACTCTTCTGTTTTAGATATTTCTACTTAATGTGTGCAGCATTGTTTTTCTGAGGAGCATGTCTTTGTAAGTGATTTTGCCTGTGTCTGTCACAGCTTTTATTGCCCTTTATTTTGTATTTCCAGTATTTTAACTGTAGTATGTCATGTGAAATTTCTTTTCTGCTCCTTTCTATTTGTTTTCTGTAGGCCTTTTGTACCCAATTGGTCATCTCTTTCTGTAGATTTGGGGACTTTTCTACTATGACTTTATTGTAAATATTTTCTATGCTTTTGTTATGGAATATTCTTCTTTGTGAGTAAAATGTGAGGATTGGGTATTTTTATGGTGTTACAAAGTTCTCCCCTTTCTACACTTGTTGTGGATAACCCTGGTGCTGTTTGTATTTTGATGCTAATTCAGCTTCCCCAAGAGGAGTGAGAGGAGGAGAGAATCCTGTTGACTTCTTGTGTCCCTTCTAATGAAAAAGGATTTGAAGGAAACCAATCTTTGGGCAAGTAGGTGGGATTTCCAGGTTGGGACAAAAGGACAGGGGAAGAAGAGAGTGTTCTTTTGGATAGGAGCCTGGAAGCTAAAATATTGGTAGCTGAGGCTCCCATTTCAGGTGACAGATCTGTTTGGATCCTTTACTGGAGGATTTAACTTAGAATGGCTTATAAATTAGGATGTTTGTTGCTGTGCCTGAGTTGATTGAGTTACTTGTTGATTCTGAGCTAAGTTTGTGTGGTGTTTTCCTACATGCAGAGACTGAACTGAGTTCCAGACAGAAAGGTACAGAGGTAATGTGTACCCCAAAAGGTAGTGGAAAATTTTAAGTGTGGGGCCGGTGTGGTAGCAACCCAACAGTGGGAATTTAGCAAGCTGGGTGAAGAGATTTTGTAGCTCCAGTTCAGAGAGTCTCCTCAAGATGAGAAGAGGCTGGTGCCTTGCCAGTGATAACATTTATTGCTTTTTTATATTTCCTGACACACACATACACACACATACACACACACACACACACACACACACACACACATATATATATATATATATATATATATATATATATATATGACCATTATTGAATTATCAAATTTCTCTGCCTTGTCTTCCAGTCCTGATATTCTCTCTTCAACACAATCCATTATTTCAATGAAGTTTTACACAAGACATAAAGAGTATATTTTTTCCAGCCTCATTTCAACTTGACATTTTTTCCAGCAATTGTATTTCTTTATTGAACTCTATTTTCACATTTTTATTGACTTCCTTACTCTTTTTAGCATTTTTGTTTTTATTGTTTTAGAGTAAATTGGTGTCTTCTTTTAGTTGTTTAGCGTAGTTTTTAAAAATCCATAGCATTATTTTCTTAATTGTTCTATTTATTTATATTCCAACTGTATGTTAATCCCCTTCCAGGCACCTCCTCCAAGATTCCTTCAGCCCCTCCCTCCTCCCCTTTGCTTCTGAGAGGGTGCTCCTGTAGAATTGTTGGGCTGCATCTGCTCAGCCACTGGATAAGTTCACTTGGGAAGGCAGAATTCTGGGAGTTTGACTGTGCATATACCATGTTGCCTCCTGGGGAGGCTTCTGGGCCACAGGGAAGACACTGCTCCAGAGGTAGGAAAGTGAAGTCTGAAATATGGAAAAGCCTTACTTTTGATTAATTCATTATGATCTGTGTCCATGGATTCCTCTACAAAATCTGAAAGACTTGTGGCTATGTTGGTGTCCCAATCCCTCCCCCTGGAACTCATGCCTAGTTACAGGAGATGTCCAGTTCAGGCTCCATATCTCTCATTGCTGGGAATCTTAGCTAGGAGTATCCTCATTAAATCTGGTGATTTTCTAGTATCCTTGATTTCTAGTTTCTCTCAGAGATAGCCTGAAAGACCCACAACGTGAGGACTCCCCCACGTTCTGACTCAGGAGAGGCGACACCCCAAATCACCCACAAGAAACGGTCTTGCTGCAAACTGCAAGAGGATTTTTTATTCAAGAGCGCTCTCAGCCCACAGTCATACACCACGCAGAGGTAGAGGACCATGGCGCCCCGAGTAGCTGAGTAAGGGGGTATTTAAAGGAAGAAACCACAACTCAAGGAAGTGGGGAGGGTGTTATTGGAAAATAACAAAGATACCAGTTAAGAGTCCCAAGGAAGTGCAAAGTCACAAGAGTCACAAGGAATACCTGGTAATTGTGCAGGTTATCTCTCAAGACAGTTTCTAAGAGCCCCTAGCACATTTGCATAGCGGGTTCCAGCAATGGTCAGGGTGACTTTCAATGGTCAGGGTGACTTTCTTTGAATGAACACTCTTTGAACCCAGGAAGCGGGTGGGTGGAAGAATGTCGCTGTTTTATGATTAGCATACCTTGGAGCAATGAGTCACAGAGGTCACATTCCTAAGCCTGGGCCTAAAGGCCTAGAATTTTGTTTTTACTTTGCTATACTTTCAAGCCCTCCTATTTCCTTTTACTCTTCCTTTTACATTCTCCCTCAGCCGTCCCTACACATGATCTTTCCTAGTCCCCTTAAGAGGAAATTATTAAATCCCTTAAATATATCCAGCAAAATACAAACAAATAGGTGAAGGACATTAATAAATCTGTTCAAAGTGTGAAAATGGAAATAAAACCAATAAAGAAAACCCCAAAATGAAGGAATCCTGAAAATGGAAATAATACGTAAGTGAACAGGAATTACAGATGTAAGCATCACCAATAGAGTTCAAGAAGCAGAAGAGAGAATCTGAAATCTAGAAGATATGACAGAAGAAATTGATACATTGGTCAAAGAAAATGTTGAATCTAAAATGTTCCTAACACAAAATTTTCAGGAAATCTAGGATACTATGGAAAGACAAAACCTAAGAATAATAGGACTAGAACAAGAAAAGATTCCCAGATCAAAGGCCCAGAAATTTTTTCAACAAAATCATGGAAGAAAATTCCCCTTACCTAAAGAAAGAGATGTTTAAAGAGGTAGAAGGCTACTGAACAGTATATAATTTGGGCCAGAAAGGAAAGAGTCCCTTTCACATAATAAAACAGAAAATATAGAAAAAAAAGAAAGAATATTAAAAGCTGCAAAAAATAATTGTCAAGTAACATATAAATGCAGAGCTATTAGAATTAATCTTGACTTCTAAACAAAAACTCTAAGAGACAGAAGGGCCTAGACAGATGTCTTTCAGACTTGAGGAGACCACAGATGTTGGCCAAGGCTCCGATACTCAGCAAAACTTTCAATCACCACAGATGGAGAAAACAAAATAATCCATGAGAAAACTAAGTTTAAACATCCATTCACAAATCCAGGCCTAGAGAATGTAGGAAATAGTGTACAGAAAAAGGAAAACTCCAATCCAAGGACATTAACTAAGTGCAAGAAAATACAACAAATAAATAATAATTGCATGCCAGCAAGTCAAAAGAAAGAAATCATGCATGTGCCCGTGAGCGCGCATGCACACACACACACACACACACACACACAAACACACACACACTACCAACAACAACAACATAAAAACAAGAATTAACAAACATTGTTCATTAATATCTGTCAACATTAACTGACTCGATTCCCTAATAAAAAGACACAGGCTAACAGAATGGATGTGGAAATTGTATTCATCATTCTGCTGCATACAATAAATACTCCTCAGTATCAAACATGGATACTTCCTTAATGTAAGGGGCTAAAGAAATATTCCCCAAACAAATGGACACAGGAAACAAGCTGGTGTAGCTGTTCTAATATCTAACATAATAGACTTTCAACAAAAATTAATCAAAAGAGATGGGTAAGGACACTTCATATTCACCAAAAGAAAAATCCACCAAGATGGCATTTAATTCTCTTAACATCTCTGCCCCAAATGCAAGGACTTCCACATTCATAATAGAAACATTGTTAATGGTCAATCGCACATCCACCCTCACACACTGTTAGTGGGATACTTCAACACCCCAGTCTCACCAATGGAAAGGTCATCCAGACAGAATCTAAACAGAGAAATAATGGAGCTAGCCGATATTATGATTCAGATGGACCTAACACATATATACAGAAATTCTCACCCAAACACAGAGGAAAAATATTCTTCTCAGGACATTATGGAAACCTATCCAAAATTGAGAAGTCACAAAGCAAATTTAAACAGACACAAGAAACTTGAAATATAATGGGTCTTCCTCCGGACCCAGCTATACAGTTCCTGGACACATACCCAAAGAGTGTTCCACCATAAGGACATGTGCTCAACTCTGTTCATAGCAGCTTTATTCATAATAGCCAAAAAATGGGAAACAACATAAATGTCCCTCAGCTGAAGAATGGATAAAACAAATATGGTACATTTACACAATGAAATATTACTCATCTGCTAAAAAGAATGGCACAAAATTTGTGGGCAAATAGATGTAAGTAGAAAATATCATCTTGAATGAGGTAACCCAGACTCAGAAATACCAATGTGGTATGTTATCACTTATATGTGGATCTTAGCTGTAAAGTCAAGGATAACCATGCTGCAATCCACAGACCCAAAGAAATAAACTGAGGATAAGGTGTGATTTTCCTCATGTTCTAAGCAACAAAGCCTCTGTACACATTCTTACCTACAGATTCTTTCTCTCTTAAGGGCTTTGATGAAGTGGTTTTTCCATGTGAATGAAATTAATATGATTTGAAAAGAACAAAGGACATATCTCTTCATGCATCAGAATTTGTTATTATAAATACATATTTTTCACATTAAAACATGTTAATAGTTAGGCTTGGTGATGCACACCTGTAACCTTGATTAAACTGAAGATTGAGACTGGAGGTCACAAATTCTAAGACAACCTTGGAAACAGTCCCTTAAAGATTTATAAAGGCTAAGGATGTAAAGCTATGGTAGAGTACTTGGTCAGCATATACACACTTCAGGTTTACTCTCCTACAGTGTCCACAGCAAAAATGAATGAATGAATAAATAAATGAATGAATGAATGAATGAATGAATGACAGAAAGAAAGGAAGAGAGAGAGAGAGAAAGAAAGAAAGAGAGAGAGAGAGAGAGAGAGAGAGAGAGAGAGAAAGAAAGAAAGAAAGAAAGAAAGAAAGAAAGAAAGAAAGAAAGAAACAAAGAAACAAAGAAACAAAGAAACAAAGAAACAAAGAAACAAAGAAACAAAGAAAGAGAGAGAGAGGTGGGGGAGGGAGGGAGGGAAGGAAGGAAGGAAGGAAGGAAGGAAGGAAGGAAGGAAGGAAGGAAGGAAGGAAGGAAGGAAGGAAGAGAACATAGATTCACATGTCAGGAGGTGTGGGGTGGGGAGCATTTGGGGTACAGACCAGGAGTGGGATGAAGTGTAGACTGTAAAAAGGATTAAAGAGTAAAAATAAATAAATAAAACAGATTACACATTGACCCTCATACAAAATAGACATTTTTTAAAATCTAGTAGTATTCTTTGATTTACTTTCTTTGAAGTACATAAATTTGAAATAAAGCCAGTGCTTGAAAAAAAATCTATGTGTTAATTGAAATTTTATATTTAATTTTCACTATATATGTATTTCAAAACATTGTCTTCATAGGCACATACAATGTAAGATGTTTAAAATATACAAGTTGATGATTGACCCTATACAGGAGTCAGAAATGTTTTCTAATTGTAAGGCTTTAATTTTGCCTTACAGAAATACTCTAAAATGACACTGATGTTAAATGATTAAGAGTCTTCGCCCTCCCTGCCACCCCACCACCACCATGCTCCAAACACTGAACCCTTTGATGCCTCCTTCGGATGACGCTTCATGACTTAATAATGTTTCCACTGGTTAGTCTCTCTTTACCTTGGGACACTGAGAAGTCCCAGCTCACAGAGTGTACATACCCCACAGGTATTTTAGAGGACTTCACATTTTTCTTAATTGTGTGTTTTCCTGCTGAGAATCAGGATTCCCAGGTGCCAAGTGAGAGGTTCCTGAGCCCTTGGGGACTCACAGTGACTCTGTGGAGGGGACATAATCTAGGGCTAAGTAGGTGCAAAGCAGATTATACTCCAGCAAACTGAGGGAGTGTTTGGATACTGGTGGGCCTGTATCAGGACACAACAATGCTTTATAACCTTGATCTACACTGACCAGACAGCCACATGTTTTATTTGTTTGCTGATGTGCTTTCAGAGTCGATTAGCCCAAGATTCTCAACTGAACAGATATCTGGGTTTTATCAATTATTTATCAATGTTAGTATGAAATTACTCATTGCTTTCTCTCCCCTAGTTGTTCTCATTTTATTCCAGGAACAAATTTCTTGTTACTACTTAACTAAATATGCTTCTTCTGGCTACTATCAAGATGCAGATTTTGTTATTGGAGGACTCTTTTCCCTTAGAGTGACTGATGGAGATACATTTATAAGTAGATATGGCATTGAAGAACCAAGCCATATACCAGAACATGTTTATGCGTAAGTGCTTGGCTTTTCTTTTAAAAAAATATTGTTTCAGGATTTTATACTTGTATAAAATATATGTTGATCACACCCACCTCTACTGCTTCCCCTCCAATGTCTCCTGTCTTCAAATTCATGGGGTCTCTCGGTCTCCCTGTCTCTCTGTTTGTCTCTGTCTCTGTTTCTCTCTCACTTTTTAGGAGTGCCAGTACTGCAAGAATACAGGACACCTTCTAGAGTGTAGGCAAGCGACTAGGGCAAACCTCCTAAGGAAACTGACTCTCCCTTCCCCAGTAGCCACAAAATGCCAATAGTTACTCAGCCATGACTGACTCTGTGTGTCTCTTCACTAATCATGCTGAATTCTTTTAAATATGTAAGACATTGTTGAAAAGACTTTGTAGTCGAAAACAATATTTCTTTGTTTTTATCTAGTGTATTGTACTGAGAACATTTTATTTTTCATGTTTAAACTTACTTGACACTATTTTTTTCAATTGCTATGTTTGATCAAACATTGTATTTTCCTGAGGTCTGGAACTCACTCTGTAGACCAGGTTGGCCTCGAACTTAGAAATCCACCTGCTTCTGCCTCCCAAGGGCTGGAATTAAAAACATGTGCCACCACAGCCCGGCTAACTAATATATTTCTAAGTAGTCCTTTTCAAGTTATTTTTAGTATATAGAATATCCTGCTTCTTTCTTGAAATACAATGAATGCTCTTTATATGCCTTAGATTGCTGTAAATAAAAATCCAAAATTTGAGAGGGAGCACTGGAGGAGCTGCACGGAGAAAAGAGAGGGGGGTAAATGATATAATTATGTTTTAATTAAAAATTGAAAAGGAACATAAAAATTTTTTTTCAATTTTTCCTCCTAGGGATCTCATTAAATATTATCAGCACATTTTAGCAATGGTTTTTGCTATAGAAAAAATCAACAAGGACCCAAATATTCTATTCAACAAGTCCCTGGGATTCTTTCTCTTCAATGTCAACTTCATTGAGATGAAGGCTGCGGAAGGTTCTATGGCTTTGCTCTCAGGAGAGAGTCCCCCAATTCCTAACTACAGCTGCAGGCCTGAAAAGACTGATAAGCTGGTTGCAGTGATAGGAGGCATTTCAACATCAATATCCACTCAGATCTCCCGAGTTCTAAGTCTCTACAACGTCCCACAGGTACACAAAGAATCCTGGCTCCGTAGGTTAAACGTAGTAACATAGTAATAAATGTTAATTAATTCCAGTATTGTTTATTGAAGAGGTATGGGACTGCTTAATAATTTACTGTTCATCATTCTTAACTCTGAACAAAAATTTATTCATAAAATGAAATCATGTTTGTATAATAAATTTAATTTCAAGACTTTTAAAAATTGAAAAAAATATGCAACTCACTATGCCAACTTATATGATCTTGAACTTCCTATGTAGCCCACGATATTCTTACTGAGATCCTCCTGCCTTTGTTTGCCCAGGGCTGGGATTAAAGACATTCTTCATCATGTCTGAACAGATTTTTGTTGCTGTTGTTGCTGAATCTTTTTATTTATTCTTCAATAATTTTTATCATTAAAAATGTCTTATATTTCAATGTCTCTTGATCTTTCCATTTTTATCTTGTATGTATGTATGTATGTATGTATGTATGTATGATGTATTTTAAACTCCAGATATTATTCCCCTTCCAGTCCACCCTCCTACTATACCTCCTTGCTGCCCCCTGTCTCCATGAGGATGGAAACACCCCACCAGACCTCTAAACTCCCTGCGGCCTTTAAGTCTCTTGAGGATTAGGTGTATCTTCTCTGACTGAACCCAAACCCAGTAGTTCACTGCTGTATATGTGTTGGGGACCTCCTATCAGCTGGTATATGCTGCCTGGTTGGTGGCCCAGTGTTTGAGAGATCTCAGGGGTCCAGATTAATTGAGACTGCTGGTCCTCCTATACGATTGGCCTCCTCCTCAGATTCTTCCTGTTTTTCCCTAATTCAACCACAGGAGCCATCAGCTTCTATCCTTGGGTACAAATATCTGCATCTGACTCTTTCAGCTGCTTGTTGGGTCTTTCTGAGGACAGTCATGCTAATAAGTGGATACTAGCCAAAAAAATAAAATTACAAAATACACAAGACACAGTCCACAGAAGTCAAAAAGGTCAACAAGCTGAAGGGCCCAAGTGAGGATGCCTCAGTCCCACTTGGGTGGGAGAAGAAAGCAATCGCAATGGGGGAGGAAGGGAGGGCCCTAGGAAGGAATGAGGGTGGGGGAGGGGAACCAGTCCCTTTCTGTGAGTACCTCATAGCCTCAGTCATAGTGTCAGGCTTTGGAACCTCCCCTTGAGCTGGATCCCACTTTGGGACTGTCGCTGGACCTTCTTTTCCTCAGGCTCCTCTCCATTTCTATCCCTGCAGTTCTTTCTGACTGGAAAAATTATGGGACAGAATTTTGACTGTGAGATGGCAACCCATCCCTCAGTTGATGCACTGACTTTCTGTAGGAGATGGGCTCTATAAGTTTCCTCCCTCCACTGTAGGGCATCTCATCAATGGTCCCACTTCTGATTCCTGAGAATATTTTATCTCCCAGGTCGGTGGTACATTCTGGTAGGTTCCCCCAACCTCTGACCTCTCCAGTTTGCCTGTTTCCATTCTTTCTGCTGGACCTAATATCTTCAGTCCTTTTCCCCTGCCCAATAACACATCATGTTCCCCTCCCCCAACCCGCATTCCTGTCCAGGTCCCTCTCTTCCTCCCCCATTGCGATTACTTTCTTCTCCCACCCAAGTGGGACTGAGACATCCTCACAACATCCTTCAGATCGTTGACCTTTTTGAGTTCTGTGGACCTGTAACTTGTGTATTCTGTAATTTTATTTTTTGGGTAATATCCACTTATTAGTGAGTATGTACCATGCATGTCCTTTTGGCTCTGAGTTACCTTACTCAGGATGATATTGTCTAGTTCCATCCATTTACTTGCAAAATTCAGGATGTCCTCATTCATAAGAGTGGAGTAATATTCCATTGTGTACATGAACCACATTTTCTGTATCCATTCTTCTGTCGAGGGACATCTGGGCTGTTTCCAGCTCAGGCTATCACAAGCAAGGCCACTATGAACAGAGTGGAACATGTGCCCCTGTGGCATGGTGGGACAGCTTTTGGATATATGCCCAAGAGTGGTATAGCTGGGTCTTCAGGTAGATCTATTTCTAATTTTCTAAGGAACCTCCAGGTTGATTTCCAGATTTTAATTTTTATGAGATTTTATGAGTGAATTTTTAAAACTTGGTTATTTTATTTATTTACATTTCAAATGTCCCCCTTCCCAGTCGCATCTCCCCAAACCCTCCATTCCAAACCCCCTTCCCTTTGACTATAAGAGGGTACTTCCCCAACCACCCACACACTCTGGCCTCACCCCTCTAACATCCTCCTTTTCTGGGGCAACAAGCCTCAACAAGGACCAAGTGCCTCCCCTCCCTTTGATGCCAGATAAGGCAAGCCTCTGCTACAATGTAGCAGGAGCAATGGACTCACCCATGTATATATTTTGGTTGGTGGTTTAGTTCATGGGAACTCTAATGGTTCCAGCTGGTTGATATTATTTTTCCTATGGGATTGCGATAACTTTCATCTCCTTCGATCCTTCTTCTAACTCTTCCACAGTCCAATGGTTGGCTGTGACTACCTGCATCTCTCTTAGTCAGGTGCTAGCAGAGCCTCTCAGAGGACAGCCATACTAGATCCTGTTTGCAAGCACTTTGTGGCATCAACAATAGTGTCAGGTTTGGTGTCTGTTATTGAGATGTCAGTCTTGGATGGCCTTTACTTCAGACTCTGATCCATTTTATATATATATATATATATATATATATATATATATATATATATATATATAGTGTATATATATATATTTAATTTTGAGATGGGTGAGTGACCCCATCTCTCAACTAGCAGCCATACCTAACTTCTTGAATGGGTCTCCTTAGGTTCTATGTCCTCTCTGTTGGGCATTGTGGCTAATGCCATCCTAATTGGGTTCTCAGAGCACCTCACATCCTTGGCATCTGGGACTTTTTAGTGGTTCCTCCTATCCCCTTTTCCCTACCAGGGAGTAATCTGAGTTTGGGGGCCAATATCTACTTATCAGTGAGTGTATACCATGTATGTCCTTTTGGGATTGGGTTAACACACTCAGGATGATATCTTCTAGTTGCTTCCATTGGCCTGCTAAATTTGTGAAGTCATTGTTTTGAATAGCCATTGTGTAAATATACAACATTCTCTGTATCCATTCTTCTGTTGAGAGACATCAAGGTTCTTTCCAGCTTATGACTATTATAAATAAGGCTGCTGTGAACATAGTAGAGAACATGTCCTTTTTATATGTTGGAGCATCTTTTGTATATATGCCCAGTAGTAGTATAGCTGCATCTCAGGCATTTTATTTCTTCTTTTAAATATGATACTTTTGTAAATATCTGTTAGATACACATGGTTCATAACTTCTATTAGTTTCACTGTGTCTCTGTTTAGTTTCTGTTTCCATGATCTGACAATTGATGAGAGTGGAGTGTTGAAGTTTCCCACTATTATTGTGTGGGATGCAATATGTGCTTTGAGCTTTAGTAAAGTTTCTTTTATGAATGTGGGTACCCTTGCATTTGCAGCATAGATGTTCTGAATTGAGAGTTTATCTTGGTAGATTTTTCCTTTGACCAGTATGAAGTGTCCTTCCTTATCTTTTTTGATAACTTTTGGTTGAAAGTTGATTTTATTCAATATTAGAATGGCTACTCCAGTTTGTTTCTTGAGAGCATTTGCTTGGAAAATTGTTTTACAACCTATTACTCTGAGGTAGTGTCTGTCTTTGTCACTGAGGTGCACTTCCTGCATGCAGCAAAATGCTGGGCCCTGTTTACATATCCAGTCTGTTAGTCTATGTCTTTTTATTGGGGAATTGAGTCCATTGATGTTAACATGCCATGAAATATTAAAAAGGGGGATTATTACTTCCTTTTATTTTTGTTGTTAGAGGTAGAATTATGTTGGTGTGTCTACCTTCTTATTGCATTTTTGGAAGAAGATTATTTTCTTGCTTTTTCTAGGGTGTAGTTTCCCTCCTCATGTTGGTATTTTCTACCTATTATCCCTTGTAGGGTTGGATTTAGGGAAATATATCATATAAATTTGGCTTTATTATGGAATATCTTGTATTCTCCATTTATGCTAACTGAGTGATTTTCTGGGTATAGCAGTCTGGGTTAGAATTTGTGTTCTCATAGGGTTTGTATGACATTTGCTCAGGATCTTTTGGCTTTCCTAGTCTCTGGTGAGAAGTCTGCTGTAATTCTGATAGGTCTGCCTTTATATGTTTACAAAAAGAACTATACAAAGAATCAGCAAAACCAGGAGCTGGGTCTTTGAGAAAATCGACAAGAAAAATAAATCCTTAGCCAGACTAATAAGAGGGCAGAAAGATTGTATCCAAGTCAATAAAATCAGAAATGAAAAGGGAGACATAACAATGAAATATATCTTAAACATTATACTCTCTGTTGAATATTAACTGTTGTATTAAAATCATGTTCTACACAAAAATGTTACTTTTGACCTATGCTTACTATAATATTTATAATGAATGCAATTATTTATAAGAAATGTGTATATTATTGTACTTGGCTCATTTTGTCACCTATTTATTAAAAATTCCAAATGTTGCCCCCTTCTAAGTCTTTCTCCCAGAGTTCTGGACACAATCCCCCCTACCCTTGTCTCTGAGAGGGTGCTCTGCCACCCCCAACCCCCATAATACACCCCCCAGGATCTTCTTTTCCTGGGGCATCCAGCCTCCTCCTAACTAACTATTCAGTTTGTTGCCATTGGACATTCTATTTGACACCTTCCTGCTGAGACAGCCTCAAGCAGAACTTGTTCATTTTCCTGCAGACTATGTGAGGTATTATAATTCCCTATTCTCAGCCCCCCACAGGACATCAGTGTTAGATGATCAGTTCTTTCTTGAGATGGCAGCCTGCCATAGCCCTGTGAGTGACAAAGTATAGCTCTTCTGCTTTGTCATTCAATCTACAGGAGACACCTGGATTGGAGGCCCAAAAGAAACCTGGGCTTGTTCTGTCTGGAGGTCAAGCATCTCCACCACAGACTCTTGCCTGGTCTTTTGGATGCAATTTGTCACAATTCAAACATTTCTTTTAAATTTATGGTTTAAAAGTAGTTCATTCAGATTTTAAAATATATGTTAAATTAACATTAGTTAATAAAACATTAAAATTATATTTTATTAATTATTTTCATGGTACACATAAACCCATTATCAGAGTTTGTAGATATAAAAAATTGTATCGCCATGAGTCATTTATTTAAATTGATTACTTTTGTGCATTTAATAAATATTGAATATTTTTTATTCTACTGTTTCCTTCCTCAAAGTATTCACCTTTTCTTCATTTTGTGATTCCTTCTTTCCTCTTCATGTTCCTTCTCCCTAACCACACCTCTCTCCCAATCAATTAACATCTATTGAGTGTCTGTATTCAATTATCATGACTTTGGATCCAATAACTGAAATGTTCACTAAACTTCTAGACTCAGATGCCTGTTGAGAAGTCAGTGCATAGAACCATGATGTGAGCCATGTATTAGGGCATGACCTAGTGGGCATCTGATTTTAGGAACTTATTATTTAGAGAATTTGTGTCAAAAGAGGATCAAGTCCAAATCTGAGCCATGGGACAACAAGATATTCTGATACCACTAGAATAGAGAGAGATAGAAAATTCAGTAAGGCAGACTGATAGTGTTGGCCAACCTTGGAAATATGTTCCTTGACTAAAGTAAGAATCCTGGAACTCATTAAAGAGCACATTTTAAGGAAAAAGATTGGTTCATTCCAATAAAAGATTAAGTGAAGTGAATTTGATATTTGGTCATTTGATATAGCAGATTAGGTAATTAATGATCTAGTCCACCCTCCACATGACAGGAGATGCCCTAAAAAGCATAGAAATGACAATGTAGATAACTCAATTAAAGTTTTTTGGTAAGAGGGATAGCAGTGTTATGGGGGTGCCCATAGGTTCTTATTAAAAGAGAGACTTTATAATAAGCATTGACTTAGTTAGTCAGCCTTGTACCCTAAGAAAGCTTATTTTAGGATAATTAACTATGGCTTAAGCATTACAGAAGGACATGAGGCATAGGAACTTCCTGTGAAATATAGACTTTACCAGTGGATTTTACAATGCTTCATAGAGTCCTCTTTATTGGTTAATTAGTTATGGATTTGTGGCATCAAGTAAAAGGGCCTTTAGTGTTAATGTTTCTCCAGTTAGATTATCAGGATGAGGAATGTTTTGGTATGGGAAGTGACAGATTTGCCAATGCTCTTGTTTGACTGGTATAACCTGAACTGAGATCAGGAGATAGATACTCTCTGGCTCTGTTTTGTATGTTCTATAAAAGTATAAAGAAAAAGATACATTTCATGTACACAGTGAGAAGTATGTAACATAGATAACAAATTGATTTTTTTAGCAAAGTTATTTAACTATTTAATTTGTCCTAGAGTGCATAAACAGAGAAGATAAACCAAATTATTTGAGAATAAACCTAATTGTCTCGACTTAAGGAGTAACTTTCTTTCTGTTTAGATCAGCTATGCTCCTTTTGACCAGATTCTTGGGACCAGAGTCCAGCTTCGGTCTCCTTACCAGTTTTCAATGCACACCACAGCTCTGTATCAGGGAATTGTCCAACTGCTGTTATACTTCACTTGGATCTGGGTTGGCCTGGTGGTTCCAGATGATATGAGGGGAGAACTCTATCTTAGGGACATTACCGAGGAGATGATCAGCCATGGAATTTGTGTTGCATTTGCAAAAAAGGTTACAGAATATTCTAGTAAGAACACAGTAAACTGGAAACGTTTTATGGAACGATTCACTTTTACACCTGTTATCATTACTTTTGGAGACACACATTCTCTTCTGCGAATTGTCTATTTTGTCATTTTCTATAATATTTTAGGTAATGTTTGGATCACAACTTCTGATTTGTATAGCACCACATTACCCTTTGAACAGAATTTAATTTATACACACTTTGGTGGAGGATTATCATTTTCATTTCACACGGATGAAATTCTGGGATTCAAGGATTTTCTCAGAAGTGTTCAACCTAGAAAATACCCTCATGATATCTTTATCCAGCATGTATGGTCAAGCTTATTTGGATGTCCACATTACTACCAGCACAGAGTCTGGGATCTAAGTCAATGTGAGCCAAATGGCAGCCTGAGCACACGACCTCTGCATGCTTGGGATATGAATACCTCACCTATGAGCTACAAAGTCCATGCTGCTGTGTATGCTATTGCCCAGGCACTCCATGAGGAGCTGTCACTCAGAGTGGAAGGAGGGTCACTCGATAAAAGTGTACTCCGGGCTCCTCTCCCATGGAAGGTAGCAATAGCTTTTCTTATCTTTTCCTAAGCTGTTTGACTCTGGCTTGTAATAATGCATTTTGATTCATAATTCTTTCATACTTAGTGTTAGAAAAATATTTCTTATGCTACCATACTTCTTATGCCACATCTCTTTCCTCAAAGTAATCATGTTTATTTCAGTAGTATAAATAAAGAAATAGAGTTAGAAAAAAAATTTAAAAAAACACACATTATAGTTTTTAATGTTGAGCTAACATTTCTCTCAGAAAACAATACATTTATGATGTTTAAAAACTGCTTTTCACCGGGCGTGGTGGCGCACGCCTTTAATCCCAGCACTCGGGAGGCAGAGGCAGGCAGATTTCTGAGTTTGAGGCCAGCCTGGTCTACAAAGTGAGTGCCAGGACAGCCAGGGCTACACAGAGAGACCCTGTCTCGAAAAACCAAAAAAAAAAAAAAACAAAAACAAAAACAAAAACAAAAAACCCTGCTTTTCGTGCCGGACAGTGTTGGCACACGCCTTTAATCCCAGCACTTAGGAGGCAGAGGCAGGTAGATTTCTGAGTTTGAGGCCATCCTGGCCTACAGAGTGAGTTCCAGGACAGCCAGAGCTATACAGAGAATCCCTGACTCAAAAAAAAAAAACCAAAAAAACAAAAAACAAAAAACAAAAAAAAAAACAAGGTTTTCCTAAGCACATTCAAACAAAATATTTATGCCAATTTATTGTCGCATCCTATTTTTTTTATTATTGCTTATAGAAAAACACATAGCTTCAATAAGGCTCAACAATATCATCCATGACTGTAAAAGGATCATGAATTTGAAGCCAGTCTGGGCTATACCCACTCCCATCAGTTGCAAGATGAAGTCTCTGTGATGAAACCTGGACTAGGCACTGCTCTATGACTATAGCAGAATATCCTTAGGAATCTGTTCTTTGACTTGTTGCTCTTGTTGTGGTTTATTGTATTTGGTTCTACCTTAGGTCTCTGAGCCACCCAGCTTCTGGTTCCTAGCCATCCAGGCAATGTCTTTCATGGGTTGCCTCTCATGGCTTGAGCCTCAAGTTAGACAAGTCATTCTTTGGTCACTCCCACAAATCCTGAGCCACCATTGCCCCAGCACATCTTGCAGTCAGGACAGATTTTGCATCCAATGGTTTGTGAATGAGATGGTCTCCCAGATGCACCTCTGGTAGACCTCCCTGGTTAAAGAAGATGGTCTATTCAGGTTCCATATCCTTCATTACTAAGTTCTGAGAGAGTGGGGACAGTCCATGTTGAGGACGGGTGTTCTGATAGCTATCATAGTCTCTGTTTCAGCATTGGGCCTCTGTTGAAGTTGGCTGCAGAATATGGTGACAGAGATGAGAGAAGCAGTTGGCAGAAGGCTGGATGGGCACTAAGAGAATGGCACCAGTCTATGTGCAACTAGCATACCTGAAGTTCTCCCAGAATGTTTGGCCTTGGTGGGGAATGGTGCTTCCACAGGAATCCAAGCATAGGAGGGATTGTCAATCCTTGGGCTCTTGCAGAGCCCAATGGAAGTTAAGTTAAAGTTTAAATTTTCTTTGTGTCTAACAATGTTGAATCTTTTTCATATGCTTATTAGTTATTTGCTTTTCATCCTTTGGGAGTTGCCATTCCATTAGCACATATTGAGCTGTATGATTTCTCTTAAGGTTTCTTAGGTTTTCTAAGTTCTTAGTATACTCTAGATGTTAGTCTTATATTAGATGGGTCATTCCCAAACATTGTCTCCCATTCTCTGGGGTATTTCTTCACTTGATTGTTTCCATTGCTATGAGAAGCTTTTTAAGTTTGGGAAGACTCAAGACCTACTCTGGGCATCTTTTTCCAAATGAATAGATTCCTCCACCTCCTCCTCTTCCTCCTCCTCCTCTTCCCCCTCCTCCTCCTCCTCCTCTTCCCCCCCCCTCCTCCTCCTCTTCCTCTTCATTTATCTTTCTTCCTTTCTTTTCTTCTTCTTTTTCTCTTTCTTTTTCTTTCTTTTTCTTTTTCTCTTTCTCCTTTTTCTTGTTTTTCTTGTCCTTGTTCTTCCTCCTCTTCTTCTCTTCTTCTTCTTCTTCTTCTTCTTCTTCTTCTTCTTCTTCTTCTTCTTCTTCTTCTTCTTCTTCTTCTTCTTCTTCTTCTCCCTCTCTCCTTATTTCTCCCACTCCACTCTCCCCCTCACCCACCTCACCCTCACCCTCCTCCTTCTCCTCTTCTGACTGGAATTCTTTTGAGACAGCTTTAAGACACACTTGTCTCCTGAAGTCTTGTCTCCTGTTTTGTATATTTTATTAGTTTCAGGACTTACATGAAGGTGTCTGAATCCCATGGAATTAATATCCATGCAGCATGGGAACAAATTCAAATCTAGTTAAATTCTATTGGCAACTATCCAATCTCTCCACCACTATTTGTTGAAGAAGTGTGGGTCCTTATGTACAGTATGGACTTTGCTCTGCATGGTGGTTAATGTATTGAGGTACATAGATTCTCTTCTGAATGTACTGAAAGGGTTCATCAGGTAAATATGTTGAATTTTCTGATGTTTTTCTGTGTCTGTTGAGAGAAATATGTTAATTTTTTAACTTTATCTGTTATTAACATCTATCAAACTCAGTAATATAATTATGAAAGACTGAGTTCAGGGAGACAAGGATAATGTTTTAAAATGAGAAGACTATTCTTTTTCTTGGGAAGAATTTTCTGTGTTTATCTCAGGTTTTTTTGATCTACTGTTAACTTCAAGTTCAATATTTCATTTTCAATTTCAGTCTGAATATTTCTTTATTTCTTAAAGTAGAGATATGGATTTCCACTACTGTTATTTTGTTGTGGCCTATTTCTGCTTTAGCTCTGTTTATATTTACCTTATATATTTGGATGTATTTGTGGTTGTTATATCTTCTTAAGGAACTTTCCCCACAATTATTATTTGACATCCCTTGCCTTTCATGATGATGTTTGGTTTAAATTCTGCTCTCCTCCAAGTCACAT
The DNA here is from genome assembly GCF_978045245.1 of Mus caroli. Lineage (NCBI taxonomy): Eukaryota > Metazoa > Chordata > Mammalia > Rodentia > Muridae > Mus > Mus caroli. The sequence goes on along the minus strand of NW_028227262.1, from coordinate 25,106,373 downwards.
TCAAGTGTAGCTAGTCTTGCTGCGGCTGCTGCTGCTGCTGCTGCTGCTGCTTTTTTTGATTTTTGGAGACAGGGTTTCTCTGTGTAGCCCTGGCTGTCCAGGAACTCACTCTGTAGACCAGGCTGGCCTCAAACCTAGAAATCCACCTGCCTATGCTTCCCAAGTACTGGGATTAAAGACATGAACCAACACTGCCTGGCTTCTAGTCTTGCTTCTTTTATCTATCCATGTATCTATGAATCTATCTATGCATCTATGTATCTATGCATCTATCTATCTATCTATCTATCTATCATCTATCCAACCACCAATGTCTCTCAGTGCTATGCATTGAGTCCCGGACCTTGTGCATGATGGGCAGGTATTACCAATGAGATCTCTCCTCAAACTCCTTCTTGTTTTGATTTTTAGTTATATGAACTGCCATTTTCTGTCCTTCTACTTTTATATCCTAAGGCCAAATTCAATCTCTTTGGGCAGAGTCTAGTTATATTGAGATCATCTTTTATTGGATATTTTATTTTGTTATATTTTTGTTTGTTTTTGAGACAGGGTTTCTCTGTGTAGCCTTGGCTGTCCTGGAACTCAGTCTGTAGACCAGACTGGACTCGAACTCAGAAATCTGCCTGCCTCTGCCTCCCAAGTGCTGGGACTAAAGGGGTGCCCCACCACTGCCCAGTGGATATTTTATTTATTTACATTTCAACTGTTATCTCCTTTCCCAGTTTTCCTTGGGCAAATCCCATATCTCATTCCCCCTTCCTCTGCTTCTAAGAGGGTGCTACCCCATGCACCCCCACCTTACTTCCCTAGCATTCTCCTACACTGGGGCATGGAGTGTCACAGGAAAAAGGACATCCCATCTCATTGATTCCCCATAAGGCAACCCTTTGCTACATATGAAGCTGGAGCCATGGGTACTCTTCCCATTTTCCTCTCCTCCCTTTCTCTTTGGTGTGCTCCTTTACTCGTACACCCTCTTCTACCTCAGCACCCTAGCATTCCCCTTCATCTTCTCCAATCCTTGTCCTAACTCCTTTATCTTCCTTCTTCTTAAGCTTCACATGGTCTGTGAGTTTTATTGTGGGTATTATGAGCTTTTTGCTTAATATTAACTTACAAGTGAGCACATACCATGTGTTCTTTTGTGACTGGGTTACTTCACTCAATATGATATTTTCTAGTCTGCATGTGAATTTCGTGAAGTCGTTATTTTTAACAGGTGAGTAGTACTCCATTGAGTAAATGTACCACATTTCTTATATAGATATTTCTGTTTTGGGACTTCTGGGTTGTTTCCAGGTTCTTGCTATTATAAATAAGGCTTCTATGAACAAAGTAGAGAACATGTCCATATTATATACATATAATATATGTATATATTGGTATATGCCCAGGGGTGATATAACTGACTCCTCAGATATTTGGTATATGCCCAGGGGTGATATAACTGGCTCCTCAGATATTACTATGTCCAATATTCTAAGGAACTGTCAGACTGATTTCCAAAGTGGTTGTACCAGCTTGCAATCTCACCCAAAATGGAGGAGTGTTCCTCTTTCTCTACATACTAGCCAGCATCTGCTGTCAACTGAGTTTTTGATGGTAGCCATTCTGACAGGTGTGAGGTGGAATCTCAGAGTAGTTTTGATTTGCATCTCCCTGATGATTAAGGATGTTGAACATTTCTTTGGGTGCTTCTTGGCCATTCAGAATTCCTCCTGTGAGAATTCTTTGTTTAGTCCTGTATTCCATTTTTAATAGGGTTATTTGGTTCTCTGGAGTCTAACTTCTTGAGTTCTTTGAATATATTGAATATTAGCCCTCTATCAGATGTAGCATTGGTAAAGATTTTTTTCCCAATCTGTTGGTTGCAGGTTTTTCCTATTGACAGTGTCCTTTGCCTTACGGAAGCTTTGCAAATTTAGGATGTCCCATTTGTCGATTCTTGATCTTAGAGTATAAGGCATTGGTGCTCTTTTCAGTAAAATTTCCCCATGTTTCCCCATAAGTTCTTTCATTGTAGAGAATAGTTTTCGCTATCCTGGGTTTTTGGTTATTCCAAATGAATTTGCGAATTGTTCTTTCTAACTCTATGAAGAATTGAGTTGGAATTTTGGTGATGATTGCATTGAATCTGTAGATTGCTTTCTGCAAGATTCTCAATTTTACTATATTAATCCTGCCAATCCATGAGCAAGTAATATCTTTCCATCCTCTGAAGTCTTCTATGATTTCTTTCTTCAGAGATTACAAGCTCTTTTCATACAGATACTCCTTTTTCACTTGCTTGTGTTGAGTCACACCAAGATATTTTTATATTATTTGTGACTATTGTGAAGGTTGTCATTTCCCTAATTTCTTTCTAGCCTATTTATACTTAGAGTAGAGGCCAACTACTGATTTGTTTGAATTAGTTTTATATCCAGCCACTATGCTGAAGTCGTCTATCAGGTTTAGGTGTTCTCTGGTGTAATTTTGGGGTTCACTTAAGTATACTCTCATATCATCTGCAAATAGAGATATTTTGACTTTTTCCTTTCCAATTTGTATCCTTTTGACCTTCTTTTATTGTCTAAGGATCCAGGAATAGGATTCTTCTGGTTTCCACATTTGCCTGGGAGTTCACCCTTTGTCATACCTCTCCATATCCAAATTCTGCCCAGAGAGAGTTGCTGTCACAGAAGTGCTGTCACATGTGAGATCACTGGTGAGACCACCAATACTATCTCTTTTAAAAATAGTCTTAGACTGTTATTTTGGGGGGCTGGTGAAGAATTTATTCCAGGTATTACTATAATTGGTGCCACAAATAAATGCATAAATCAAGAGGAAATTACCTACAAGGTGGTAGTCTAATAAACTTTTATATTCTAAAGATGGTGTGGTCACACTCTTTTGTACATTCATACTCTGAAATGTTTGCTCAATCACAAAATTTTCTAATGCATTTCTCAGAATGGATCCTTATTGTTAAGTAACAATAGCAGCAGTTCTTTTACATTTAACATAATTATTACTGGGTAAAGACTTACTGTTTTTGTTTTGTTATTAATAATTTATTTATTTATATATTTAATGGTTTCCTTTTCTCTTCATTTGTAATTTTCAATAGTGGTATGCTTTGATCAGTTTCCTTTTCTCTCTTTATTTCTCTCTTTTTCTACTCTGTTTTTGTTTCATATTCAAAATACATAAAATATCTTTTAGCTCTGTGTTTTACTTAATTGCAATTGGACGCATGGTTATGTACTCCAGTTATCCCAGTTTTATTGACATTAAAATCAATATCTTCATGTATCCTGTATCCATTAATTTGTCAGCATTATTGCTTTTGTTGCTTTTTAAACTACTGAACTATAGTTAGGATTTATTTCAAATCATCATTATTAAATTTTATTATACTGAATTTTACTGGAGAGAGAGAGAGAGAGAGACCTATGACTTTCTACTTTGGCATGTTTTCCTTTTTATGAATTAGTATGTTCTAATTTTAGCTTGAAGAACTTCTTTCAGCATTTCTTACAAGACAAGTTTTATGTTGAAAAGGGACAAAGAACAAGTATCTTATAGAAATCAGTTACACAATATATTCAGTGAAGCTACCAATAACATACTGTATACTTCAAGATAGCCAACAGAGTACATTTCTCTTAGGTCTTGAAGTGATAGATAAACCAATTAACTGAGTTTAATTGTTCTTCCTGGGTGACATTATGGAGAAATATTTTCCTTGTCACCTTACATTGAGATTCTGATTCCTGGGAACTTTTTGTGTGAATTTTAACTCACTCATGTTCCTTCTTGGAGAGATTAGACTCTCCAGAATATATATTTCTTGAATGCTTAAAGGCAAAGTAGGTACTGACAGCCTTTTTCTTCTGATAAGTGTTAAGACTGAGATATTTGCAGTTTTGAGACGTCTTTAAATCCTGACAGTACTGTGCTGTCTACAGGGACTTTGACTTTCTATATGTATAGTTTATACTAAGTTAGCTTATATCTACAGAAAAATCTACTAACATTTTGAGCAGGGTTGTATTCATTCTATAGGTCAACCTTGATGGAAATGAAATATCCACAGTGTTGAGTCTCCTTACTCATTACCACAGAAATTCTCTCCATTAAAAATAAATGTTCCATTAAATGTTTGTTCCATAAACTATTCAATAAAGATGTGTTGTAGTGATTAGCACTTAAAGTGTATTTGTCTATTTCTCCATGAACATCTATTGGTTACTTTTCTTCTTTGGCTTTTTCTTGGACATGTACTTTGGAAGCATTATGGTTCTCTTAGATAAGTGAGAAATTTTTTAATTTTGTTAAGTTTTACAGGCTTTTTTTTTTCTTTCTGTTTTTCTGAATTATTTTTCTCATGTCCTTTTTAATGTCCCAGTTGATCTGAAGGCTACTTTGCTCTCTTTAATATACTAATTCCAACATTCTTTTGATTAGTGTTGGCATAGTATGTTCCTGAATGTCTTGTCAATCTACCGTTGTCTCTTTCTTACTCCTTTTTATTGTTTTAGAATTACGTATTTGCATGCAATGTGTTTAGATCAAATCCACCCATTGTTTATTCTCCAACACCTCCACCCTTAGCCATACCACCCCAGGTACTTATACTCTGTGTTTTAAGCCCAGTGAATCCACTTAGGTCTACATGCATATGCATGAGTTCAGGACCATGTACTCTAGCAGTGGTAAGCTTGCACTTTCTGCATTGCTAAGGGATACTGACTCTTCCTTTGGATTTCATGTTAACTAGCACACAGTCAAGTATTGGCAGCTTTTTGTTTGTCTTCCCCAGCAGCTTGCAGTTCAGCTTCTGCCAGTATGAAATATGTCAGACAAACAGACAACCAGAACAGACAACAGGGAGAAAGTTTTCACCTTAGTTCCAGATTCATTACTGTGTCTTGTAGCAATGGTGTGCGGTGTCTTCAGGAATAGGGTCTTACTATCTGCTTCTTATGTATAACCAAGGGCAATGGTCACAACCTGCATAGTCTTGGGGTTTTTGGGGAGCTTCCTAACTGCCACAGAAATTTTTTATATATAATAAACTGTAATACCTCTGTACTGGCTGATTTTGTGTGTCAACTTGACACAGGCTGAAGTTATCACAGAGAAAGGATCTTCAGTTGGGGAAGTGCCTCCATGAGATCCAGCTGTGGGGCATTTTCTCAATTAGTGATCAAGGGGGAAGGGCCCCTTGTGGGTGGGGCCATCTCTGGGCTGGTAGTCTTGGGTTCTATAAGAAAGCAAGCTGAGCAAGCCAGGGGAAGCAAGGCAGTAAGTAACATCCCTCCATGGCCTCTGCATCAGCTCCTGCTTGCTGCTCTGCTTGAGTTCCAGTCCTGACTTTCTTTGGTGATGAACAGCAGTATGGAAGTATAAGCTGAATAAACCTTTTCCTCCCCAACTTGTTTCTTGGTCAACTTGATGTTTGTGCAGGAATAGAAACCGTGACCAAGACAACCTCTGTTTAAATTCTTTTTTAAATTATGTTTTCTTTCTAGCTAGCTCAAAGTTGTAGCTTTATGTGTGACTTCTTCATATATCTTCAGGTTTGATTCACTAACCCCACTCTATTCTCTCCAGCTCCCATCCTTCTTATCACATGATTCTCTATATTTCTATAGCACACAGGTTCTGCTTTCCTCTCCCTCCTTACTTACAATTTTCATATTTTAAAATCTGAAATTTTTATTTTATTAGAAAATTTTCATTTAATTTATATCTATGAAAAATTATAATTTTCAGAAAAACTATTATGCAAAAAGTTTAAAATATATCATTCAAATGGTTCTTATTTTTCATAAAAATTAGAATCTGGTGGCCAGAGTCCTTCTTTCATCACTGAGTGACTGAGAAAATTTCAGTTATCAAATTTGAATAGTTGAGATAGAGTTGATAAGTAGCATATGATCATGCTATTTATCATGTCTACATATAGACCTACTGCTAGCATGTATTAGCCTTATAATAAATGTTTGATAAACAGAGCAATAATGAAACCTGCAAGGACATACAGTAAGTTAATGACAGGTCAGTTACAGTATCCAGGTTAATTTGCATCTCAGTGAGTTGTGCTACACATTTTGACAGACATTTTCTCTTTTAGCTCCATCCATTCCTACAAAAGGGCCAACTTGGGAGAAGCACCAATGAGGAGAACACTGTGAACAAGGAAGTTTCAGCAATCAAGCTTGACATCTTTAATTACCAGTCTCTGCAGAACGGTACTGAAGCTCATGTGAAGGTTGGCGAGTTTGTCTTTGAATCTCACAGTGTTCAGCATCTTTCACTAAATGACAAAATAATAACTTGGGGTGAACACCACAGTCAGGTGAGTATTTTCAAAGTCAACACTGTGTGCTGTTCTTAGAGTGGAATTTCTAAGAGAATAGAGTTCAGGTGACTGCTGAGTGCCATCAGGCTGAGAGTACCCTAACTTTGTCCTTTCCAGAGCTAAATACCTGAACTTTCTGCCTGCAGAATCACTGTAAGAATTACAGATTCATTTTGGACTAATTCTTCAGATGGTTTCATCCTTGTAATGATCATATACAGCTGTGGCCTACCTAGAAAGAAAAAAAGAAACAATCAACACTTGGGCAGTTACTTCCACTAAAGTTCTTGACCTGTATGATTCATCAAGAAAATAAATACATGTGGACAAAACCAGTCTCTGCAAATAAGTGTTTGTAAATATAACTTATTTTCATGAAGTTAACTGTCACATCTGAGGCTTACTTCCTCCATTTGTTAACCACTGCCTATTTTTGGATGCTTCTAGACTCCTACAATCTATTCTAGCCCTAAAATGTTTACAGCCATTGAGACTTAATGCTGAATAAGCTCACCTCTCTATCTCTTTCTGAGTTCTGGCCGGCTGGTTCAACTCAGCTAACCTAGCCCAAACTCTTCTTCAAGTTGACTTGTTTAATCTGACTTCTCTCACTTTCTGACTGAATTTTCTCTGACCTCATACTAACTTTGGCAATAAACTTTGAGCTCCTTTTCAAATTCTGACTGGTTTTGTCTTTACCTGTGTCTAGCTTGCTATCTCTGCAATCTGACTCTATGAAACTGTTCCAGTAAAACTCATTGCCCCCAACCCTCATGCACTGTTCCCCTAAGTTGCTGACAGAAGCCATCTAGGAAAGGCTATGGCAAGCAAGTAAGATTTCTGGAGATAGCCCACAGTTTTGATGGGTGCAATGGGTGCACTCTGAGAGGCAAAGAGCCCAGAGACTTTGACTCAGATATTACTTCTCTCTCCTCTCACTATTACTTAACTTAATGATTTCCTGGGTACTGACACCTCCTATCGGGAAGATTTCCTGCAGAATCAATATAAAGATTACTTTCATGTAGCAATGCTGTTTAGATGAATTGATGATTTCCTAATTGCTGATCCTGATTTTATAGAGCTCCTAAATTGATACAAGTATTCTCAAGCACCCGATACAATAAAAGTTGCAAATAGATCTCTGTATACCTTCATGGGTCATGGACTTATTGAGCCAGGGGGAAAAAAAAACAGGATTGGAACAAATTAATATCAATGAAAAAACATTTATTCAATGATAGATAAAAGTAACAGGCCACAGGTGGTGACTGTGGAAAAGCAAGGCCTTATGGAACTGTTGCTTTGAACTTATGAGTTTGTACAGTGAAACACTGCTTTGAACTTACAATATCCTTCCTGATGCAATTCCCTTTTTGATTTTAACATTTTATGTATGAGATAATTTTTTTTCTTACAGAGATTTTTGTAACTAAAATCTATAAAAAACTAAAAGCAAAAATAAAGGCTTGGAGTAGCCTCTTTCTGATTCACCAATGTGTGTTTGTCCCTCTGTATCTCTGACTTCCTTCCTTCCTTCCTTCCTTCCTTCCTTCCTTCCTTCCTTCACTCCCCCTTCCCCTCCCCCTCCCCCTCCCTCTTCTGCCTCTCCCTTTCTTTCTGGCTCAGAAGTTTTAACCAACTTTGAGCCTCTTGCCTGGCAAGCATGAGGCCCCTGAATCAATGACTAAACAGCCCAAGTAACTAACTTTTCTTAATCATCCCCTGCTATCAGCAGGAGTCAGTTGCAAGAAATTATCAGCTTTTGTTCTAGAAAATGTAAAACCAAGTTAATTGCCAAAACTTACCAGCTTCTTCTCCCAGAATAGCAAGAAAGAATTAGATAGCCAGAAAACGTCAGATTCTGGGTTCCAGAACATTAAGAGAGTATTAATGGTCAGAGGTCTTCATCCTTTGCCTTTCATCTGTTACTGTGTCCCACCTCAGTACCTGATTGTAGAAGCTTTGTCCCTAGCAAATCGCCTCTCTTACCTATCTATTCTTATGAGAGTTGGGGGTATTCTATCTCTGACTCATTCTGTCAAATCTTCCTCTTATTTGTCACTTTCTCTGCCCTTTAGTTAGAAGTTACTTTCAACCATGGGTGCTTCATTCGACATACTAACTTTGCCTTCTTTATTTGGGATTAAGGATGCATTCTATGGCTGAGCCATACCACAACTAGAAACAGATTTTTCAGTGAATAACATGATCTCAGGGTTCACAATGTGATTTAATATCCTGTGACAGGTATTTTGGAATTTGAATGTAAAACTATATACACAAAATATTTATTGTTGAAACTGTTCACCATGAACATTTCTGTGACATGAAAAAACAAGGTAATACATACTAATGTGGAAAATTATGGTCTTCAGGAGACCTGATAAGCTTTTTCCAATGGAAAACACTGGGAACATCCACCACACCAAGGCATGTCTCATGCTCATTCAGGGACGCCACAATATTTATATACACACATTTATTTAGTTATGGCTTGGTCAGTTTTGTTCTTTGTTTTTGTTTCTTTGGTGCTTTTATAGTTTATTTTTCTAGGTTTTGGATGATTTGCTGGATTTTTGGAATTTCAGTTTGTTTTTTTGAGAAAGAACTTAAATTTTGGTGAATAGAAAGAGAGAGTACTTGGACAGGCATGGGGGGCAGGGAGGGGGAGACATGACCAAAATATAGGTGAACATCACATTTGGATATAATATATAATGAAATGAAATACATTATATAAAATAAAAAACAGATCAATGAAATAAAATAAAGCAAGAGAGAGATAAGGAGTGACAGAGAGAGAGAGAGACAGAGAGAGAGAGAGACAGAGAGAGAGAGAGAGAGAGAGAGAGAGAGATGTTGGCTTCACACTCTCTAAAAGCATGGTAGTTCTTGGTTGTTACAGTACACAGATGCCCTGCTGAAATTTACCATCTGGATGCTAATACTGAATGTCATGAATTGACTGCCTTCCCTCTTCTCATGTCTCCTACACAGACTCCTTTATCTGTTTGCAGTCAAAGTTGTCCACTTGGATTTAGCAAAACAGCTGTTGAGGGGAAACCATTCTGTTGTTTTGATTGTGTTCCATGTCCAGATGGAGAAATTGCAAATAAAACAGGTATTTATAAAATGATTCTCAATATGGAATTTGTAGAAATAGTTTTAAATATGGAAATTCTAGAAAGGGTTTTGATTGTGTGAATTAGAAGAAATAATTCTGAATGTTGAAATTTCTAGAAATGGTTCTGAATGTGAAAATGATGCACCACAGGATAGGGGTGAGTAACACAACACCTAAAGACACAGTTGTATTTATGTAGTGCCGCAGACCCTTTTTGGTCCCTGCCTGCATAGAACAGGTCTCTGGTTGCAGGTGGACAATGAGTTTGCAAATCACAGACAAAATCAACACAAGAGGTTGTGTAGAATCTGAATGTATTGTCACAAAGTGAACACCAGTCTTAAATAATGCATAAAATAAAGGGGTAGGATGTCACAGTAGGCAAAGCACATTGAAGTTAGCTGACACAAAACAAAGGAATGACTTCAAAAGGACTTAGAGGAACCAGGTAATATTTACAGTAAAGATGAAACCTCCCTGCCTAGGGTCAGCTAATGGCAGGTAAAGATTTTACACCCTAGTCACAATTTGTGCTACTCCTTTGAGCTTTGTGAAAGCTAGCACCAGGGGGTTCTGCTCTAGCAGAACTTCTCATGAATAATGCAATACCACAACCCCCCTATTTCCTAGGCCTTGATAAATTCTTTTATGAGTGTAACTTGGCTGTTCTTTTAAGTATCTGGAGAATCTCCATTTGTCAGAAGAATTCACCAGCTTGCTTCTAATATGCAATATAACCTGCTATACCTGGCTGTAGTGAAGATTCCTTTCTCAGTGGGATTCTGTAACTCTTACATGGTAAACCCACCTATTAGCTAGGCCATTGTGTATTCCCTTGTCTGGGTAAGACTAGCTACTGTCCCAAGTAATCACTCTGCAGACTAACCCTGAGCTATTCTACCTCCATTCTTTGTAATGCCTAATTAGTTTCACTGTCTCTACTAGAAGTAAATTTGAATGTTACTGAATAGGTAACCTCACTGAATTTCTACTGAATTCCAAGTTTGTTGGCTTCAAGGATTTTCTAGGATACTAGAACACTGGCAAAGGCTTAGCTATGTCAGAATACAATCTTTAAAGGCACTTATAATAAAATAATACTAAAAGAGAGCACGTCGATCCATACACCAGACTAACGTGGGGATAGGGTATGAGTATACTGGATATGAGAATGCCAAGGTTCCAGGAGATTGAGTTTCCTTGAAACTCTTTGCCTCGTGAGTGCTTCCAGGCCTCTCATCCTGTCAAGCAGGCTTCACTAGAGTGTGCATAGCAATGTAGCTAACTCTCGATACTTTAAAAAATGTTCTTACTGGGTGAAGGTTGTAAGTGTTTGAATCTCAACTCTCAGTATGTGCATGTGCATCTTTGAGTTCAAGGCCATCCTGATCCACAGAGTGAGTTCCAGGGCAGCCAGGGCTTCACAGAGAATCCTTGTCTTGAAAAGCAAAGCAAAAAAATAAACGAAAATCTTGATTTCAACCCAGTCATTTTTTGTTTCTGTTGTTTATCTGTTTGTTTTATTTGCTATGCTGCCTAGACTAGTCAAAGTCTTGGAGTCCAGCAATCCACTAGACTCAGTCTCCTGCATGACTAATACCACAAGAGTGTACTCCTGCATATGGCCCAGCTTTTGTCTTCTGAACATCTGCATTGAGTTTAGTTTCTTTTCTTTGTACCCCTGCTTTTTCCTAATGGTTCTATTGCAGCAGTAGCAGTATTAATGAGTAAAGTCAGTGTTCTCTGTATACTATAAACAGTTAGTGCTCCCTATATACTCTAAACTATGAGATGCATTTTAATGTGTGCCTTTATTTCATGCTTAAAATAAATACTAACAACAACTAATATTTTGTTCACAAGGAAATTAAACTTCAGAGAAACTATATAAATTGCTATGGTCATTCAACCTAGAGACAGCTGAGACAAAATACAAACTTGTCAAATGAGAGGAACTGCTAAAAACATTGTATCAGAGTGACATTAATGGCAGATGCAGCACTCCTTTACTGGGACCCTGGGACTCTGGGACCAGTGATTGAGACACTTCTGATGGTGTGTAGCATAAACTCCATAAATATTTTTTTCATTTCTAAATAAATATTTCCCATATGATTTAAGAGTTTCCTTTGGAATTACTTTGATTCTTGTGGGAGCTCTCATGCATCCCCTGATATGGCAAGCTAGCATGAGGTCATTGTACAACCAAGCACTGAGATATCCTAGAGGGCTGTGAGTGATGTGCAGGATGCTCTGCCCACTGTCCTCTGACGGCCCTGCTCTCACTTCTTCCTCAAAATAATTCTAATTGCAAAGCCTCCCCAGAGAACAGCAGCAATGCTTTCTACCAGTTCTATTGTATCCTTACTTCACATCTCACATCTGTTTCAAAGCAGGAGTTTCATCATGACCATTTTATTGTCCTGAATGAAATCTTTACTTACCAAAGTCTATGTAAAATAATGTTCTTTGCTTTTTTTGGTACCAAAGGAGTGGTAGGCCTGACTAACTACTTCCTGAGTGTTGGGCTTATAGTCAACCACCACCAAGTCCTTGTTTTTTGTACTTTTTTTTATTAAAATTAACTTTATATTAGTTCTTTGTGAATTTCACATCATACACCCCAACCCCACTCATCTTTCCATCCCCTTATGTCCATGCTCTAACCTTGCAACCTCCCCTACCCCAAACAAAACACTCTTTTTGTGTGGATGCAGTAATGTGTCACAGTGAATCCTATGGTATACCCATATGTCCATACGTTTTTGTTTGCCAATGTTCATTACAATAACATGTTGGTCTGCTCTGAGCTTCTGGATGCTGCTATTCTATACATACTAGAACCCCACTTGGAATCCTCTCAGATATCCTGATGTTGTCCCATGTCAGGAGTTCCTATAGTTGTGGATATGTAGAACCAGCCCCTCATGTACTCCACAGTTCATAGTGGGTAGAGGTGGGAATGAGCAAATTTAAAGCACTGAATCTGGACCTGAAAAGTATCTGAGATGGTAACCCACCAGGTTTTCTGCTTTTATGCCCTTGGGGTCAGGTCACTAGCACCTCCTACTAGGAGAGCCAGCTCTAACCTGCTGCTCAGGTGAGATTCAGGAACTGCTATCCCAAGTGTCGCAGCTGGTGAGGGGCACGGCCACTTTTCACACTCTCATAATCCCAGAGCCAGCTCTTCTACCTGCCATAGATATCAAGGGACAAGGAAAGGTAGGAGGGAGTCTGTCCTCGGTCAGAACCACCAGCCAACAGATAAGAGGCAGGCCTGGCTCTCCCACACTCATGACTCGGTGTTGTCTCACCTGCAACCCCTTCATCAAGCTCCAGCTCTACTGTGCTGACCAGGCAAAATTCAGGACGTTCTCTCAGGAGTGCTGCAGCAGGTATTGGGTATGGACAGCTCTCCTGCTCTGATGATCTTGGGGCCAGCACTCCTACTTGCTGTAGGTGGGAAGGGACAATGAAGAGGTCATCTCTCCATCACCAGTGTCACTTCATGGAAGATAGTGCTGGCCATTCTGCATTGGTCAAGCCCTTGGGGCTGGTGCAGCAATGCCCTCACCCCCACCACACCAGGGTCAGCTCTGGTGTGCTGCCAACGGGTGGTACAGGGCTCTTTATCCTGTGTGCTATAGTTGGTGAAGGATAAAGGAGAAGAAGGGTATTTCTACCTCATCCACTCCATTGCATAAAGACAAGAGGAATGGCTAGGTCTCTCATGGTATTGTACATGATACACCTGTAACTCCAGAGGTGTGCAGGGCCAACACTCCTGAGTACTAAATCTGACCAGGGGGTGGAATCAGCTCTACTGCTTTCATATCCCCAGGGCCAGCTCTCACACAATGTCCAGGTAAGGGGTGGGGCCATTTTTGCACAGCCCTCGGACATCAACATGTCCCTTGGTGGCAGTCCAGACCAAGGACATCAACCTGGCCTTGATAACAGACTCCTGCTGCTGCAGTGTCATACAACTCTATGTGGCCTCCACTGGCAGCAGTGGATACAATCATAGTACAAGGTGGCAACACCTTGTTCCTGATGGTTGTTTCTCATTCCCTTTGAGTTTCCAGTTCTGCCTAAAATCATTATGTTCACAGCTATTTTTATCAGTCTCTTCCATTTCTTCACCACCTAATCATTCCTCTTTGTGGTGCCCTGGGCCTGTGAGTGTCTAAGTTCATTTCAGGGGTGTTCTGCAGAGCAATTTCCTGCTCATGCTTTATGGTGGTAGGCAAGCATCATCTCTGGCACGGTGTGCCTCTATTCCCCAGCCCTGCACAGTGCCCGACTCATTATCACTTCACTGCCCCAGGCTAGCCACCTGTCCAGGCACAATGGCACCAGTCTGGTGGTCATCTTAGTCTTCCTCCTCATCATGACTGTGGCCTTCAGTTTCAGAAAGAGTTCTTTTAGTCTCTGATTTGTTTCCGGTCCTTGGAGCCACTGGGTCTCTGTAGCACTGGTGGTCCCTCAAGCTCTCTTTGTTCAGAGAGTTTTAGGCTACTAATCATAGGTCAGAATACTGAAGGTAGCTTTTGCATCTCTCCTCTCTACCAGCTACTGATGCAGGTGTGACACACAGCCACACCTGCAAACCTTCCAGGAGCAAGCCTTACTCTGCACACTGATGAACTTCAGTTACTGCCATTTTCTCAGAGGAGCAGTACATTGATAGATGACAAGACAAGAAAATATGGCTACCTCATACTCTCTAGGAATACCATCTTTTTTAAAATGCCTTTAGTTTTACCTAGTATGCTTATAGCAATCTTTCTTCACCACAGGGCAGTATTTATTGTGCCGTTAGCAGAAACCTTGATGTTTCCAAGTTTTATGACTGAATCTCTTTTTCTTCGTAGGTTAACATCTACCAAGTATTAAAGTACATTATCCTTGAACTTCAATACTTATACTTTTCATGATCTGGAGCAATATTTTTGTGCTATGCATTAAGATAATAATTTTGAAAAGGCAGTTTGCAAGTGGGCAAGCTTACAGTTACTGAAAATCAAGAGTTTAATTGGGTGTGATAATCCCATTGTGCTAAGTAATTCTGAGAAAATATATCTATCATCCTAATGCATTTATTTATGCATTATGGGGATTAGGTAAATTAGCCTTTGTTCTTATCTTTGCAGGAACTTGGAGGCTGGGATTCCCAGACAGCTACTGAATGTCTCAGGAAGAAAAAGGGACACTCTGAAAAGTGATTTTAATTTTATTTCTAAGTTTTTCTCCAAAATATTCTCTCCTCCAAAGATTCTCTCTTCAAAAAGTTCTTCCCAATTTCTAATTTCCCTTTTAATTTCTAAGTTCCCTTTTAATTTCTAACTTATTCTACTCTGCTGGCCTTCTTCCTATCTTGCTCTCTCCTCCTGCTTTGGTGTAATAATGACCTCCAAGGTATTCATTCCTAGTGTTTTCACTGTTTCTAGGAAATAGATTGCTGGGTTTATCCAACCAAGTCCTGTTTCCCAGAAGTTCACTAAAAATACAAACATAAATTCAAATCATCATTTGACTAAGATTACAACAGAGATAGTTTATGAATGTATTCATTAAAATGCAACATATATTATTTGTCACTAGTAGTATAGGTTCATTGAAATTTAAAATCCATAATTTTGTGACTAATTTATTATTGAAGTTTTGTATAGACAAACCAAGTAAATATTTTATTTTCTGTCCTTGGACCTACACTAAATCATTATTTCACTTTTCATGGCACTTGGTAAACTGTTTTACTAACTCAGAATCAATTTACTGGTGACACTTGAAGACTGGCAGAGTTCTTATTGTAGTTTTAATATCAGAGAAGACTTAATAGAGGTCCTATTATATGGGGCTTCAAAATTACTAGTAAAAATTTAGGGATTCTTGCAGAATCATTAAGAATTAAGGAATCATCTATTTGTCTGTATAGAATCACTACAAGAGAGTACATCTTTGTTATGTGCAGAAATCTCACCAAATGGTGATTTGTGTGTGTGTGTGTGTGACTTTGTGCCTCTGTATGCATGCATAACAGCAGGAAAAGCATATTAATAGCAGGAAGTTTTCCTCATATATAATTTCTTCAGTCTTGCCTAGAAGGGCAAATCCAATATTGACTTTACAGTTCATGGTGAAATCATCTCAAAGGGTCTCGTGCTAGTTCTTGGCATCTCCTAGATGTCTCCTGGCACCTTTTATAATAACAGCCAAGATCTTACAGGGATAGGAGTACCAAGGATCATTGTAGAAGAAAAGGCAGAAAGATCATAAGAGCCAGATAGAGGATATCGGTAGGGAAGGAGAACTTCTCAGACATGGAAGGGTTAGTGAGCACATAAACTCACAGAGGCATGCACTAGATCAAGCCAGATCAAGCCAGATAAAATCCCATTATGGATGGGGGACAAGATCAGAAACTCTCACCCCTACCTAGAAGCTATTGGCAGTTGATGGAAGCTGGAGAGACAGGGTAAAGTTTGTTTGTTTGTTTGCTTGCTTGCTTGCTTGCTTGCTTGCTTGCTTGCTTGCTTGCTTGCTTGTTTTTCAGATATGTGGTCCTGATAGGTTGCCTATGTTATGGTAGATGGGCCTATATTGATATGCATACAGGCAGCATTAAGGGAACTCTGTGGACTAAAAAAAAAAAAAAAGCAAGTAAAGTTGGGAGAAAAGAAATGTTGAAGGAACAGAGAAAAGGAGTTGCAGGGAGAAGAAATTGGTGGTGGACCTGATCAAAACATATGATATGCAAATATGATGTTCTCAAGTAATAAACAATTTTTAATAAACAAAAAGAACAAAAAGAAAAACAGTGAGCTTCAAAATGAGCTCTATTTTCCTTTAATATGTAATCAAATATAATTTTCATATTGTTTGATTTCCCCTCAACATTATTTCTACATTTCTGATACTCTCATTGTTCAAGTCCACTCATTTTCTGAATATATTATGGATAAAGTATATCTGTATTATTCTCTCATGAAAAAATTAACTTATTCATTTGTTGGTTTTCAATATTATGGTTTAGTGAATATAAGCAGGGATATTTCCTTGAGAACTCAAAAATTGCTCTGCACAAAATATATGTCCTATAGGTATATCTGGAGAGTGACCAGTTGAATGTAATAAAACAATCTACTTTCCTTTCAGATATGGATCAATGTATCAAGTGTCCTAAAGATCAGTATCCAAATAAACAGAGGAATCAGTGTCTCCCTAAAATTATGGTATTTTTGGCCCATGAAGATCCACTGGGAACTGTTCTTGTTTCCTTGGCCATTAGTTTATCTGCCTTTTCAGCTATGATTCTAGGATTATTTATCTGCTATCGAGAAACACCCATTGTCAGAGCAAATAACAGAAATCTCAGTTATCTCCTCCTCATTTCTCTAATGCTCTGTTTCTTTTGCTCACTAATGTTCATTGGTCAACCCAGAACAGTCACTTGTGTCTTGAGACAAATTATTTTTGGGATTGTATTTTCCGTTGTCATTTCTGCTATCTTGGCAAAAACCTTCATTGTGGTTGTGGCCTTCAAAGCCATCAAACCAGGAAGCATCTTAAAAATGGGGATGGTGACCCGACTCTCAAATGCCATAGTATGCTGTGGTTCCATCATTCAAGTGTGCATCTGTGCAGTCTGGCTGGGAACATATCCCCCTTTTCCTGATGTTGACATGCACTCAGAGTCTGGGCAAATCATACTCTGGTGTAATGAGGGGTCCACCCTTGCTTTCTATTGTGTTCTAGGGTACTTGGGCTTTCTGGCCAGTCTCAGTTTGCTTATTGCTTTTCTGGCTAGAAGGCTACCTGACAGCTTCAATGAGGCAAAAACAATCACATTCAGCATGCTGGTTTTCTGCAGTGTGTGGATTTCTTTTGTACCCACTTACCTGAGCTCGAAAGGCAAAACCATGGTGGCCGTGGAAATTGTTTCAATTCTAGCCTCCAGTGCTGGCTTACTGGGATGTATATTTCTTCCCAAATGCTATGTGATCCTACTGAGGTCAGGTGGTCATTCAAGAAAGAAGTTCTTTAAATGACTTCCTCCTTAAGACAAAGGAATATATTGTGATTTGTATAAAATGAACTATGCTGGAATATTCAAACATGTCATGTGTAGTCAATACATTTCTCCAAACAATGGCATCTGCAACTTAATCACCTTTCCCTGTTATCCTTGGAGCCAACTAGACACAGTGAACCAAGCCAACACAGATTAGGTAATTGCCAACTATATATGGCTTTTGGTGTGTCTACTAGATGTTTCTTAAATCACAGTCTTCTCGGGTGTTTGTTTGTTTGTTTGTTTTGTTGTTTTTGTTTTTTTAACATAATGTATCAGGATTGGGAATGATTAAGTTTAAGAATGAGAGTTTGTCAGTTGTGTGGAAAGAAAAGTTATAGATGTTTAAAAATGTGATTATTCTCTGTTAGTCAAGTGCAGAGTTTTGGGCTCTTCTCTATGCTCAGGAAGAACATGGATGAGAGCATACGAAGAGTCACAGAGGAAACACAGACATGTTTATCCTGAGGATATCCAACACATCAGTGGATAGTCTCCTGAGAGAACAAACATCCTTCATGGAAAGTGCTGCTGTTCTCTGTTAGAGTTAGGAGTTTCAAATTGTCTTCCCAGAGTGAAAGCTGACGTGATTTACACCCTTTGGAATCTATTCTCAATGAGGGAATGTGAATGATGGTAAATGTGGGCATGGAGAAGAGGTACAGGGCCAAGGATTCAACAGACCATAGAGAATCATAGAATCATGCGTCCTAAACCATGTGGGCTTTCAGATATCTTCTTTTATCTAGCTAAGGACTTGTTTTAAACATGATTACCAGATCATGCCAAGGGCAAACTCAAGTTGGAGCTTGCAACATTGGGAAGAATCACTGTTTAACCATGGTCAAAAAACTACAGAAATGGCTACAAGGCCAAAGTAGTTTTGTTTGTTTTAGAACAAGACTTATGTATGTCTTCCATAGGTTTTTACTCAAGACTATTTGCACACTGTAATATTAGATGTGGTACTATTGTAAGATCAAGAAACATTTAATGTATTCTGACTCTACTTTGAGTCTCAATTATTGTGTAACTTTTGTTTATGTAACTTATATCATATTGGGGTGAGTTGCTTCTTTTGGCAATAAAAACAGCACAGCTTTCATTAGAATCTTCTTTGATATGGGGATAATAAAGTTTATTCCAAATGTATTTCTTGATGGGCATAGAAATACTTGTGTTCAAAATGTCTGAAACTGTGCACTCATGGGGATTTATCACTTTAAAGAGAAAGATACTCCACTCTGAAAAGTTTCCTATCAGATTGACACCATGAGTGTAAAGAAATCCCTGTTTTCTAGAGCCAGTTTCTCTCTTGAAGCCTTGAACCATCATGTTGTAAACCAAGCACAGCATTGAGAAAGACATAGACTGTTTCAGGAGCAGTTCCAGCTGGATGGCAGGAATCTCACTTCCTGGTTGGAGCTTATCTGAAAGACTAAGTAACAGTTCATCAAATATATGTTGTTAACTAAATGTTCAGACATTCATGTGTGTTGTAAATGGTTACACTGTGACAATCACTTTATGGTTAATGGAGACTATTCATTATCCAGTAAAGTCTAAAAGACAACACAAATTCACTACTTGATTTTGATTAATAGTGCATGAAGGGATAATGTCTTTAAGTCTCATAAATTCTTTAGAAAATTTTTCATCATATAAACAATCATATTGCAACACTTTCCATAAGAAATATTAGAATGACTGTGAGCATCCACTTCTGTATTTGTCAGAAACACAGGGCCCCTAATGAAGGCGCTAGAGAAAGTACCCAAGGAGCTACAGGGGTCTGAAACACTATAGGTGGAACAACAATATGAACTAACCAGTACCCCACAGAGCTGTGTCTCTAGTTGCATATGTAGCAGATGATGGCCTGGTCAGCCATCAATGGGAGGAGAGGCCCTTGGTCTTGTGAAGATCATATGCCCCAGTAGAGGGGAATGCCAGGGCCAGGAAGCAGGAGTGGGTGGGTTGGGTAGCAGGGTGGGGGGAGGTATAGGGGACTTTGGGAATAGCATTTGAAATGTAAATGAAGAAAATATCTAATAAAAATAGAATAGAAAAAAATAAATATTGCTCAAAAAAAATGAAATATTAGAATTGTTGAATCTACCTGTGAACCTTCTTCAAGCATGTTCCCTTCACACCAGTTCTCCAGAGGGAAGCCTCATTGTAAGCTTTGTGTTGAATTCTTTGCTCTGTCTTTTTTTTTTTTTTTTCTTTTTTTTTTCTCTTTTTTTTTTCTTTGCTCTGTCTTAAATATTTATGTCCATTCTTAAGTTATACATTATAAAATTGCCAGTTTTCAGTCTCATGCAAATATGGCATGCTTTATGAATTCTCTGACTCACTACCTTTCTTAAGCCTGCTTTAGGAGTTTACACATGTAGTAGTCTATATAGTAGCTATATTCAGTCTTATCCACTTATAAATATAAAATCTCTGTATATAAAATTATTTCAGTGAGCACCAGATTCTCTTCAAGTTAGAAATTGGAACTTTTATCATTTTCCTATTGCAAGTGAAGTTTCTTCTATTTCTAGATTAGTCTACTGGTATATAACATACAGATTATGTAGAATTTCACTGTATAATCATTGTTGTAGTGAGAAATACTAATGTGTCAGTACCTACCAAATTATTTTCTAAATTATATTTGTATGATTGGGGCCTCAATACAATATCTAAAAGATGCAATTTGTACAAATTACTTAGTTGTTGTTCCATTTAACTTTTATCTCATTGCAATTATAAAATGATATTTCATTTTGTTTTAACTTACAGTGACATGATGAATAATCAGAATACAATATATGCTTTTTAGAAAATTCTGCTGTTGCACAATGATATAAAAATATTTTTCTTGAGTTTTATGCATTTAGCAAATTGTATCTTATATCTTGGGTAGTCTAAGTTTCTGGGCTAATATCCACTTATCAGTGAGTACATATTGTGTGAGTTCCTTTGTGATTGTGTTACCTCACTCAGGATGATGCCCTCCAGGTCCATCCATTTGGCTATGAATTTCATAAATTCATTCTTTTTAATAGCTGAGTAGTACTCCATTGTGTAAATGTACCACATTTTCTGTATCCATTCCTCTGTTGAGGGGCATCTGGGTACTTTCCAGCTTCTGGCTATTATAAATAAGGCTGCTATGAGCATAGTGGAGCATGTGTCTTTCTAACCGGTTGGAACATCTTCTGGATCTATGCCCAGGAGAGATATTGCAGGATCCAGGATCCTCCAGTGGTACTGTGTCCAATTTTCTGAGGAACCACCAGACTGATTTCCAGAGTGGTTGTACAAGCTTGCACAAACAATGGAGGAGTGTTCCTCTTTCTATACATCCTCACCAGCATCTGATGTCACCTGAATTTTTTTTTTTTTTTTTTTTTGATCTTAGCCATTCTGACTGGTGTGAGGTGGAATCTCAGGGTTATTTTGATTTGCATTTCCCTGATGATTAAGGATGTTGAACATTTTTTCAGGTGCTTCTCTGCCATTCGGTAATCCTCAGGTGAGAATTCTTTGTTCAGCTCTGAGCCCCATTTTTAATGGGGTTATTTGATTTTCTGGATTCCACCTTCTTGAGTTCTTTATATGTATTGGATATTAATCCCCTATCTGATTTAGGATAGGTAAAGATCCTTTCCCAATCTGTTGGTGGTCTTTTTGTCTTATTGACGGTGTCTTTTGCCTTGCAGAAGCTTTGCAACTTTATGAGGTCCCATTTATCGATTCTCGATCTTACAGCACAAGCCATTGCTGTTCTATTCAGGAATTTTTCCCCTGTACCCATATCTTCGAGGCTTTTCCCTACTTTCTCCTCTATAAGTTTCAGTATCTCTGCTTTTATATGGAGTTCCTTAATCCACTTAGATTTGACCTTAGTACAAGGAGATAGGAATGTATCAATTCTTCTACATGATAACTGCCAATTGTGCCAGCACCATTTATTGAAAATGCTGTCTTTTTTCCACTGGATGGTTTTAGCTCCCTTGTCAAAGATCAAGTGACCATAGGTGTGTGGGTTCATTTCTGAGTCTTCAATTCTATTCCATTGGTCTATTTGTCTGTTGATATACCAGTACCATGCAGTTTTTATCACAATTGCCCTGTAATACAGCTTTAGGTCAGGCATGGTGATTCCAACAGAGGTTCATTTATCATTGAGAAGAGTTTTTGCTATCCTAGGTTTTTTATGATTCCAGATGAATTTGTAGATTGCCCTTTCTAATTCATTGAAGAATTGAGTTGAAATTTTGATGGGAATTGCATTGACTCTGTAGATTGCTTTTGGCAAGATAGCCATTTTTACTATATTGATCCTGCCAATCCATGAGCATGGAAGATCTTTCCATCTTCTGAGATCTTCTTTAATTTCTTTCTTCAGAGACTTGAAGTTCTTATCATACAGATCTTTCACTTCCTTAGTTAGAGTCATGCCAAGATATTTTATATTATTTGTGACTATTGAGAAGGGTGTTGTTTCCCAAATTTCTTTCTCAGCCTGTTTATCCTTTGTGTAGAAAAAGGCCATTGACTTGTCCGAGTTAATTTTATATCCAGCTACTTTATTGAAGCTGTTTATCAGGCTTAGGAGTTCTCTGGTGCAATATTTAGGGTCACATATATAGTATCATATCATCTACAAAATGTGATATTTTGACTTCTTCCTTTCCAATTTGTATCCCCGTGATCTCCTTTTGTTGTCGAATTGCTCTGGCTAGGACTTCAAGTACTATGTTGAATAGGTAGGGAGAAAGTCGGCAGCCTTGTCTAGTCCCTGATTTTAGTGAGATTGCTTCCAGCTTCTTACCATTTACTTTGATGTTGGCTACTGGTTTGCTGTAGATTGCTTTTATCATGTTTTGGTATGGGCCTTGAATTCCTGTGTTGGGAGCCATTAAGACAACACAATTGTCCTGATCTCTGAATTGGGCCTCTCCCCCCTGAGAAGAAAAGGGGGTCAAAAGCGGGCCACCGACGCACTGTTCTGAGATGAACCACAGATTGTTCCAGCCCTAAGTCAGCGCTGGATTTCCTGACCTCAAGATGTACCCTGATACCACCAAGTTCCTGCTTCCCCGTGTAGTCACCAAAAGAAAAATTTCTGCTGCCCCATCCCTCCTGCTGAGAAGTACTTCCTCTTTTTCCTCTGTCCCATTCCTCCTGCTAAAAGGCACTTCCCCTTTTGCTTGTGCATTTAAATCTCAGGCCTGGCTAATACATTGGGGTCCTGATGCAATTCAGAACGTTTCCGTGTCATTATTCGCACAAGACCCTCGTCTCTCTCTACCCCCCATTTGGTTCTTAGAAGGTCCCCTTGAGACCCTCGAATAACTGGACCTGCTGGACAGGTCATTCCTGATCTTTCCAAGACTTTTATCATGAATGGGTGTTGGATTTTGTCAAATGCTTTCTCTGCAACAATTGAGATGATCATGTGGTTTTTGTCTTTGAGTTTGTTTAAATACTGGATTACGTTGATGGATTTCCATATATTGAACCATCCCTGCATCCCTGGGATCAAACCTACTTGGCCAGGATGGATGATTGTTTTGATGTGTTCTTGGATTCAGTTAGTGAGAACTTTTTTAAGGATTTTTGCATCAATATTCATAAGGGAAATAAGTCTGAAGTTCTCTATCTTTGTTGGGTCTTTTGTGGTTTAGGTATCAGAGTAATTGTGGCTTCATAGAATGAGTTGGGTAGAGTACCTTCTGTTTGTATATTGTGGAATAGTTTATGACGAACTGGGATTAGATCTTCTTTGAAGGTCTGATAGAACTCTTCACTAAACTCATCTGGTCCTGGGCTTTTTTGGGCTGGGAGACTATTAATGACTGCTTCTATTTCTTTAGGTGATATAGGACTGTGTAGATCATTAACCTGATCTTGATTTAACTTTGGTACCTGGTATCTGTCTAGAAACTTGTCCATTTCATCCAGGTTCTCCAGTTTTGTTGAGTATAGCCTTTTGTAGGAGGATCTGATGGTGTTTTGGATTTCTTCAGGATCTGTTGTTATGTCTCCCTTTTCATTTCTGATTTTGTTAATTAACCCATCCAGCAGGTCCAGTTATTCAAGGGTTGCGAGAGGACCTTCTCCTAAGAACCAAATTGGGGGGGGGGGTTAGAGAGAGACAAGGGTCTTGTGTGAATAAGGACATGGAAACGTTCTGGATTGCATTAAGACCCCAATGTTTTTAGAAAGGCTTAAATGCACAAGCAAAAGGGGAAGTACAGGTACTTATCACTGGGAGGGGTGGGGCAATACAAGCAAAAGGAGAAGTACTTATGGGGGGGCAATAGAAATTCTTTCTTTTGGCAGCTACACCAGGAAGCAGGAACTTGGTGGTTACAGGGTGTGGTCAGGACATCAGCGATGACTTAGGGCTGGAACATTCTGTGGTTGTTCTCGGAATCGGTGTGTCGGTGGCCCGCTTTTGACCTTCTGCGCAAGTTCGAGAGTGAACTCACGCTTAGTCACTGCCTATCTCGGGACGTAGTAGTGGGGTGAAGGGTGAGCAACGAATCAGGAGCTGACATGCCACATCAGGTGCTGTAACGCCATGGCTGAGGGCTAGATAAGTGACCCCATTTTCCGGGGTCTGGGTCTTCCCTCCTGAAGAAGCAATCAAGCTTTTGCCGCAGAAGATTCCGGTTGTCCCGAGTGTGTTCTTGCCGGCGGGAACAAAAGCTCGGGATAAGTTTTCCTCTTAGAAATGCTTTCATTATGTCCCATAAGTTTGGGTATGTTGTGGTTTCATTTTAATTAAATTCCAAAAAGTCCTTAATTTCTTTCTTTATTCCTTCCTTAACCAAGGTATTATTGAGAAGAGTATTGTTCCGTTTCCACGTGAATGTTGGCTTTCTACTATTTATTTTGTTATTGAAGATCAGCCTTAATCCATGGTGATCTGATAGGATGCATGGGACAATTTCAATATTTTTGTACATGTTGAGGCTTGTTTTGTGACCAATTATGTGGTCAATTTTGGTGAAGGTACCATGAGGTGCTGAGAAGAAGGTATATACTTTTGTTTTAGGATAAAATGTTCTGTAGATATCTGTTAGATCTATTTGTATTCATAACTTCTGTTAGTTTCACTGTGTCCCTGTTTAATTTCCAAAGTGTGGACACTTTGCCCCTTCTTAGAATTGGGAACAAAACACCCATGGAAGGAGTTACAGAGACAAAGTTTGGAGCTGAGACGAAAGGATGGACCATCTAGAGACTGCCATATCTGGGGATCCATCCCATAATCAGCCTCCAAACAGTGACACCATTGCATTCACTAGCAAGATTTTGCTGAAAGGACCCAGATATAGCTGTCTCTTGTGAGACTATGCAGGGGCCTAGCAAACACAGAAGTGGATGCTCACAGTCAGCTATCAGATAGATTTCAGTGCCCCCAATGGAGGAGCTAGAGAAAGTACCCAAGGAGCTAAAGGGATCCGCAATCCTATAGGTGGAACAACAATATGTACTAACCAATACCCCCCACCCCCGAGCTCATGTCTCTAGCTGCATATGAATCAGAAGATGGCCTAGTCGGCCATCAGTGGAAAGAGAGGCCCATTGGTCGTGCAAACTTAATATGCCTCAGTACAGGGGAACGACAGGGCCAAAAAGTGGGAGTGGGTGTGTGGGGGAGTGGGTGGGGCAGCGTGTGGGGGACTTTTGGGATAGCATTGGAAATGTAAATGAAATAAATACACAATTTAAAAAATATTTTTCTGTTTTCATCTCATCTAGGATTTTCTGGTCCTCCTCAATATCTAAACCAATGTTATCTTTTCATGGTTATTCTCTGGCTTCATCCTTGAACATTTTTTGGGACAGTGTCTGTATCTACTACCTCACAGGATGTAACAATAAATAGTATTATTCAATGACTAACATCTCTTAAATTCTACCTATATTGAGAGAAAGAGCATATGATTATCACTATGAATCACTTTAGTCTTTAACTTTCTTAATACAGTTCTATATTGATTCCCAATAAAAGTATTTGGAAAAATATGACCTGGTATTTTCAGAATTCATCATCCATATTAATGGGAAGCCTTATGAATTTCAGTTGGAGTT
This sequence comes from Mus caroli, assembly GCF_978045245.1. Lineage (NCBI taxonomy): Eukaryota > Metazoa > Chordata > Mammalia > Rodentia > Muridae > Mus > Mus caroli. The sequence continues at coordinate 25,080,714 of NW_028227262.1, read as the reverse complement.
CAAATACAAGGCACATATGCTCTATATTTCCATTGCTCCTTAACTCTGAATTAGACAGGGAACACTGCATCTTCTATCTTTTTAAAACATTTTCATATAGTACATTCTCCATACTGAACAAATCTTTCCCAGGCTGGATTTGACTCTACTTTCACAGTGTAGGTCTTACATTTACCAAAATAATAAATTATATTCAATACTAATACCTAAATTTTAATATTACTTTTATTTTAATTTTGCTTATTCTAACAATGAGAAGGATGCCACCAGAATTTGTATTGGGTTACACTGCTCCTGTAGATTACTTTTGGCATAATAATTGGTTTTACAATAGTATTTCCTCCAATACATGAGTATAAGAGGTCTCAACTGGCTGGTTTTGTGTGTCAATTTGACACAGGCTGGAGTTATCACGAAGAAAGGAGTGTCAGTTGGGGAAATGCCTCCAAGAGATCCAGTTGTAAGGCATTTTCTCAATTAGTGACCAAGGATGAGAGGGCCCCTTGTGGGTAGGACCATCTCTGGGCTGGTAGTCTTGGGTTCTATAAGTGAGCAGTCTGAGCAAGCCAGGGGAAGCAAGCCAAGGGAAGCAAGCCAGTAAAGAACATCCCTCCATGGCCTCTGCATCAGCGCCTGCTCCCTGAACTGCTTGAGTTCCAGTCCTGTATCTTTGGTCATCAACAGCAATGTGGATAGTGTAACCTGAATAAACCCTTTCCTCCCCAACTGCTTCTTGGTCATGATGTTTGTGCAGGAATAGAAACCCTGATTAAGACAGAGGTCCTTCCATATTCTGGTGCCCTCTTTTCTTTCTTTCTTTCTTTCTTTCTTTCTTTCTTTCTTTCTTTCTTTCTTTTTTTTCAGTGCTTTAAAGTATTTTTTTAGTTAAGTCTTTCACTTTCTTGGTTAGATTCAATCCAAGATATGTGTTTTTAGGAATTTTTTTTTTAGGAATGTTTTCCTGATTTATTTTTCAGTCTATGTGTTATTGGTGATAGAGGATATCAATTTTTAAATATTATATTAGCTGGACATTTTAGAAAATCTGAATGGGGTGGAATGTTAGGATCTGACACTTAGAGAATAAAGTCATCTGCAAATAAGGACATGCTGGCCTCTTCCTTACATGTTTGTATTCTTTTGATTTCTTTTTCTTGTTTAATTCATAAAGCTCTATATATTCATTGGGAATAGAGAAACAGACATTTTTATTGTTATTATTCCTGGTTTTATGAGAAATGCTTAAAGCGCCTCCCATTCAGCATGATCTACAGCTGATTAGCTCTGCATTTGTTTTCCTTAGCCATTATTTTGTGGGCAACTTTTCCTTCTCTTTTGAGTGTCTTCAGAGCTTTTACCTTGAAGGAGTGTTAGATCTTATCAGAACCTCTTTTTCATCTAATTAGATGATTATGGGTTTTCTGTACTTGACTTCATTTATTCCAGTTCCTGGATGTGGCCTTCCCAGCCTGTATAGGCCAAGTAGACCTTGAATTTTTGCCATGTTAGGCAGGCTAAACAGACCTTGAACAATAGGCTTTATCTGCTTGAAGAGAGACACCTGCCTTGGCTGTAGCTGGGAGCTTTGATGTACTGGAAATAATGAGCTGGCAAGACATGGAAACTTACCAGACTGGCTGTTGTGCTGTTGTAACCCCGCATTATTGTTCTGGGGACAGGTTTTGTGGGTTTTCCCTTTATATATGCTGTGCTGAATATTAAAATTTGAGCCTTGATCACAACCTTGTCTTGGCTTCATCTTCTCTCATCCCCCTCCCACCCCACCCCCACTTTCATTTCCAGCCTTCCTCTCAGGTGAACCCTGCTCTACTGTAAAACCACTGGCTGGCTACAGGTGGAGCCTGAACAGGGATCCTGATAACTGAGGACCCGCTGGGGGTGGAACACTCCATGGAACAAAGGGAAAGAAAATTCCGTGTACAGGTAGGCAACTTTATGGATTATTCTCTTTCTTGTAGTCTGACAAATCTTTTTTTCTGAGGCATCATATTTGCTTGCTTTTGTAGGGATTGTATTCAGGGAAATAATTAGGCTGGGATGAGGCTTACCCAATGCCACATCACCTGGGGTAGTCACAGGACGATGGGGCAGGGGAATAGAAAGAATGCCTTTGTATGAAGCCTTAATGAGGTAACCCAATCGCAAAAGAAGTCATTAGATATGCACTCACTGATAAGTGGATATTAGCCCAGAAACATAGAACCCCCAAGATACAATTTGCAAAACACAAGAAAAGGGAAGACCAATGGGTGGATACTTCATTCCTCCTTAGAATAGGAAACAAAATACCCATGAAAGGAGTTACAGAGACAAAGTTTGGAGATAAGACGAAAGGATGGACTATCCAGAGACTACCCCACCTGGGGATCCATCCCATGATCAGCCACCAAACCCAGACACTAGTGCATATGCCAGCAAGATTTTGTTGAAAGGACCCTGATATAGCTTGTCTCATATGAGGCTATGCCAGTGCCTGGCAAATACAGAAGTGGATGCTCACAGTCATCTATAAGATGGAACACAGGGCCCCCAATGGAGAAGCTAGAGAAAGCACCCAAGGAGCTGAAGGTATCTGCAACCCTATAGGTGGAACAACAATATGAACTAACCAGTACCCCCAGAGCTCGTATCTCTAGCTGCATATGTAGCAGAAGATGGCCTAGTCGGCCATCACTGGGAAGAGAGGCCCCAGTACAGGAGAATGCCAGGACCAAGAAGTGGGAGTGGGTGGGTAGGGGAGCAGGGTGGGGTGGGGGGAGTATAGGGAACTTTTGGGATAGCATTTGAAATGTATATAAAGAAAATATCTAATAAATAAATAAATGGAAAAAGAAAAAAAAAAGAAGCCTAAAAAGGCTGCTTCAGTAGAGATGAGTGGGTTTTTTATTTAAAAGAAAAACAAAACAAAACAAAACAAAAAAAAAAAAGGCAAAACAAAGCAAAGAAAAAAAAAACAGACATTAGAAAATTTTTGAGTTCAAGTAGATTCATGTTGGCATTGGTTCCCAGAAGAAGGAACTGTAGATAAGGCTACCTAGGAGAAAGTTGGAGAAGTTTAAAATTCAGGGCTCTGGGGAGCAACTGTTGGTGGCTACCACTGTGCCTCCTCTCCCTTCTCTAGCAGAATTTCCAGAAGAACAAGGGGATGAAGAGTTAGACCTTGAACAGGAGAGAGAGAATGGGTTTCAGAAAAGCAGTTGTCTCCTGTCTGGGACACTTTGGCAAAAGAGAAAGAACATGAATATAAGCTGTGTCAGAGCTCTCCTACTGATAGGAGGAAATTGGGAGACATCCTGACATCCTGTTTCCTCTTTGTCTCTTACTGTAGAACTCCTTAGTTCTGTTTCTGCTGGTTCTCATGGGTAGCATATCTGGGTCCCTTTGGGGCATTTAGTTCCTCTCTCCTCCCCTCCCCTCCTGCTCATGCTCCTGCTCCTGCTCCTGCTCCTGCTCCTGCTCCTGCTCCTGCTCCTGCTCCTGCTCCTGCTCCTGCTCCTCCCCCTCCCCCTCCCCCTCCCCCTCATTTTTCTTCTTCTACCTCTCTCTCTCTCTCTCTCTCTCTCTCTCTCTCTCTCTCTCTCTCTCTCTCTCTCTCTCTCTCTCTCTCTCTCTCTCTCGTCCTTGGTGTGCCAATCTCTCCATGTCTGTCAATTTATGTCTGTTTTTGTTTCGTTGTTTGAATGATTGTTGTTCTGTCTTTCATGTCCCAAAGGAAAAAAATGGTTAAAACTTTATCTGCTGGTTGTCTACCCCTTGATTTAGTTTTGACTTGTTCACAAGGCAGTTTCAATTTGCACAACAAAAACTGATAATTTACCCTGCACTTTAGCTGGAAGTCAAGCACAGCTGGAGAAGCTCTGCTTGGAGCTGATTGTCTGCACAATCAGGTCTTAAAGGAGCCAGCAGTTTCTTAGCATCTTTGGTAAGGGAGCTGATGGCTGGGTTTTGTTGTTGTTGTTGTTGTTGTTTTGTTCTTTTTCCTAGAAAAATCCCTGTGATTGTGTTTATTGAGTTCAGCAGGTGACAAGGTGATCCTCTCTTGAAATTACAGCGAGAAAAAGTAAGAAAAGTTTGTCTGGTCTAATATATAAGATAAATGTAACCACTTTATTTTTGTTCCTGACTGGTTTTAAAAGTATAAATATGTTCTGCATGTATTGGTTATAGTATATTGGCTTGTCAATTATTGAATATGACTAAAAATTTGTAGCACTGGTAACAGATAGTTAGCTTAAAACTGGTAACTCAGGGTTAGAGTCATTCTAAACAACAACAAGTGGCATGAGCCAAACCAAGAAGACAGGTCGCTAAAGAGACTTCTAAATTCAGATAATATTTTATGTAATTCTTATCCTAAAAACTACATTTATAAAAGATAATATTTAAACAATGTTTCCTTAGTGAGGTGTTAAAAGCTACTCTGTCTTGCATTCATATACAAGAATGGACAGCCATACTTTGTAAGGTGAATGTAATGCACTTGTTATTGAGTTTAGAGTTAATGGATTGTTTACACTGTTTAAAATTGGGTTTTGCTTTCCAAAATTATGGTTATGTTCCGATATTGCAAAAGAAACTTTAAAATATAGTTAAGTTGCCAATGTTTCATTATCTGCAGTCTACAATTTGATCACAAGGTCAAGACTTTTAACTCACCCATATTTTAAAAAAATCAGACAATGGAGATTATTACAAGATTAATGAAAGGTTAATGAAATAGGAACTTATGGGGGCACTACTACTCCAGCTGCCATTCCAAAATATAGGTATAAAATTATTATAGATTTAAAAGATTGTTTTTATACTATTCCTTTGCATCTTCATGATTGTAAATGGTTTGCATCTAGTGTGTAAATTTTAATTGTAATTTTAAGGTAATTTTAAGATATCCATTAAGTGATATCACTGGAAAATTTTGCCTCAAGAAATTCCAATATCCCTACATTATGTCAAAAAAAATTCTCTTCAATACAAGAGGTTAGGACTTTGATCCCTCTGGTGTATATTACTCATATGCATATTTTATTAGCTGATCCCTCTGAAGGCGTTTTACCACAATCCTTTGCTCTTATACAACAAGCGCTAAAATCTTGGGGGTTAGTTGTTGTTCCCAGAAAAGATTCAAAGTATCATTTTCATTATTTGGGACATCAGTTATATCCAAACAAATTGTGGCACAGAAAACCCAAATAAGAAAAGATAGTTTACTTACTTTAAATGATTTTCAAAGGCTGTTAGGAAATGTTAGTTGGCTAAGACCTCACCTTCACAGGAGACCTTAAATCTCTGTTTGATATTTCCCAAGTGGAGTGCAAATTCTAATTCCCCTGGACAATTAACTGATGGGGGACGAATAGCTTTACAGAAAGTAGAGGGAGCTATTAGTTAACAACAGATACATTATGTGGACTATGATCAATTGTTGTCTGTTTCACAGCAGTTCTTTGGCAAAAGAGACCATTTTTGGACCAGCTGTTTTTATGTTAACACAGAATGACAGGATAGAATTATGAAAGTATTTTTGGAAAAGAACTTGATTTATTCCTTATTTCAAAGAGCAATTAAATTGGGTATTATAGAATATTGATATTTTGCCTATTGCATATGCAAACCTCTTGGCAAATTTAGCAATCATTATCCAAAAGACAAGTTATTAGAATTGTCTGTGTGCATACTTTTGTATTTCCTGTAAATTTCCACATGCAGTGTAGGCAGCCGCACGCCCAAAAGATGGCGCCGACCTCCAGTACACCGGTGCTGTAAACAACGCCATTGAGCAGGCGCCAGCCCGAATCTGGCGCCAACCCCTCCCGAGCGGGTGTTACATATCAAAGGGGCCGACAGACTGAGAAATCCCAGGAGGATTTGTCAGCTCTCCCCAGTGCTGGGGTGGATATAGGCAGTCCTCCAGGGGTTTCTGGAGTTCCCGAGTAGCATGGAGGTGTTCCTGAAATAAAGAAAGGTGTTGAGAAGAATCCAACCGTGTTGCGTCTTTTCTTGCTGGACAAGGTGAGCGCAACAATGCAGCCCATATAGAATGCGATCACTGTATTCACAGATAGCTTATCTAATGGGAAGGAAGCATATATAATTGAATCACATGTTTATTATATCGAGTTTCCCCCCTGCTTCACAAATGATTGAATGATGTGCTGTAGCTACTGTTTTTGATATGTTGAAAAATCAAGCTTTTGATTTGTATACTGATAGCCAAAATACAGCTCATGGTTTACAATTGCTTGAAATTGTTTCCTTTTTTAGATATTGCTAATTCTCAAAATTTGCAATATTTATGCAAATACAGCTTCATTTAAAAGAATGTACTGTTTCTTACTTTATAGAACATTTAAGAGCTCATACTGGATTGCCCAGACCCCTTAATGAGGGCTATGCCACAGCAGGTTTGCATACCAGGTAGATTATAGGCCTTACACAGAAACAAATAGTCAAACAACCTCATTCTTTACATCATCAAAATAGTAATGGCTTAAGACAACAATTCGGTATTTCTAGAGGATGTGCATGTCAAATTGTAAAGACTTGTCCTCAGTTTCCTCACTTTCTTCCTGTACCACATAATAGTGTTAGTCCTTGAGGACTCATTCCTAATCAATTATGGCAAATGGATGTTACTCATATTTCTGATTTTGAAAAATTAAAAAATGTCTATTGATACCTTCTCAGACTTTCTAGTTGCAACTGCATTAACAAGAAAAGCATCTAAAAATGAAATTAGTCATTGCCTACATAGTTTTCCTATACTGAGTATTCAAAATCAGATTAAAACAGATAATGGAACTGGCTATTGTAGTTAGGCATTTGAGATGTTTTGCTAACAATTTAATATTAGTCATATTACTAGGATTCCTTATTATCCTCAAGGACAAGGTATTGTGGAACAGGCCCATGGAACCTTAAAACAATATCTTCAAAAAATAAAAAAGGGGGAATTATATCCCTGTATACCACAAAATTATTTAAATCATGCTTTTAATTTTAAAATTGTAAAATTTGGATGTCAGGGAACTCTCTGAGTATGGGGAAGAGAGTATGTTTGTGGGTTTTTTTCTGTAGGATGCTGAAGGAGTGTGCTAGCTGCCAGAGTGGTTAATGGGACATGCTGATGCTGGACAAATAATGATGCTGATCATGAGCTTAGAGACTGCCCTGACAAAGATGATAGGGAAACTGTATTGGGCCTATGTCCCTGATCCATCCCTTTTACACCCAGTTGTATGGGAAGGCCCAGAAGTTGTAGTAATGGTAAGCAACACTAAGTTGATGGCTGTGCCTGATGGAGGAAATTTCACTATCAGTAGAGAAATTAATTATCAAGGGTCAAGAACTGGTGTCTCCACATGCTTTTCAAAGTGGAATGCTACTGGAGGTCTGAGAGTATCTCCTACTACATTGCAAGGAAAAGGTTTTGACTCATGAAAAGATGTTTTAAATAGCAGTGGAGTAACTTTACCCACTGGCCTAGAGGCTTCGAAATAACCAGGCAACACAGCATTTTCTGCATTGTGTGATGAGGGAATGCACAAATATCACAATTCCCTGGAAAAGTTGTCTGAAGAATAAACCTGTGCTTTCTCGGCCTCATGGGACTTACCTCAAGATTTTGGACTGGTCAGAATATAGAGAAATGGCTAGTATGACTACTTATGCTACAGGCTCTCCATCTCCATCTATCCTTCCCTCATCAGCATTGTCTGCTGGACTCTGGTGGACTCACACAGGTTATCATCAAGGATATGTATGGAAGTTGTGTGCTGCCATAGATGATGTGATTGCTCAGCCTGAAAGATCAAGTCCAGGTGGGATGGAAGGGCCTATTGCAGCATGTGTTTACATGCCTTATGTCCTATTAGTAGGAAATATTAGCATTATTCTACATTCTGAAAATAATAATTTTGATTTGTCTTGTGTTGACTATAATTTGACAAATTGTGTATTAAAAGCCTCTTCTAAGCAGTCTGTAATGATTTCCCAACAAACTGATTTTTGTGATGGTTCCTATAAATATTACTGAAGATTGGTTTGATGACAAGGGTTTATAGGTAATTGAAGAGTTAACAAAGGCATTAGCCAGGCCTAAATGCATGATTGTTTTAATTATAGTAGGTGAGTATCTTTGATTACTTTAGTAGCCACTGCTACTACAGCTGTTACTGCCCTATCCCAAAGTGTTCAAACAGTTCATTTTGTATATGATTTATTCAGAAATGTTTCTATGGCATTGCATACTCAGAAGGATTATGTGCAGCTCTAAATGAAGTGTATTGCTTTTATATTGATCATTCAGGAGTAGTTAAGGACTCTATGGCCAAAGTTAGGGAAAATGAAGAGAGACGGGGAACAGAATCAAGAATGGTTTGAATCTTGGTTCACTACTTCCTCATAGTTGACAACTTTGATTTCAACTTTATTTAGACTCTTGACCAGTATTTTGCTATTTTAACCTTTGGACCTTTGGATCTTAAATAGATTGGTTGCCTTTATACATGATTGCTTTCAGCAAGTTCAGCTATTTACCATGGCAGTTATTAATCACTATGAAGAAATGCATTAAGTACATACTTAGCTTTGATACACTTTTCATGGCTTTAGTCTCACTGAGAAAGATTGTGCTATAGAGGGCCAGTTAGTCAATGATGGGTAAGAGCTTACATGGGTAACCCAACCTAAGACAGGCACAATCTCCTGGCCAATATTTGCCCTAGCAGGTATTATGGAAAACAAGAAAACCTTGTGTCCTTGTCCAGAAGCTAGTACTGTCATTTAAAAATAAAAAGGGGGGAACTGTGGCCTCCCAAGCTTGTACAGGCTGAGTAGACCTTTAATATTTACCAGGCAGGCTAAACAGATCATGGCTAAGAAGATCTTGAGTATTTACAGTGATAGGCAGGCTAAACGGACCTTGAATGATAGGCTTTATCTGCTTGAACAGATACATCTGCCTTGGCTGCAGCTCTGAGCTTTGATGTACTGGAAATAATGAGCTGGCAAGAAATGGAAGCTTATCGGATTGGCTGCTGTGCTGTTGTTAACCCACATTACTGTTCTGGGAATGGGTTTTGTGTTTTTTTTCCCTTTATATATGCTGTGCTGAATATTAAACTTCGAGCCTTGAACAGAATCTCGTCTTGTCTTCATCTTCTCTCCTCCACTGTCCTTTCATTTCCAGACCTCCTTTCAGGTGAAAACTGCTCAACTATAAAGCTGATGGTCGGCTACACTGAGAATCTGACACTTTCTTCTCCCCTTTGTGTAAACTAGACATAGGGACAGGCAAAACAAACACATACACATGCACACACACACAGAGAGAGAGAGAGAGAGAGAGAGAGAGAGAGAGAGAGAGAGAGAGAGAGAGAGAGAGAATAAAAATTAAGACTACTAAAAAAAAAATCAAGGCATGGTACTACACACATTTAACCCCAGCACTTGAAAAGAAGAGGTATGTGGATCTCTATGAGTTTGTGGCCAGCCTGGTCTACATACTGAGTTTTTGGACAGCCAAAGATGAATGTGAGACACTGCATAATTGGGGCACCACCCAAATTTTCATATAGTTTTTACTCAGTTTATGCCCTGCTGTATGGCAGAAAATCGCAGTGTGGAGACTGCCTGCCTGAATGCTCATCAATGTACTTTTTGAGACAATGTATTGACGTAATGAGTACCTTTGGCTAGCCTGGAACTTACAGTGTAGACCAGGCTGAATTTAAACTCACAGAGACCTGCCTGACTCTGCCACCCAAGTGCTAGGATTGAAGACATTTATGATAAAGAAAGAAAATACCTAGAAGCATAGCAATTGTAAAAGAAGATATATAATTACCTTTGTTGATATATTATATAAAACTTAATCTGGGAAATCCAATGTAAACTGTGATAAGACAATCAACAATGTGATAAAAATTGTAAAAGAAGTCAAACTATATTTGCATATGAGATGGAATAGTATAAAATAGGGACTCCAAATATTCTCTGAGAGAACTGATACAGCTGATAAACAGCTCCAGCAAAGTGGCTGGAAACAAAGTTAACTTCAAAAAATCAGTAATTTGTATCCTTTATATAAGCCTTTACAATAGCCACAAATAACATAAAATATCTTCTGTAACTCAAATGAAACAGAAAGTAGAATTTAAGACACATTAAGAACTGAATAATACTATTTCTGCTTAGGAGATAGAGACCAAGGAAAACAGAATGGTCCATGATGAAGCCAGAGGACAGCCATGAAAAGAGAACATTATTCTAGATATTAAGGAAGCCAAGAAAATCCTACATGGGATAGAAAAAAAAAACTTTATATCTTTGTGCAACTGGAAAATTTCCTAAAAAGTATAAATTGCAAACTGATTATTCACCATGTCAGTGTAAATTGAAACAAAATGTAATACCATTTCATAATGACAATGTGATAAAAGTTAACTGTAACAATGACTAAGTAATTTGTACAGATTACATCCTTTAGATACTGTATTGAGGCCCCAATTATTCAAATGTAATTTAGAAAATAATTTGGTGGGTACTGACAAACTAATATTTCTTACTATGATAATACTTATAAATTGAAATTCTACATAATCTGTATGCATATATACCAGTAGACTAATCTAGAAATAGACGAAATTTCACTTCTAATAGGAAAATGACAAAAGTCCCAAATTCTATCATGAAGAGAATCTGGAGTTAATTGAAACAATTTTAGGTATAGACATTTAATATGCATCAGAGGTAAAGATTGAAAATGGCTTCATTCTTGACTACTATATGTGTAAACTCCTAAAGCAGGCTTAAGAAAGGCAGTAAATCAGTGACTTAGGTGAGAGCACCATCTTGTATCCCAGGTCTCTCAGAGATCAGTCCACTCAGGAAAGCACATGGGACACAGAAGCAACAGAGCTTCCTGGACAGGGTCTCTTCAGGCCTTCATCTTCACCCAGGAGGTAGATCTGAGACCCAGACCTGTGGGCACCTTCGGTGCCAGAGGAGACTCTGCCTCCAGGGTGGGCTCTGACCCCAGGACTCAGGTAAGAGCACCATCTTGTATCCTGGGTTTCTCAGAGACCAGTCCACAAAGGAGAGCCTGTGGGACACAGAAGCAACAGAGCTTCATGGACAGGGTACCTTTGGGCCTTTATCTTCATACTGGAGGCAGAGCTGAGCTCCAAACTCTGTGCACTTTCCTTCACAGATGAGAGCTTGTGTGCAGTGAGTGCTGTGACCACTGGGAATCAGGAGAGAGTTGGACTCCAGGAGTGCTGACAGAGGCTAACATTTTCACAGGAGGAACAAGCTCCAGCCAGAGATGACTAGAACATCTAAGACCAGAGATTACCAGATGGCAAAGGCAAACTTAAGTATCTTCCTAACAGAAACCAAGACCATTGAGCATCATCAGAACCCAGCACTCTCACCACAGCGAGTCCTGGATACCCCAACACACCTGAAAAGCAAGATTCAGATTAAAAATCATATCTCATGATGCTGGTAGAGGATTTTAAGAAGGGCATTAATAACTCACTTAAAGAAATACAGGAGAACACTGCTAAACAGGTAGAAGTCCTTAAAGAGGAAGCACAAAAATCCCTTAAAGAATTACAGGAAAACACAACTAAATACGTGATAGAATAGAACAAAACCATCCAAGATCTAAAAATGGAAGTAGAAACAATAAAGAAAACCAAAAGTGAGACAATTCTGGAGATAGAAATCCTAGGAAAGAAATCAGGAACCATAGATGCAAGCATCAGCAACAGAATACAAGAGATGGAAGAGAGAATCTCAGATGCAGAAGATTCCATAGAAAACATGGACACAGCAATCAAAGAAAAGGCAAAATGCAAAAAGATCCTAACTCAAAACATCCAGGAAATCCAGGGCACAATGGGAAGACCAAACCTAAGGATAATACGTAAAGATGAGAATGAAGATTTTCATCTTAAAGGACCATTAACTCTTGTCAACAAAATTATAGAAGAAAACTTCCCTAACCTAAAGAAAGAGATGCCTATGAACATACAAGAAGCCTACAGAACTCCAAATAGACTGGACCAGAAAAGAAATTAATTCCAACACATAATAATCAGAACAACAATTAAAGCAGTCCTAAGAGGAAAACTCATAGCTCTGAGTGCCCCCAAATAGAAACTAGAGAGTATATATTAGCACCTTGACAGCATACCTAAAAGCTCTAGAACAAAAGGAAGCAAATTCACCAAAGAGGAGGAGGCAGCAGGAAATAATCAAACTGAGGGCTGAAATCAACCAAGTGGAAACAAAAAGAACTATACAGAAAATCATCCAACCCAGGACCTTTTTATTAGAGAAAATCAACAAGATAGATAAACCCTTAACCAGACTATCGAGAGGACACAGGGACAGTATCCTAATTAACAAAATTAGGAATGAAAAGGGAGACATAACAACAGAACCTGAGGAAATAAAAAACATCATCAGATCCTACTAGAAAAGGCTATACTCAACAAAACGGGAAAATCTAGGTGAAATGGAAATTTTTCTAGACAGATACCAGGTACCAAAGTTAAATCAGGATCAGATTAAAGATCTAAACACTCCCATATCCCCTGAAGAAACAGAAGCAAACATTAATAGTCTCCCAACGAAAAAAAGCCTAGGACCACGTGGGTTTAGTGTAGAGATCTATCAGACCTTCAAAGAGACCTATTTACAATTCTCCTCAAACTATTCCACAAAAGAGAAACAGAAGGTACTCTACCCAATTTATTCTATGAAGCCACAATTACTCTGATACCTAATCCACATAAAGACCCAACAAAGATAGAGAACTTCAGACCAATTTCCCTTATGAATATCAATGCCAAAATAGTCAATAAAATTCTCTGTAACCAAATCCAAGAACAAATCAAAATGATCATCCATAATGATCAAGTAGGCTTAATCCCAAGGATGAAGGGATGGTTTAATATATGGAAATCCACCAACGTAATCCACTATATAAACAAAGACAACGACCACATGATCATCTCATTAGACGCTGAGAAAGCATTTGACAAAATCCAACTCAGATTCATGATAAAAGTCTTGGAAAGATCAGGAATTCAAGACCCATTCATAAACATAATAAAAGCAATATACAGCAACCCAGTAGTCAACATCAAAATAAATGGAGAGAATTTTGAAATAACCCACTAAAATCAGGGACTAGGCAAGGCTGCCCACTTTCTCCATACCTAGTCAATATAGTACTTGAAGTCCTATCCAGAGCAATTAGACAACAAAAAGAGATCAAAGGGATAGGAAGAAGTCAAATTATCACTATTTGCAGATGATATGATAGTATTGATATGATAGTATATATAAGTGACCCTTCAAATTCCACCAGAGAACTCCTAAACCTCATAAACAGATTCAGTGCAGTAGCTGGATATAAAATTAACTCAAACAGATCAGTGGCCTTTCTCTACACAAAGGATAAACAGGCTGAGAAAGAAATTAGAGAAACAACACCCTTTACAATAGTCACAAATAATATAAAATACCTTGGTGTGACTCTAAGGAAGTGAAAGTATGATAAGAACTTCAAGTCTCTGAAGAAAGAAATTGAAGAGGATCTCAGAAGATGGACAGATCTCCCATGCTCATGAATTGGCAGGATTAACATAGTAAAAATGGCTATCTTGCCAACAGTAACCTAGAGATTCAGTGTAATCCCCATCAAAATTCCAACTCAGTTCTTCACAGAGTTAAAAAGGGCAATTTGCACGTTCATCTGAAATAACAAAAAACCTAGGTTAGCAAAAACTATTCTCAACATTAAGAAAACCTCCGGGGGGACATTTAAAGAACCTCTGACCTCAAGCTGTACTACAGAGCAATTGTGATTAAAAGTGCATAGTACTGGTAGAGCAACAGACAGATAGATCAATGGAATAGAACTGATGACCCAAAAATGAACCCACACACCTGTGGTCACTTGATTTTTGACAAAGGAGCTAAAAACATCCATTGGAAAAAAGGCAGCATGTTTAAGAAATTGTGCTGGATCAACTGGCAGTTATCATGTAGAAGAATGTGAATGGATCCATTCTTATATCCTGTACAAAGCTCAAGTCTAAGTGGATCCAAGAACTCCACATAAAACCAGAGACACTAAAACTTGAGGAGAAAGTGGGGAAAAGTCTCAAAGATATGGGCACAGAGGAAAAATTCCTGAAGAGAACAGCAAAGACTGGTGCTGTAAGATAGAGAATCAACAAATGCAACCTCATAAAATTGCAAAGCTTCTGTAAGGCAAAAGACACTGCCAATAAGACAAAAAGGCCAACAACAGATTGGGAAAGTATCTTTACCAAACCTAAATCTGATAGGTGACTAATATCCAATATATACAATAAGATAAGAAGCTGGATTCTAGAAAATCAAATAACTCTATTAAAAATGGGGTACAGGGCTAAACAAAGAATTCTCAACTGAGGAATACCGAACGGCTGAGAAACACCAGATAAAATGTTCAACATCCGTAGTCATCAGGGAAATGCAAATCAAAACAACCCTGAGATTCCCCCTGACACCAGTCAGAATGACTAAGATCAAAAATTCATGTGACAGCAGATGCTGGTGAGGATGTGGAATAAGAGGAACACTTCTCCATTGCTGGTGGGATTGCAAGCTTGTACAACCACTCTGGATCAGTCTGGCAGTTCCTCAGAAAATTGGATATAGTACTACCAGATGATCCAGCAATACCTTTCCTAGGCATATACCCAGAAGATGTTCAAACTTGTAATCGAACATGCTCCACTATATTCATAGCAGCCTTATTTATAATATCCAGAAGATGGAAAGAACCCAGATGTCCCTCAACAGAGGAATGGATTCAGAAAATGTGGTACATTTTCACAGTGGAGTACTACTCAGATATTATAAACAATAAATTTATGAAATTCTTAGGCAAATGGATGGATCTGGAGGATATCATCCTGAATGAGATAACCCAATCACAAAAGGACTCACATAGTATGCACTCAGTGATAAGTGGATATTAGCCCAGAAACTTAGAATACCTAAGATACTATTTGCAAAACACATGAAACCCAAAAAGAAGGAAGACCGAAATGTGGATACTTCATTCCTCTTTAGAATGAGGAACAAAATACCCATGGAAGGAGTTACAGAGACAAAGTTCAGAGCTGAGGCAGAAGGAAGAACCATCCAGAGACTGCCCCACCCAGGGATCCATCCCATAAACAACCACCAAACCCAGACAATATTGCATATGCCAGAAAGAGTTTGCTGACAGGACCCTGATATAGCTATCTCTTGTGAGGCTCTGCCTTTGCCTGTAAATACAGTGGTGGATGTTCATAGTCATCTATCGGATGGAACACAGGGTCCCTAATAAAGGGGTTAGAGAAAGGACCCAAGGAGTTAAAGGGGTCTGCAACCCTATAGGAGGAACAACAATATGAACTAACCAGTACCCCCAGAGCTTGTGTCTCTAGTTGAATATGTAGCAGAGGATGGCCTAGTGGGCCATCAATGTGATGAGAGGCCCTTGGTTTTGTGAAGATTATATGCCCTAGTACAGGGGAATGCCAGGGTCAGGAAGCAGGAGTGGGTGGGTTGGGGAACAGGGCTGGTGGAGGGTATAGGGGACTTTTGAGATAGCATTTTAAATATAAGGAAGAAAATATCTAATAAAAATATTTTAAAGAAAAAAGACAAAAGGCGGTAAATCAGAGAATACATAAAGGTTATCATTACATAAGATTTACAACTGACAATTTTGATGAATATCTGAAGAATGAAAACTGGTATTTAAGACAGAGCAAAGAAATCAACACAAAGCTTACAATGAGGTTTCCCTCCAGAGAAATTCAATGAAAGAAACATGCTTGAAGATGGGAAATGGGTAGCTTCAACTATTAAAATATTTCTTAAGGAAAGTGACATAAATGATTGCTTATATAATGTAAACTATCTTAAGAAGCTATGAGATTTTAAGGCATTATAACACCATGTAATTATAACTCAAAATCAAGTAATATATCTGTATTGTTTTTTGAGAGATTACTGGATAATAAATAGTCTCCATTAACCATACAATGATTGGCACAGTGTACCCATTTACAACACACTTGAATGTCTGAACATTTAATCAGCAACATATATTTGATGAACAGTTACTTAATCTTTCAATAAGCTCCAACCAGGATGTAAGATTATTGCCATCCACGTGGAACTGCCCCTGAAGCATTCTATGTTTTTCTCACTGTATTGCTTGGCTTGCAACGTAATGATACATGGCTTCAAGAGGGAGCCTGACTCAAAAAAACAGGGATTTCTTTATGCTCATGGTGTCAATCTACCTGGTAGCTTTTCAGAGTGGAGTGTCTTCCTATTTAAGGCGGTAAGAAAAAATGAGTGTATAGTTTCAGATACTTTAAACACAAATGATCTTTTGCCCATCAACTACTACATTTGGAACAAACTTATTTTACCTAGCTCAAAGCAGATTCCAATGGAAACTTTTATGCTGTTTGTAGTCAAATAGAAGCAACTCGGTCTAATATGATGTAAGTTTACATAAGTGAAAGATAAACAATAATTGAGACAGAAAGTAGACTCAGAATACCTTAAATGTATCTTAGTCTTATGATGGTACTGTGTCCAATGTTACAGTATGCAAACAGTCACTGGAGTTAAAAACTATGACCCACTTTGGTAATGTATCCATTTTTGAGTTTGTTTTGACTATGATTGAACAGTGATTCTTCTCAATATTGTAAGCTCCAACTCGAGATTGCCCTTGTCATGATCTTGCAATTATGTTCAAAGCAAATTTTGGGCTAGATAAAAGCAAATACATAAAAAAATAAAAACCCACATGGTCTAGGATGCAAAATTCTATGACTCTCCATGTTCTGTGAAATTCCTGGCCTTATACCTCTTCTAAATACGCACATCTACCATCATTCCATTCCTTCCTTGAAAATAGATTCCAATGGGTAGAAATTATATCTTTCACTATCTGAAGATAATTTGAAACTCCTAACTATAATAGAGAAAAGCACTTCCCATGGAGGGTATTTGCTCTGTCTGGAGACTTTGATGTGTTGGATATCCTCAAAGTAAAGATGTCTGTGTTTCCACTGTGACTCTTCCTAATTGTTCATCCATTTTGTGCCACATGAGCATAGAGAAGAACATAACCCTTCCAAGACTCTGAAATTTTTGTGTATATTTTATTGATATTGAGGCCCTTCAGAAAGGAGAAGCAGACCATGAAATTTCTGTTTTAAAATCATGATTACATGGAAATTTATTTGTATTGAATACAGTCATTCTGCATATGACTAACAGAGAGGAAGCACATATTTAAACATCAGTTACTTTTGTTTCCATACAAATGATTTTCTTGCATTCTTAAACTTATTCTTTCCCAGTCCTGTTACATTATGTTAAACAACGAAAAATAAAAAGTGAAAAAACTGTGATTGAAAGAAACCTCTAGTAGACACATCAAATTCACTTTTAGTTGGCAACTCTATAACCTGTGATGGCTTGATTAACTGTGTCTAGTTGGCTACAAGGTGAGCAGAGACACAGTTAAATTGGAGTTGCCATTGTTTGGTGAAATGCATTGACTTCACACCACTCATTTGTATATTCCAATATGGTTTATTTTATACAAATCACAATTAATTCTTTTGTCTAAGGAGAAATTCACTTAAAGAACTTCTTTCTCGATTGGCCACCTGACCTCAGTAGCATAGCATTTGGGAATAAAGATAAAGCCCAGTAAGCTAGCACTGGAGGCTAGAATTGAAACAATTTCCACAGCCACCATTGTTTTGCCTGTGGAGCTCAGGTAAGTGGGTATGAAACAGATCCACACACTGCAGACAACAAGCATGCTGAATGTGATTGTTTTTGCCTCATTGAAGCTGTCAGGAAGCCTTCTCACCAGAAAAGCAATAAGCAAGCTGAGACTGGCCAGAAACCCCAAGTACCCTAGAACCTAATAGAAGGCAAAGGTTGACCCCTCGTTACACAAGAGAATGATTTGACCAAACTCTGAGTGCATGTCAACATCAGGGAAAGGGGGATATGTTCCCAGCCAGACTGCACAGATGCACACTTGAATGATGGAACCACAGCAGACTATAGCATTTGAGAGTCGGGTTACCATCCCCATTTTTAAGATGCTTCCTGGCTTAATTGTTTTGAATGCCACAACCACAATGAAGGTCTTTGCCAAGATTGCAGAAAGGGCAATGGAAAATACAACCCCAAAAATCATTTGTCTCAAGACACAAGTGACTCTTCTAGGTTCACCAGTGAACATTAGTGAGCAAAAGAAACAGAGCATTAGAGAAATGAGGAGGAGATAACTGAGATTTCTGTTATTTGCTCTGACAATGGGTGTGTCTCTATAGTGAATAAATAATCCTAAAATCATAGCTGAAAAAGCACCAAAACTAGTGGCCATGGAGACCAAAATGGCTCCCAGAATATCTTCATGGGACAAAAATGCTGTAATTTTAGGAAGACACTGATTTCTCTGCTTATTTGGATATTGATCTTCAGGACACTTGATGTATTGATCCATATCTGAAAATGAGGCAGATTGTTTTTTTACATTCCACCCATCACTCTCCAGATGTACTTATGGGACATATATCTTGAGCAGAACGTTTGTTTGCTTCTAGTAGTAATGTCCCTGGATACATGAACTAAGCCATTATATTGAGAAACAATAGATGAATAGGTTAATATTTTTGAGAGAAAAATGCAAATATGATACACCATATCCATAATATATTCAGAAAGTGAGTGGACTTGAACATATGAGAAAATCAGAAATGTAGAAGTGATGGTGAAGAAAATCAGACACCATGAAAATTATATTTGATTACTTAGAAAAAAGTACATTTTGAAGCTTTTACTCTTTTTCCTTTTGTTATTAGTAATGGTTTTTATTATTGAGAATATCATACACGTATATCATGTTTTTTGATCAAGTCTACCAGCAATTTCTTCCCTCTGCAACTCCTTCTCTTTGTCCCTCCAAAAATCTTTTCTCACAACCATACTTACTTTTTTTTTAGCCTTATGAATTCAGTTAATGCTGACTGTATGCATATAAATATAGGGCCATCTACCAGAACATAGGGGGCCTATCAGGACCACATATCTGAAAAAAAACAAATAAAACAGAACCCTGTTTCTTTCTCTCCAGCACCCATAAACTGCTAATAGCTTCTAGCTAGAGGTGAGAGTTAGTGATCCTGTATGCCTTCTATGCTGGGATTTTGTCTGATTTGATATGGCTTGATTTAGTGCATGCCTCTGTGAGTTTTTCTGCTCCAGGACCCTATCATGTCTGACAAATTCTGCTTCCCTACAGACATCCTCTCTGTGAGTCTTAAGACCTTTCTGCCATCTCTACCACAATGATCCTTGGTGCTCTTATCCCTGGAGAGCTCTTGGATGTTTTCATGAAAGATGGCAGGAGTCATCTATAAGAAGCTAACAACTAGCATGTGACCTTCTGACATGGATTCGCATAGATTTGCCCTACTAGGTTACACTAAAGAAATTATATATGAAGAAAGATTTCTGATACTAATATGCTTGTCCTTTTATTATACACATAGATACAAACACTCAGAAACACACATACACAGACACACACACACATATATATCACCATGTATTAGCCCCTTTGGAAAGATTTCTGCAGATTAACAAAAATGTAGTCTCTTGTAGTGATTCTATATAGGCAAAGAGGTAATTTCTTAATTCTTAGTGATAATTCTGTAATAATCCATAAAATTATACTAGCATTATTAAATCCCATATAATAGGAGTACTAGTAAGTCCTCTTTGATATTAAACGTACAGTGAGAACTCTGCCAGCCTTCAAGTGTAACCGGTAAGTTGATTCAGAGAAACTAGGCATCTTCAATTTAGAACACATTCCAAAAGGTTCTAAAACAATTATCCAAAGGGAACTAATGATTTAGTATATGTGCCAGGACACAAAATAAAATATTGACTGGGTTTATCTACACCAAACTTCAATAACATAGTAACAAAACTTATGGATTTTAAATTTCTGTGAACCTGTAGTGCTAATGGCAGAGAATAGACATTGGGTTTTAATATAAAAGAAAGTCTGTTGAGAACTTCTTATTCAACTTATAATTTGAATTTATATTGTACTTTCAGTGAAGTTTTTTTTTAAAAAAACATGTTTGGAAAACCCATGTGAACTATTCCCCTAGAAAAGGTACAAAAAACTAGGGAATACCTTGTAGAACATTATTACATCAAAGCAGGAGAAAAGAGCAAGATAGGAAAATAGACAGCAGAGTAGAATAACTTAGAAAGTAAAAGGGAATTTAGAAATTAAAAGGGAACTTGGAAATTAAGAAAAACTTTTTGAACAGAGAATTTTTAGAGAAGAGAATATTTGGAGAAAAACAGAAATAAAGATTAAAATCATTCTTCCACATGTCCCTATTTCTTCCTGAGACATTCACTCATGTTTCCAGCCCTCATGTTTCCACAGAGATAAGAACAAAGGCTACTTTACTTCTATTTTTTTTAATTATTTTTAATTACATATTTTCTTCATTTACATTTCCAATGCTACCCCAAAAGTTCCCCAAATCTCCCCCCCCACCACTCCCATTTCTTGGCCCTGGTGTTCTCTTATACTGGGGCATATAAAGTTTGCAAGACCAATGGGCCTCTCTTTCCACTGATGGCCAACTAGGCCATCTTCTGATACACATACAACTAGAAACACGAGCTCTGGGGGGGGGGGGGTACTGGTTAGTTCATATTATTGTTCCACCTATAGTGTTGCAGATCCCTTTAGCTCCTTGGGTACTTTCTCTAGCTCCTCCATTGGGGGCCCTGTGATCCATCCAATAGCTGACTGTGAGCATCCACTTCTGTGTTTGCTAGGACCCAGCATAGCCTCACAAGAGACAGCTATATCAGGGTCCTTTCAGCAAAATCTTGCTAGTGTGTGCAATGGTGTGGATAAGAGCACTGACTGCTCTTACAGAGGTCCTGGGTTCAATTCCCAGCAATCACGTGGTGATTCACAACTATCGGTAATGGGATCCAATGCCCTCTTCTGGTGTGTCTGAGGACAGCTACAGTGTATTCACTTACATAAGGCTACTTTACTTAATACCTACCTGTTTTAGTATGAGGTACCAAAGGCCAGAGGCTGCAGTTTCTGTCCTCTAGAGGAACTGAGAAAGCAGGCCAGCTACAACTGCAATGTAACTTAGACTTAAGATAGGTAAATGTTTTATTATTGAAAAGCAACACTAAATATCTCACAAGATCAAGTCTGGCTTTCCCTCTCCCCATATACATCTGCTTTCCCTTGTCTGCTACCTCCAAGAATGAATTAGATTTTCAAAGGAGGACTCTGTCAGGAAGGCCTAGAAAATAAAACCTCCTAACATTTCCTGACATCTATGTTTAGGAACTGTGGTATTTTCTTTTGATTCTTTCATTTCAATTTTTACCAAAGGATGTATCTTTTTTTTTTTCAAAATAATGTGGAGGGCCATACATTTTATGTGAATATATTTTCTTAGGATAAAAAAAAAATGCTTGTTTTGATTTTTCTATCCAGGGTCTCTCTGAGATTGGTCCATACAGGATAGGCACAGACCTCAGAAGCAACAGAGTTTCTTGGACAGGGTCCCTTTGGGCCTTCATCTCAGAACTCTGTGCAATTTCCCTACCAGAGAAGAGCTTGCTTCCAGGGAGTGCTCTGACCCTGGGACTTAGATGAGACCTCCATTTTGTATTTGGGGTCCCTCTGAGGCTGTTCCCCACAGGATAGGTGATGGCTGCAGAAGCAACAGAGCTTCTTGGACAGGGTTTCTTCAGGCCTTCATCTTCAGCCAGGAGTCAAAGCTGACCCTCAGACCTCTGTGAACCTTCCTAGCCAGAGGAGAGCTTGACTCCAGGGAGTGCTCTGACCCATGGGACTCAGGAGAGAGCTAATCTCCCAGGAGTGCTGACAGAGACTAACAGACTCATAGGAGGAACAAGCTCCAGCCAGAGACACCTAAATCATCTAACACCAGAGATAACCAGATGGCGAAAGGCAAACATAAGAATCTTGAAACCAAGACTACTTGGCATCATCAGAACCCAGTACACCCACCACAGCAAGTCAAGGATAACCCAACAAACCAGAAAAGCAAGACTCAGATTTAAAATCATATCTCATGATGCTGGTAGAATATTTTAAGAAGGACATTAATAACTTCCTTAAAGAAATACAGGAGAACACAACTAAACAGGTACAATGCCTTAAAGAGAAAACACAAAAATCCTTTAAAGAATTACAGGAAAATACAACCAAACATGTGATAGAATTGAACAAAACCATCCAAGATCTGAAAATGGAAGTAGAAACAATGATGAAAATCCAAAGGGAGATAACTCTAGAGATAGAAATCCTAGGAAAGGAATCAGAGCCATAGATGTAAGCATTACCAACAGAATGAAAGAGATGGAGAAGAGAATCTCAGGTGCAAAAGATTTCATAGAAAACATGGACACAAAAATCAAAGAAAAGGCAAAATGCAAAAAGATCCTAACTCAAAACATCCAGGAAACCCAGGACACAGTGAGAGGACCAAATCTAAGGATAATAGGTATAGATGAGAATGAAGATTTTCAACTTAAAGGGCCAGTAAATATCTTCAACAAAATTATAGAAGAAACTTCCCTAACCTAAAGAAAGAGATGCCCATGAATATATAAAAAAAAAACCTATAGACTCCAAATAGACTAGAACAGAAAAGAAATTCCTCCCTACACATAATAATCAGAACAACAAATGCACTAAATAAAGATAGAATATTAAAAGCAGGAAAGGAAAAAGGTCAAGTAACATATAAAGACAGACCTACTATAATTACACCAGCCTTCTCACCAGAGACTATGAAAGCCAGAAGATCCTGGCAGATTTTATACAGACCCTAAGAGAACACAAATGGCAGCCCAGGCTACTATACCCAGCAAAACTTTCAATTACCTTAGATGGAGAAACCAAAGTATTCCATGACAACTTCAAATTCACACAATATCTTTCCACGAACCCAGCCCTTCAAAGAATAATTAAGGGAAAATGCCAACACAAGGAGGAAAACAATACCCTAGAAAAAAAGCAAGAAAGTAATCCTTCAACAAACTTGAAGAAGATAGCAACAAGAACAGAATCCCAACTCTAACAACAAACATGACAGGAAGCAACATTTACTTTTCCTTAATATTTCTTAATATCAATGGACTCAGTTCGCCAATAAGAAAACATAGACTAATGGACTAGCTACATAAACAGGACCCAAAATTTTGTTGTATACAGGAAACTCACCTCAGGGACAAAAGCAGACACTACCTCAGAGTAAAAGGCTGGAAAATAAGCTTCCAAGCAAATGATTTGAAGAAACAAGCTGGAGTAGCCATTCTAATATCAAATAAAACCAACTTCCAACCAGAAGTTATCAAAAAGAAAGAAAGAAAAAAAAACATGGAGGGGCACATCATACTAATCAAGGTAAAATCCACGAAGATGAACTATCAATTCTGAATATCTATGCTCCAAATGCAAGGGCAGCCACATTCATTAAAGAAACTTTAGTAAAGCTCAAAGCACATATTGCAAAACACACAATAATAGTCAGAGATTTAACACCACACTCTCATTAATGGACAGATCCTGGAAACAGAAACTAAACAGGGACACAGTGAAACTAACAGAAATTATGAACCAAATGGATTTGACAGATATTTATAGGACATTTTATCCTAAAACAAAAGGATATACATTCTTCTTAGCACTTCATGGTACCTTCTCCAAAATTGACCATATAGTTGATCACAAAACAGGCCTCAACAGATGCAAAAATACTGAAACAATCCCATGGATCTTATCAGATCACCACAGACTAAGGCTGATATTCAATAACAGCATAAATAATAGAAAGGCTATATACACATGGAAGCTGAACAATTCTCTAATCAATGATAACTTGGTCAGGAAAGAAAGAAAGAAAGAAAGAAAGAAAGAAAGAAAGAAAGAAAGAAAGAAAGAAAGAAAGAAAGAAAGAAAGAAAGAAAGAATTAAAGACTTTTTAGAGTTTAATGAAAATGAAGCCACAACATACCCAAACTTATGTCACACAATGAAAGCAGTCCTAAGAGGAAAATTCATAGCTCTGAGTGCTGCCAAAAAGAAACTAGAGAGAGCATAAACAAGCAGTTTGACAGCACACCTGAAAGCTCTAGAACAAAAAGGATGCAAATTTACCAAAGAGGAGTAGACTGCAAGAAATAATCAAACTCAGGGGCGAAATCAACCAAGTGGAAACAAGAAGAACTACTCAAAGAATCAACCAAATGAGGAGCTGGTTCTTTGAGAAAATCAACAAGATAGATAAACCCTTAGCCAGACTCACTAGGGGGCACAGGGACTGCATCCTAAATAACAAAATCAGAAATAAAAAGGGAGACATAACAACATATGCTGAAGAAATCCAAAATACCATCAGATCTTTCCACAAAAGGCTATACTCAACAAAACTGGAAAACCTGGATCAACCTGAGGACTGAAATCAACCAAGTTGAAACAAAAAGAAATGTACAAAGAATCAACCAAACTAGGAGCTGGTTCTTTGAGAAAATCAACAAGATAGATAAACCCTTAGCCATAGTATCAAGAGGGCACAGGGACAGTATCCTAATTAACATCATAAATGAAAAGGGAGACATAATAGAATCTGAGGAAATCCAAAACATCATCAGATCCTACTACAAAAGCCTATACTCAACAAAATTGGCATAGACAACTTCCTAGACAGATACCAGATACCAAAGTTAAATCAGGATCAGATTAATGATCTAAACACTCCCATATCCCCTAAAGAAATAGAAGCAGTCATTAATAGTCTTCCAACCAAAAAAAAAAAAAAAAAAAAAAAACCAGGATCAGATGGGTTTAGTGTAGAGTTCTACCACACCTTCAAAGAAGACCTAATTCCAATTCTCCTCAAATCGTTCCACAAAATAGAAACAGAAGGTACTGTACCCAATTCATTCTATGAAGCCACAATTACTCTGATACCTAAACCACAGAAAGACCCAACATAGAAAGAGCAATTCAAACCACTTTCCCTTATGAATATTAATGCAAAAATACTCAATAAAATTCTCTGTAACCAAATCCAAGAACACATCAAAATGATCATTCATCATGATCAAGTAGGCTTCATCCCAGGGATGCAGGGATGGTTTAATATAAGGAAATCCTTCCACATAATCCAATATAAAAAAATCAAAGACTAAAACCACTTGATCATCTCATTAGATGCTGAGAAAGCATTTAACAAAATCCAACACCCATTCATGATAAAAAAAAATCTTGAAAAGATCATGAATTCAAGGCCCATACCTAAACATAATAAAAGCAATATACAGCAAACAAGTAGCCCACATCAAACTAAATGGAGAGAAACTGGAAGCAATCCCACAAAAATCAGGTACTAGACAAGGCTGCCCACTTTCTCCCTACCTATTAAATATAGTACTTAAAGTTCTAGCCAGAGCAATTAGACAACAAATGGAGATCATGGGGATAAGAATTGGAAAGGAAGAAGTCAAAATATCACTATTTGCAGATAATATGATAGTATATATAAATGACCCTTAAAATTCCACCAGAGAACGCCTAACCCTGATAATCAACTTCAGTGAAGTAGCTGGTTATAAAATTAACTCAAAGAAATCAGTGGCCTTTCTCTTCACAAAGGATAAATAGGCTGAGAAAGAAATTAGAGCAACAACACACTTCACAACAGTCACAAATAAAATAACATACCTTGGTGTGACTCTAACTAAGGAAGTGAAAGATCTGTATGATAAGAACATCAAAACTCTGAAAAAAGAAATTAAAGAAGATCTCAGAAGATGGAAGGATCTCCCATGCTCATGGATTGGCATGATTAATATAGTCAAAAAAAGCTATTTGCCTAAAGCAATCTACAGATTCAATGCAATGCCCATTACAATTTGAATTCAATTCTTCATAGTTAGAAAAGGGCAATTTGCAAATTTATCTGGAATAACAAAAATCCTAGGATAGCAAAAAGTATTCTCAACAATAAAAGAACCTCTGGTGGAATCACCATCCCTGACCTCAAGCTGTACTACAAAGCAATTGTGAAAAAAAAAAAAAAAAAAACCAAACAAAAAAACCTCCATGGTACTGGTACAGCGACAGACAGGGAGATCAATGGAATAGAATTGAAGATCCAGAAACAAACCCACACACCTATGGTCACTTGATCTTTGACAAGGGAGCTAAAACCATCCAGTGGAAAAAACACACATTTTCAACAAATGGTGCTGGCTCAACTGGTGGTTATCATATAGAAGAATGTGAATTGATCCATTCTTATCTCCTTGTACAAAGCTCAAGTCTAAGTGGATCAAGGAACTCCACATAAAACCAGAGACACTGAAACTTATAGAGGTGAAAGTGGGGAAGAGCCGCAAATATATGGGCACAGAGGAAAAATTCCTGAACAAAACACAATTGTTTGTGTTGTAAGTTCAAGAATAGATAAATAGGACCTCATAAAATTGCAAAGCTTCTGTAAGGCAAAAGATACTGTCAATAAGACAAAAAGGCCACCAACAGATTGGGAAAATGTCTTTATCAATCCAAAATCCCATAGGGAAATAATATCCGATATATATATAAAGAACACAAGAAATTGGATTCCAGAAAACCAAATAAGCCTATTTAAAAATGAAGTACAGAACTAAACAAAGAACTCTCAACTGAGGAATACCGAATGACTAAGGAGCATCTGAAAAAAATGTTCAACATCCTTAATCAATAGGGAAATGCAAATCAAAACAACCCTGAGATTCCACCTCAAACCAGTCAGAATGGCTAAGATCAACAACTCAGGTCACAGCAGATGCAGACAAGGATGCAGAGAAAGAGGAACACTTCTCCATTGCTGGTGGGATTGTAAACTGGTACAACCACTCAGGAAATCAGTTTGGTGTTTCCTAAGAAAATTGGATATAGTACTACTCAAGTATCCAGTAATACCACTCCTGGGCATAGACCCAGAAGATGTTCCAACTGGTAATAAGGACACATGCTCCACTAGGTTCACAGCAGTCTTATTTATAATACCCTGAAGCTAGAAAGAACCAAGATGTTCCTCAACAGAGGAATGATACAGGAAATGTGGTACATTTACACAGTGGAGTACTAGTCAACTATTAAAAACAATGAATTTATGAAATTTTTAGGCAATTGGATGCATCTGGAGGATATCATCCTGAGTGAGGTAACTTAATCACAAAAGAACACACATGATATGCCCATGATAAGTGGATACTAGCCCAGAAACTTAGAATACCCAAGATAAAATTTGCAAAACTTGTGAAACTCAAGAAGAAGAAAGACCAAAGTGTGGATACTTCGTTCCTTCTTAGAAGGGGGAACAAAATACCCATGGACAAAGTTACAGAGGCAAAGTTTGGAGCTGAGACTAAAGGATGGACCATTCAGAGACTGCCCCACCCTGGGATCCATCCCATAAAAAAAACACCAAACCCAGACAGTATTGCATATACCAACAACATTTTGCTCACAGCTCTCTGACATAGCTATCTTCTGTGAGGTTATGCCAGTGCCTGGCAAATACAAAAGTGGATGCTCACAGTCATCTATTGGATGGAACAGAGGGTTGCCATAGAAGGAGCTAGAGAAAGTACCCAAGGAGCTGGAGTGGTCTGCAGCTCTAAAGGAGGAACGACTATATGATCTAACCAGTACCAGGATGGCCTGGTGGGCCATAAGTGGGTGGAGAGGCCCTTGGTCTTGGAAAGATTTTATGCCCTAGTACAGGAGAATGCCAGGGCCAGGAAGTGGGTGAGAGTGGGTGGGTTGGGGAGCAGGGGGTGGGGGGAAGGGTATAGGAGATTTTAGAGAGGAAACTAGGAAAGGGGATAACATTTAAAATGTAAATGACGAAAATATCTAATAAAAAAAAAGAAAAAAAGACAAAAAAAAGAAAAGAAATGCTTGGAGGGTTTTTTGTTGGTTTGTTTGTTTGTTTGTGTTTGTTTGTTTGGTTGGTTGGTTGTTTTGCAAGTTCCTTAATACCCTTGATTGAACTCTGATTACAGCTGAATCTAGAGAACCTGGCTAGCATATATAAGGTTCTATTCCCAGCACAAAATTGTGTTAAATGCACTATGATGATAGAAGTATCTGAATGGTCCACAGACTGTACCTAAGAAGTATTCAAGTGGATTACTAAAGGAAATTACAAAAATGTCTCAGGACATTATGTATTCATTGTAGTTGTTGTGTTAAGCCATGTGCATGACTATTAGTGTTGACAGGCAGCCAGATGTCCACAGATTGAAGAAAAAAAATTGACTTTCAGCTATTAAAAATGAGGTCATCGTGAGTTTTGCAGGCAAAAGGATGGAAGTAAGAAATATCATGCTGAGTGAGGTAACCCAGACCCAAGAGGTCATGCTCAAATGATATGTACTCAATGATAAGTGGATATTAGCCAACAAGTACAAAATTACTTTGCACTAAATTAGCCACAAAGACAGGGTCCCCAGTGGTGAGATGGGGTCACTAAATGCCCTCAAAAATTCTGAGCCAGAAATGTTCTTTTCTAAAAGAAATTCAGGGACAAAAATGGAGCAGAGATGGAATGAGAGGCCATCCAGTAGCTGGCACAATTTTGGATCCATCCCATGGTTGGCCACCAAACCATAACATTATTAGTGATGCCATGTTGGGACTGAAGTCAGGACTCTAGCATTGCTGTCTTCAGAGAGGCTCTCCCAGCAGTTTACTGAGACAGAAGCAGATACTAACAGCCACCCATTGACTGAGGTCATAGAATCCAAAGGAAGAGTTAGGAATAAGACTGAAAGAGCTGAAGGGGACGGCAACCCCTTAGGAAGAACAACAATATAAACAAAGCAGATCCCTGGCAACCTCCAGAGACTAAGCCACCAACCAAAGAGCATGCATGGGTTGGTCTGTGGCCCTGTAAGACATATGTAGCAGCCAATTGCCTTGACTGGCCTCAGTGGGAGAGGATTTGCCTAATCCTGTAGAGACTGGATGCCTCTGGAAGGAGGATGATAGAGCATATAGTGCAGTTTAGGGGTGGAGGAGAACCCACTCAGAAACAAAATGTATGTGTATCTTGCATAAAAACTCTGGAAGGGAGACAAGGAATGGGCAACCTTTGGAGTGTAAATAAATCTGTAACACAAATGAGCCAAGTACAATCATATAAACATTTCTTATAAATAATTCTATTCGTTATAAATATCATAAGAATATATCAGAAGTAAAGTATTTAAAAGAAAAAATAAAATTCCTGAAGATGCAGCTATATTACTACTAGGCATATACCCAAAAGATGCTCCAAAATATAACAAGGACATGTGCTCCACTGTGCTTATAGCAGCCTTAGGTATAAAAGCCAGAAGCTTTGAAAGAACCCTTATGTCACTCAAGGAAAGAATGGATACAGAAAGTGTGGTACATTTACACAATATAATACCACACAGCTATTAAAATGATGACTTCACAAATTTTGCAGGCTAGTGGATGGAACTAGAAAATATCATCCTGAGTGTGGTAACACAGACCCAAAGATACATACAAAGTACACACTCACTCTTAAGTGGATATTAGCCCAAAAACTCCGAAAATTCCCTCGTAGGGAACAGGGGGCTGGGAGGAACCACCAGAAAGTCCAGAACCCAGGGATGTGAGCTATTCTGAAGACCCAGTTGGGATATTAACTGCAATACTCAACTGAGGAGAGATAGATCCAAAAGACACCACCTCCAGAACATAGGCATGGCTGCCAGTTGAGGAAACGGGCCACTCACCCATCTCAAAATGTTTGACCCAGAATTGTTCCTGTCTAAAGAAAACTCAGGAACCAAAAAAAAAAAAAAAAAATGGAGCAGAGACTGAAGAAAAGGCGATCCAGAGACTGCCCCACCTTGGGATCCATTCCATGTGCAGACACCAAACCCTAAACACTATTGCTGATGCCAAGAAGTGCTTGCAGACAGGGGCTAGTACAGATGTCCTCTGAGAGGCATTGCCAAGACCAAACTAAGACAGATCCAGGTACTTGCAGCCAGCCATTAGACTGAAGCCAGGGACCACAGTAGAAGAGCTGGGAGAAAGACTAAAGGAACTGAACAATAATGCAACCCCCTATGAAGAATAATATCAACAAGCTTGTCCCCTCAGAGATCCTATGGACTAAACTCCCAACCAAAGATTATACATGGGTGGATCCATGTCTCCTGCTACACATTTAGCAGAGGATTGCCTTATATGGCATCAAAGTGAGGGAAGACACATGGTCTTGTGGAGTCTTGTTGCCTCAGCAAAGGGGGATGCTAGAGGGGTGAGGCCAGAAAGGGTGGGTGGTTGTGGAAGTACTCTCTTACAGTGAAAGGGGAGAGGAGATAGAATGAAGGGTTGGGGGGTGAGACTGGGAAGGGGGACAACACTTGAAATGTAAATATATAAAATAACCTATTTTTTTTTTTAATTTAGTCACAAAATCTCAAAAATAAAATTCTGGTCAGACATGATGAAGCATGCCTTTAAATCCAGCTCTGGTCAAGCAAAGTCAGGAGGATCTTTGTAAGGTTATCTTGGGCAACATAGAAAATTCAAGACCTGTTAAGTAGGCATAGTGAGAAGCTGTCTCAAAAATAAACAAATGGGTAAAAATGAATAATAAAAATGAATCGACTGGGAATCTAATTCACTTCAATAAGATTTAAGTTATTTCACAGAGAATAGTAGGAAACATTAAGCACTGGATCGCTGTTATTTTCAAAAGTTCCCCTTTACAAGGTGATTACTATGTGAGATACAATTCGCTTACAGATGTTAACTCTCTAACATTGTTTAGGGGAAATCATTATTGATCAACTGAAAGATTTTGAAACAAAGACAAATGGTTAATACATTCCTGCCATCAAAGGAAAATTACAAACACCAAATGTGCAGCCAGAGTGTGACCCATGGTTCTTAGTTTAAAAAAAGAAAAGAAAAGAAAAGAGAAGAGAAGAGAAGAGAAGAGAAGAGAAGAGAAGAGAAGAGAAGAGAAGAGAAGAGAAGAGAAGAAAAGAAAAGAAAAGAAAAGAAAAGAAAAGAAAAGAAAAGAAAAGAAAAGAAAAGAAAAGAAAAGAAAAGAAAAGAAAAGGAGAAATGTTTATGTGGCAATCTGAGCTGATAACACAGTAACATAATCAGGAATATGTCCACAGTCTTCACAGTGAAGTTACATGAGTAGAATTATAAGAGACCTCATGCTTTGTGAGGCTCTAAAACTGGATTCAAAAGAAAGACAGTATTAACAATGGTAAATAGCAAAAGAAATATTCTTAGAGTTATAAAACTACAAGTTGTCGTTACTTTTATTTAATTCTTCTTCAATGTTAAATTTTTGAAATTGAATTAATTTTAACAACATGATTTTATCTTATGAATAAATTATTTTTCAGAGTTAAAATGATAATAAAATAGTAAATTATTAAGCACTCCCACAGATCATCAATAAACAATCACTTGATCAATGAGCATTGTTACAATATTCCTATGTTTAATATAAGAATCAGGATGCTTTGTGTACCTGTGGGACATTGTAGAGACTTAGAACTTGGGAGATCTCAGCTGTTATTGCTGTTGAATAGCTTCCTATCACTGCAACCAGCTTATTAGTCTTCTCAGGCCTGCATCTGTAGTTAGGAATTGGTGGTCTCTCTCCTGAGAACAACACCAAAGAACTTTCTGTGGCCTTCATCACAATAAAGTCAACATTGAAGAGATAGAATCCCAAGGACATATTGAAAAGAATATGAGGGTCCTTGTTGATTTTTTTCTATAGCAAAAATCATTGCCAAAATGTGCTGATAATGTTTAGTGAGATCCCTAGGAGGAAAAATTAGAAAGATCATAATTGTGTTCTTTTTCTATATTAATTTTTAATTAAAATAAAATTGCATCCTTTACCTCCATCCCATTTTTCCATGCAGAACCTTTCATGCTACTTCTCAAATTCTGGACTTTTATTTATAAAAGTCTAAGTCTTATAAAAAATATACATAATATACCAAGAAATAAGCAGGATATTCTATATTTTAAATGTGAAGAAATTTGTCTTAGGAAAGAAGATTCATTGTAAAACTTATAATCAAATTCAAAATTTTTATTGTTTTTTTTTTTTTATGCAGAGTCTTGCTTATTCAGCCCAGGCTGAATTTAAGCTCACTACGTTAAACTCAGGCTCACATACCTGCCTCTGCTTCTCAAGTTCTGGGACTAAAGGTTTGTACCAACTCATGCTATCAAATGTAAAATTTTCAATTTTTACTCTGCAATTGTGTATGAGAAATTTAAGTAGAGGAGTAAAGCATGTGGGAAATAGCAAACATTCAAACTTAGTATTTCAGGTGATTTTCAAAATAGAATAAACATAAGGAAAATACACAGTGCTTGATCAACCATAGCAATTTTAAAAGTGTCAAGTAAATTTAAACAGGAAAAATAAAATATTCTCTGTATAATACACTAAATAAGTACAAAGAAAGATTATTCTTAATTGCAAAGTATTTTCAACACCTTCTTACATATTTAAAAGAATTCAGCATGAGTAGGGAGAGATGCACAGAGAACCAGTCATGGTTGAGTAGCTATTGGCATTTGGTGGCTACTAGGGAAGGGAGAGGCTGTTTCCTTAGGAGGTTTGTCCTAGTAGCTTACCTAGACTCTAGATGATGTCTTATATATCTAGAGTACTGGCATGCCTAAATGAACTAAGTAAAGTAAAAAGTGAGAAAAGGAGAAAAAGAGAGAGACAGAGACATAGAGACAAACAGACAGAGAGACAGAGGGACAGAGACAGAGACAGAGAGACCCCATGAAGTTGAAGGCAGGAGACATTCAAGAGGAAGCAGTAGAGGTGGGTGAGATCAACATATATTTTATACATGTATGAAATCCTGAAACAATATTTTTTAAAGAGAGGAGCCAAACACTTACAAATAAACGTCATCTGGCATATTCATTGTATCATTAAAGCCAAATTCAATTCTATCTTCTCGATCAGTCACGCTAAGGGAAAAGAATCCTCCAATAACAAAATCCCCATCTTGATAGTAGCCAGAAGAAGCAGGTATACTTATGTAGAAACAAAACATTTTTTCCTGGAGTACAATGAGAACAACCAGGAGAGAGAAAACAATGAGTAATTTCATACTAACATTGATAAAAACAAGATAACTGCTCAGTTAAGAACCTTGGACTAATCAATATCAACAAACGGATAAAACATGTGGCTGTCTGGTCTGTGTTGATCAAGTTTATAAAAGCATTGTTTTGCCCTGATGCAGGCCCACCAGTTTCCAAACACTCCCTCAGTTCCTGGGAGTATAATTTGTGTTGCACCTACTTAGCCCTAGATTGTGTCCCCTTCACATAGTCACTGTGAGTCTCCAAGGAGTCAGGAACCTGTCACTTGGCACACAGGAATCCTGATTCTCAGCAGGAAAACATACAATTAAGAACAAGTGTGAAGTCCTCTCAAACACCTGTGAGATGTTTACACTCAGTGAGCTGAGGATTCTCAAGGTCCCAAGGTAAAGAGAGACTAACCAGTGGAAACATAATAATGTCATGAAGGATCATCTAAAGGAGACTTCAAAGGGCTCAGTATTTGAGGGCAAAAGGGCTGGACTCTTAATCATTTAACATCAGTGTCATTTTACAGTGTTTCTGTAAGGAAAGAAAAGGCCTTACCCTAGAAAATATTTCTGCACACTATATTGGCCAAAATGTCAACTTTGGTATGCTTTTTATTGGATATTTTATTCATTTACATTTCAATTGTTATCCCCCTTTCCTGGTTTCCCCTCTGGAACTCCACTATCTCATTCCCCTCCTCCTGCTTCTTGCAAGGCTGCTCTCCCATGGCCCACTGACTCCCAGCTCACCTCCCTGTCATTCCCAAACTTTGGGGAATGGAGCCTTCACAGAACCAAGGGCTTCTCCTACCCTTAATGATAGGCAAAGGCACCTTCTGCAATATATGTGGCTGGAATCATGGGGTAGGGGGGAGTCTGTCCTTGTGTACCCCTTGGTTTGGTGATTTAGTCCCTTCGAGTTCTAGAGGGCTCTGTTTGGTTGATATTGTTGTTCTTCCTATGCAGTTGCAATCCCCTTCAGCTCCTTTAGTCCTTTAACTCCTCAGTTGGGGTCCCAGAGCTCAGTCCAATGGATGGATGTGAGCATCCACATATGTATTTGTCAGGCACTTTCAGAGCCTCTCAGGAGACAGTAATAACAGATTCCTGACAGCAAGCCCTTCTTGACATCCATAATAGTGACTGGGTTTGGTGTCCATATATGGGATGGATCCCCAGGTGGGGCACCTCTAGATGGCCTTTCCTTCAGTATTTGCTCCAATCTTTTCCTCTGTATTTCCATTACACAAGAGCAATTCTGGGTTAAAATTGTATAGAAGGGTAAGTGGCCCCATCCCTCAATCAGGGGCCATGAGTAACCTCTCTGTATGGTCTCTACAGATTCTCGCACCCTTTTGTTGCATATTTCACTTAATATCATCCCGGTTGATCTTGGAAGCCTCTTGCTATCTTAGCATCTGGGATTTTCTGGTGGCTACCCCCAGTTCCCCATTTTACACACCTATGTTGAATTTCCTGACCTTTTGTTTATCTACTGTATCCTCCCACACCTGATTCTACACACCCCTTTCCTCTCCCCCTCCTCTATTCCTCCCAAGTTCCTCCTACTTTTTACCTCACGTTATTATTTTGTTTCTCATTTTAAGAAGGCCTGAAATATCCACACATTAGTTTTCTTCTTCTTGAGCTTTGTATGGTCTGTAAGGTGTATTATCGGCATTCTGTACATTTTTCCTAATATCCACTTATAAGTGAATACATACCATGTATTTATTTTTGTGACTGTGTTTTCTCACTCAGGATGATATTTTCTGGTTCCATTCATTTGCCTGTGAATTTCATTGTCATTGTTTTTAATAGCTGAGTAGTGTTCCATTACAGCTGTGTAAGTGTACCACATTTTCTGTTCCTATTCCTCTGTTGAGAAACATCTGGGTTGTTTCCAGCTTTTGGCTATTATAAATAAGGCTGCTGTGAAAATAGTGGAGCATGTGTCCTTGTTATATGCTGTAGCATCTTTTGGGTATATACCCTGGAGTGTTATACAAGGGTCCTCAAGTAGTATTATGCCAAATTTTCTGAGGAAGCCCCAGAATGAGTTCAAGAGTGGGTGCACCACCTTGCAATCCCACCAACAAAGGAGTGTTTCTCTTTCACACTTCTTTACCCACATCTTCTGTCACCTGAGATTTGATCTTAGCCATTCTGATTAGTGTGAGGGCAAATCTCAGGATTTTTTATGTGCATTTCCATGATAACTAAGAATATGGAATATTTCTTTAGGTACTTCTGGGCTATTCTATATTCCTCAGTTGGCAATTTAACCAGGAAAATTTGAAAATTAACAGATCATACTACAAAAGCCTATAATCAACAAAAATGTGAAATCTGGTTGAAATGGGCAATTTTCTAAGCAGT
The DNA here is from genome assembly GCF_978045245.1 of Mus caroli. Lineage (NCBI taxonomy): Eukaryota > Metazoa > Chordata > Mammalia > Rodentia > Muridae > Mus > Mus caroli. The sequence goes on along the minus strand of NW_028227262.1, from coordinate 25,044,930 downwards.
TACCAGATACCAAAGTTAAATCAGGATCAGATAAACAATATAATCTGTCCCATAGAAGAAATTGAAGCAATAATTAAAAGACACCCAAACAAAAAAAGCCTGAGACAAGATGGGTTTAGGGCAGAATTCTATCAGACCTTCAAAGAAGACCTAATACCAATACTCTTCAGACTATTCCACAAAATAGAAACAGAAGGAACTCTATCAAATTCATTCTATAAAGCCACAATTACACTTATGCCTAAATCACACAAAGGTCCAACAAAGAAATAGAACTTCAGGCCAATTTCTCTATGGATATTGATGTACTAATACTCAGTGAAATTCTCACAAACCAAATCCAAGAGCACATCAAAATGATCACCCACCATGATCAACAGGCTTCATCCCAGAGATGCAGGGCTGGTTCTATATACAGATATACATCAATATAATCCACTATATAAACAAACTCAGAGAAAAAACACATGATCATCTCATTAGATGCTAAGAACGCATTTGACAAAAGTGAACACCCCTTCATGGTAAATATCTTGAAAAGATGAGGAATTCAAGGCCCATATCTAAACATAGTAAAAGCAATGTACAGCAACCCAGTAGCCAACATCAAACTAAATGGAGAGATACTTGAAGCAATCCCATTAAATTCAGGGACGAGAAAAGGCTGCCTATTCTCTTCCTAACTATTCAACATAATACTGAAAGTCCTAGCCAGGCAAATAGATAACAAAGGTTGGTCAAAGGGATAGAAATTGAAAAGGAAAAATTCAAAATATCTCTCTTTGCAAATGATGAGATAGTATACTTAAGTGGCCTCAAAAATTCCACCAGAGAACTCCTAAACCTGATAAACACCTTCAGCAAAGTGGCTTGATATAAAATTAAACTTAAAACTCAGTAGCCTTCCACTACTCAACATGATAAATAGGCTGAGAAAGTAATTATGAAAAAGACACCCTTCACAATAGTCACAAATTATATAAAATATTTTGCTGTGACTCTAACCAAGCAAGTGAACGATCTGTATCACAATAACTTCAAGATCATGAAGAAGGAAACCAAACTTGTGTTTCTTTAACATTTTACATTATATATGTTCACAAATAAAATGTTTTGAAATATGTAGAAACTGTGAAAGTTAAATATAAATTTTTAATTCACATAGATTTTTTTCAAGCATTGGCATTTTTTCAAAATTCATGTATTTCAAGAATGGAATTGAATGGATATTGTGAGCTTTTTTTAAAAATGCCCATTGTGTATACAGTCAAATGTGTTTAATTGGTTTTTTTACTCTTTCATCCTTCTTTTACAGACCTGACTTCATCACTCTCATGATCTGCACCCCAACTGCTCCCCATCCCATACTGCCTACCCCACCCCATGTGTTAATCTTTTTTCTCCTTTTTCTTTCTTTCTTAATTTATTTATTTATTGCTCTTTCTTTCACTCACTCATTCTTTCACTCACTTTTGCTACAAACACTATAGGAGACAGAACCAAGAGCATGGTGCATGCTAGACAGGTACTCTGCCATAGTGTCACTTCCTTAGCCTTTATAAATCTTTAAAGGACTGTGTTTCTGAGATTGTATTGAATTTGTGCCCATCCTGTCTCAATTTTCTGATTAATTGACACTACAGGTGTGTGTCACCAAGCCTAACTACTAACAAATTTAGATGTGAAAAAAATGAATAATTGTAATAACCAATTCAGATATGTGAAGAGATATGTCATTTGTTTTTTTTCAAATCATACTAAATCCATTCACTTGGAAAATCATCTCCATCAAAGCTTTTAAGAGGGAAAGAACCTATAGGTAAGAACCTATAGGTAAAATATGTACAGAGGCTTTGTTGCTTAGAACATGAAGAAAATCACATCTTATCCTCAGCTTATTTCTTTGGATCTGTGCATTGCAGCATGGTTACCCTTGACTTTAGAGATAACATCCACATATAAGTGATATCATACCACATTGGCATTTCTGGGTCTGGTTTACCTCCCTCAAAAATATCTTCTAGTCCCATATATTTGGCTGTAAATTTCATGCCATTGCTTTTAGCAGATGAGTAAGATACCATTGAGTAAATGTACCATATATGCTACATCCATTCTTCAGCTGAGGGATATTTATGTTGTTTCCAGTTTTTGGCTATTAGGAATAAAGCTGCTATGAATATACTTGAGCAAGTGTCCTTGTGGTACAGTGGAGCATTCTTTGGGTACATGCTCAGGAAATATATAACTGGTCTCTGAGGTAGAGCCATTATATTTCAAACTTTTTTTTCTTTTTTTTTAATTTTTAATATTTTTTATTACATATTTTCCTCATTATATTTCCAATGCTTTCCCAAAAGTCCCCCATAGCACCCCCCACTTCCCTACCCACCCATTCCCATTCTTTTGGCCCTGGCATTCCCCTATATTGGGGCATATAAAGTTTGCAAGTCCAATGGGCCTCTCTTTCCATTGATGGCGAACTAGGCCATCTTTCGATACATATGCAGCTAGAGACAAGAGCTCCAGGGTACTGGTTAGTTCATCATGTTGTTCCAACAATAGGGTTGCAGATCCCTTTAGCTACTTGGGTACTTTCTCTAGCTTCTCCATTGGGAGCCCTGTGATACATCCAATAGCTGACTGTGAGCATCCACTCCTGTGTTTGCTAGGCCCCTGCATAGTCTCACAAGAGACAGCTATATTTGGGTCCTTTCAGCAAAATCTTGCTAGTGTATGCAATGGTGACCGGGTTTAGAAGCTGATTATGGGATGGATCCCTGGATATGGCAATCACTAGATGGTCCATCCTTTCCTCACAGCTCCAAATTTTGTCTCTGTAACTCCTTCCATGGGTGTTTTGTTCCCAATTCTAAGAAGGGGCAAAGTGTCCACATTTTGGTCTTCATTCTTCTTGAGTTTCATGCGTTTAGCAAATTGTATCTTATATCTTGGGTATCCTAAGTTTTGGGCTAATGTCCACTTATCAGTGAATACATATTGTGTGAGTTCTTTTGTGATTGTGTTACCTCACTCAAGATGATGCCCTCCAGGTCCATCCATTTGGCTAGGAATTTCATAAATTCATTCTTTTTAATAGCTGAGTAGTACTCCATTGTGTAAATGTACCATAATTTCTGTATCCATTCCTCTGTTGAGGGACATCTGGGTTCTTTCCAGCTTCTGGCTATTATAAATAGGGCTGCTATGAACATAGTGGAGCATGTGTCCTTCTTACCGGTTGGGATATCTTCTGGATATATGCCCAGGAGAGGTATTGCTGGATCCTCCAGTAGTACTATGTCCAATATTCTGAGGAACCGCCAGACTGATTTCCAGAGTGGTTGTACAAGCTTGCAATCCCACCAACAATGGAGGAGTGTTCCTCTTTCTCCACAAACTCGCCAGCATCTGCTGTCACCTGAATTTTTGATCTTAGCCATTCTGACTGGTGTGAGGTGGAATCTCAGGGTTGTTTTGATTTGCATTTCCCTGATGATTAAGGATGTTGAACATTTTTTCAGGTGCTTCTCTGCCATTCGGTATTCTTCAGGTGAGAATTCTTTGTTCAGTTCTGAGCCCCATTTTTAATGGGGTTATTTGACTTTCTGGAGTCCACCTTCTTGAGTTCTTTATATATCTTGGATATTAGTCCCGTATCTGATTTAGGATAGGTAAAGATCCTTTCCCAATCTGTTGCTGGTTTTTTTGTCTTATTGATGGTGTCTTTTGCCTTGCAGAAGCTTTGTAGTTTCATGAGGTCCCACTTGTCAATTCTCGATCTTACAGCACAAGCCATTGCTGTTCTATTCAAGAATTTTTCCCCTGTGCCCATATCTTCAAGGCTTTTCCCCACTTTCTCCTCTATAAGTTTCAGTGTCTCTGGTTTTATGTGAAGTTCCTTGATCCACTTAGACTTGACCTTAGTACAAGGAGATAGGAATGGATCGATTTGCATTCTTCTACATGTTAACAACCAGTTGTGCCAGCACCATTTGTTGAAAATGCTGTCTTTCTTCCACTGGATGTTTTTAGCTCCCTTGTCAAAGATCAAGTGACCGTAGGTGTGTGGGTTCATTTCTGGGTCTTCAATTCTATTCCATTGGTCTATTTGTCTGTCACTATACCAGTACCACGCAGTTTTTATCACAATTGCTCTGTAGTACAGCTTTAGGTCAGGCATGGTGATTCCACCAGAGGTTCTTTTATCCTTGAGAAGAGTTTTTGCTATCCTAGGTTATTTGTTATTCCAGATGAATTTGCAGATTGCACTTTCTAATTCGTTGAAGAATTGAGTTGGAATTTTGATGGGGATTGCATTGAATCTGTAGATTGCTTTTGGCAAGATAGCCATTTTTAAAATGTTGATCCTGCCAATCCATGAGCATGGGAGATCTTTCCATCTTCTGAGATCTTCTATAATTTCTTTCTTCAGAGACTTGAAGTTTTTATTATACAGATCTTTCACTTCCTTAGTTAAAGTCACGCCAAGATATTTTATATTATTTGTGACTATTGAGAAGGGTGTTGTTTCCCTAATTTCTTTCTCAGCCTGTTTATTCTTTGTGTAGAGAAAGGCCATTGATTTGTTTGAGTTAATTTTATATCCAGCTACTTCACCGAAGCTCTTTATCAGGCTTAGGAGTTCTCTGGTGGAATTTTTAGGGTCACTTATATATACTATCATATCATCTGCAAATAGTGATATTTTGACTTCATCTTTTCCAATTTGTATCCCTTTGATCTCCTTTTGTTGTCGAATTGCTCTGGCTAGGACTTCAAGTACAATGTTGAATAGGTATGGAGAAAGTGGACAGCCTTGTCTAGTCCCTGATTTTAGAGGGATTGCTTCAAGCTTCTCACCATTTACTTTGATGTTGGCTACTGGTTTGCTGTAGATTGCTTTTATCATGTTTAGGTATGGGCCTTGAATTCCTGATCTTTCCAAGACTTTTATCATGAATGGGTGTTGGATCTTGTCAAATGCTTTTTCCGCATCTAACGAGATGACCATGTGCTTTTTGTCTTTGAGTTTGTTTATATACTGGATTACGTTGATGGATTTCCGTATATTGAACCATCCCTGCATCCCTGGGATGAAACCTACTTGGTCAGGATGGATGATTGTTTTGATGTGTTCTTGGATTTGGTTAGCAAGAACTTTATTGAGGATTTTTGCATCAATATTCATAAGGGATATTGGTCTGAAGTTTTCTATCTTTGTTGGGTCTTTTTGCGGTTTAGGTATCAGAGTAATTGTGGCTTCATAGAATGAGTTGGGTAGAGTACCTTCTGTTTGTATTTTGTGGAATAGTTTGTGAAGAACTGGGATTAGATATTCTTTGAAGGTCTGATAGAACTCTGCACTAAACCCATCTGGTCCTGGGCTTTTTTTGGTTGGGAGACTATTAATGACTGCTTCTATTTCTTTGGGGGATATAGGGCTGTTTAGATCATTAACCTGATCTTGATTCAACTTTGGTACCTGGTATCTGTCTAGGAACTTCTCCATTTCATCCAGGTTCTCCAGTTTTGTTGAGTATAGCCTTTGGTAGAAGGATCTGATGGTGTTTTGGATGTCTTCAGGATCTGTTGTTATGTCTTCTTTTTTCATTTCTGATTTTGTTAATTAGGATGCTTTCCCTTGCCCTCTAGTGAGTCTGGCTAAGGGTTTATCTATCTTGTTGATTTTCTCAAAGAACCAGCTCCTTGATTGGTTGATTCTTTGAATAGTTCTTCTTGTTTCCACTTGGTTGATTTCACCCCTGAGTTTGATTATTTCCTGCCGTCTACTCCTCTTGGGTGAGTTTGCTTCCTTTTGTTCTAGAGCTTTTAGGTGTGTTGTCAAGGTGCTAGTGTGTACTCTCTCTAGTTTCTTTTTGGAGGCACTCAGAGCTATGAGTTTTCCTCTTAGAAATGCTTTCATTGCGTCCCATAAGTTTGGGTATGTTGTGGCTTCATTTTCATTGAACTCTAAAAAGTCCTTGATTTCTTTCTTTATTCCTTCCTTGACCAAGGTATCATTTAGAAGAGTGTTGTTCAGTTTCCACGTGAAGGTTGGCTTTCTATTATTTATTTTGTTATTGAAGATCAGCCTTAGTCCATGGTGATCTGATAGGATGCATGGGACAATTTCAATATTTTTGTATCTGTTGAGGCCTGTTTTGTGACCAATTATGTGGTCAATTTTGGAGAAGGTACCATGAGGTGCTAAGAAGAAGGTATATCCTTTTGTTGTAGGATAGAATGTTCTGTAGATATCTGCCAGATCCATTTGATTCATAACTTGTGTTAGTTTCACTGTGTCCCTGTTTAGTTTCTGTTTCCATGATCTGTCCATTGGTGAAAGTGGTGTGTTGAAGTCTCCCACTATTATTATATGAGGTGCAATGTGTGCTTTGAGATTTACTAAAGTTTCTTTAATGAATGTGGCTGCCTTTGTATTTGGAGCATAGATATTCAGGATTGATAGTTCCTCTTGGAGGATTTTACCTTTGATGAGTATGAAGTGCCCCTCCCTGTCTTTTTTGATGACTTTGGGTTGGAAGTCAATCTTATCAGATATTAGAATGGCTACTCCAGCTTCTTTCTTCATACCATTTGCTTGGAAAATTGTTTTGCAGCCTTTCGTTCTGAGGTAGTGTCTATCTTTTTCTCTGAGATGAGTTTCCTGTAAGCAGCAAAATGTTGGGTCTTGTTTGTGTAGCCAGTTTGTTAGTCTATGTCTTTTTATCGGGGAGTTGAGTCCATTGATATTAAGAGATATTAAGGAAAAGTAATTGTTGTTTCCTGTTATTTTTGTTGTTAAAGTTGGCATTCTGTTCTTGTGGCTGTCTTCTTTTAGGTTTGTTGTGGGATTACCTTCTTGTTGTTTCTAGGGCGTGGTTCCTGTCCTTGTATTGGTTTTTTCCTGTTATTATCCTTTGAAGGGCTGGATTCGTGGAGAGATAATGTGTGAATTTGGTTTTGTCGTGGAATACTTTGGTTTCTCCATCTATGGTAATTGAGAGTTTGGCTGGGTATAGTAGCCTGGGCTGGAATTTGTGTTCTTTTAGTGTCTGTATAACATCCGTCCAGGATCTTCTGGCTTTCATAGTCTCTGGTGTAAAATCTGGTGTAATTCTGATAGGCTTGCCTTTATATGTTACTTGGCCTTTTTCTCTTACTGCTTTTAGTATTCTATCTTTATTTAGTGCATTTGTTGTTCTGATTATTATGTGTCGGGAGGTATTTCTTTTCTGGTCCAGTCTATTTGGAGTTTTGTATGTTCATGGGCATCTCTTTCTTTAGGTTTGGGAAGTTTTCTTCTATAATTTTGTTGAAGATATTTGCTGGTCCTTTGAGTTGAAAATCTTCATTCTCATCCACTCCTATTATCCGTACGTTTGGTCTTCTCATTGTGTCCTGTATTTCTTGGATGTTTTGAGTTAGGATCTTTTTGCGTTTTACATTTTCCTTGATTGTTGTGCCGATGTTCTCTATGGAATCTTCTGCACCTGAGATTCTCTCTTCCATCTCTTGTATTCTGTTGCTGATGCTCGTATCTATGGTTCCAGATTTCTTTCCTAGGGTTTCTATCTCCAGTGTTGCCTCATTTTGGGTTTTCTTTATTGTGTCTACTTCCCTTTTTAGGTCTAGTATGGTTTTGTTCATTTCCATCATCTGTTTGGATGTGTTATCCTGTTTTTCTTTAAGGACTTCTACCTGTTTGATTGTGTTATCCTGTTTTTCTTTAAGGACTTCTACCTGTTTGATTGTGTTATCCTGTTTTTCTTTAAGGACTTCTACCTGTTTGATTGTGTTATCCTGTTTTTCTTTAAGGACTTGTAACTCTTTAGCCATGTTCTCCTGTAATTCTTTAAGTGAGTTATTAAAGTCCTTCTTGATGTCCTCTACCATCATCATGAGATATGCTTTTAGATCCGTATCTATCTTTTCCGGTGTGTTGGGGTGCCCTGGACTGGACGAAGTGGGAGTGCTGGGTTCTGATGATGGTGAGTGGTCTTGGTTTCTGTTAGTAAGATTATTACGGTTACCTTTCGCCATCTGGTAATCTCTGGGGTTAGTTGTTATCGTTGTCACTGTTTAAAGATTGGAGCAGACTCTGTGTTCCACTCACCCGAAGTCTCAAAATCCTGTGGCGGGTGTCGTGGGTAGCTGGCGGGTGTCAGCCGACCCTGCGCCCTAGCTACCCCGGTGCTGTTCTGACCAGAAGAGACTTGTGGCCCTACTCAGGCCGGATTTCTGCCTCCCCAACCAAAGCAGACTCAGGTCCCGCGTGATTGGACTGGAGCAGAAGCTGTGTTCCACTCACCAGAAGTCTCAAAATCCTGTGGCGGGGGTCGTGGGTAGCTGGCGGGTGTCAGCCGTCCCTGCGCTCTAGCTACCCCGGTGCTGGTCCGGCCGGAAGAGGCCTGTGGCCCTACTCAGGCCGGTTTTCTGCTTCCCTAACTAATGCAGTCTCAGGTCCCGTGCACAGGTCCTACGCACAATTGGATTGGAGCAGAAGCTGTGTTCCACTCACCAGAAATCTTAAGATCCTGTGGCGGGTGTTGTGGGTAGCTGGCGAGTGTCAGCCGACCCTGCACCCTAGCTACCCCGATGCTCTATTTCAAACTTTTATACAGAAGAAAATAGGGAAGTTAGGTGACACATCAGCAAGGTACAATGAGGTTACCTGATGCTTAATGACTCTTACACAAAACAGAGGAATTTAAACACAAAGACTAGCAGGAACTCAGCAATAAAACAACTGAGACAAAGTCAGCCCTATCTAAGGTCAGCAATATTCTTAGAAGCCAGGTGTGAGTTCTTTACACTCCCAGGGCAAGGGCTTTCATGCCCAAGTCATGGTTCTAATTAGGGAGTTCTGCTCTAGCTAACCTTCTCATGAATAATGCAATACTCTAAAACAACAGCCGGATCTACTTCCTAAACCATTGTAAATTCCTGTATATGGGAGCAGCTTGGCTTTTATTCTAAGGGATAGTGTGAGGGTACTTTCTACTAATAAGTAATGTAATCTGCCATACATAACTATAATAAGAATTCTAAACTTACTTTGCAAAGCTTGCCCTGAGATTTTTAACTCTATGTAGTAGATAGTAATGCCTGATTTCTTTCACTGTCTCTCTTAGAATACTAGAGGCCATTCTGAATGTCACTGAATAGGCAACATTCTTACTGAATTCCAAGCCCATGGTTGGCTCAAGGACTACCTAGGGCATTGGTGAAGACCAGGAAGCAAGATTCAATCTTGCTTAGGTATCTGGCAAGTCATTGCTTGGAGGTACCTATAACAAAACATTACTGAAAGGAAGCACACAGATCCATTTGCAAGGACAAAATTGAAGCATACGAGCTATGGGATACCACAGTTCCAAGAGACTAAGTTCCCCTGAAACTCTTTGCCTTGGGACTGCTTCCAGGTTTCTAAACCTGTCAAGCAAGTCACTACTGGAGTGGATGTAGCAAAGCTACACATTAGGGACATGGGACCCACCCGCAGGCAGGAAGGCACCAGACTCAGGGACAGCCCCTACTCCAGGTGTTGAAGACCAAGCTGTTCATCTGCTACATAAGTGCAAGGAACTGAGCTCTAGCCAATGCTCTCTCTGGCTGGTGACTCAGTCTCTGGGAGCTCCAGTGCTCCAGGTTGGTTGACTCTCTTGTTCTTCCTATGAAGACCCTATCCTATTTGGGTTCCTCAATCTTTCTCTAAACTCTTCCATAACATGCCCAAGGATCCATCTTGTGTTCTTCTATGGGTTTCCTTAAGCTCTTTCCATTGGTTGCTGGGTGGAGCCTCTCAGAGGACAGTTATGTTACATTTCTGTATGCGGTCATAAATGACTACCATCAATAGTGTCAGAGATTGGTTCTTGTCCATGGAATGAGTCTCAGTTTTGGGAAGCCATTGGTTGTCCATTCTCCTCATCTCTGCCCCATCTCTGTCCATGCACACCTGTGTTCTTACCACATCCTTGGATGTTTATTTCTTTAATCGCCTACCAAGAGGAAATTTTTGTTCCGTATAAAAGAGACTGCTCTAAGCAGGGCAAAAAAGAAGTTAAATAATTTTTTAGACAGTAAACTACTTTTTGTTTTATTTTGTGTTTTCAGCACTGGAGATAGGATCCACACTCAGCCACCAACCTATCCCAGCTCCTTTCCAAGCTCTTTTCAAAGCTTGTTAGATGGGAAGTCATATAGTAGTCTGCTACATCCACACCAGTGAAGTCTGCTTGACAGGTTTAAAAGCCTGGAAGCAGTCACAAGGCAAAGAATTTTATGGAAACAGCCTCCTGGAACCTTGGCATTCCCATAGCTGGTATACTCAAACCCTGTTCCCACATTAGTCTGGTTATGGATCTGTGTGATCTCTTTCAATATTATTTTATTATAAGTGCCTTTAAGGATTTATTTTGACATACAACTAAGCCTTCACCAGTGTTCCAATATCCTAGGCAGTCCTTGAAGCTGACCCTGAGCTTGGAATTCAGTAAGAATGTTACCTATTCAGTAACATTCAAATATACTTCTAGTAGAGACAGTGAAAATAATCAGGCATTACAATTTACTTGAATAGATATAGAAAAGCTCAGGGTCATTCTGCATAGTCATTTCTTAAGACAATAGCTGTGTCACACCCAAACACAGGAATACACAATGGCCTAGGAAATAGGTGGGTTGTAACATGAAAGGATTAGTAGAATGGAATTCCCCTGGTGCAGGTTTTTCACTAGGCCCAGAGAAATAGCATAATCAGGGATTTACTAAAAAACGCCTGGTGGTGGGTTTAACAATAGACTAGCACTGCATCAAAGCATTCACCTGGCTCCTGTGTTTAGATGATCTTTTTAATTAAGGATTGTTCCTATTCTCAGTTGTAAATATGGTATGGATCCTACCATCTTTTTATGTATGAATCTTCTTTGTTTTGTGTTGCTGTAACTTGACTGATGTATTCACTGGTTTTCTTGTTTTTCTTCTGTATTAAAAGTCTGGTATTTGCTTGGAAAAAAATACATTCACATTCAGCACTCCCTTGTGTCTGCATCTGTTTGTCAATTCTTGCTGACTTTTTGCCCATCTGTCTGAAACCCTAATTCCACACGGATTGAGAGAGGCCGATTGGGCCTGGTCCGTGGCAGTGGTTCTTAATCTACAGTTGTATGGGGATGTTAACTGTTCTTGCCCTAGGCAGTCTCTAAGACTGTGCTCTATACTGAAATATAGTGAGGAAAGTGTATCAGAAAAACATAAGGTGATGGAATCTGAATTCTCCTTCTATCTCAGAATAGGGGAAGACAGACAGACCCTGGATGTCCTCTTCAGAAGGCCTGCCACTTGGCAGGATTTCCAGGAAGATTATAGAGGCAGAGCTACCAGTCAGCACACCCCACTTCAGCCCCAGCACACTAGGACACAAACACAGAAGGCTCAGTCAGAGCCACAGTCAGCCTCACATCTAGATGTGTTACCTAACAGAAGGTCACATAGTAGACAAGTACCACCTGCACCCTTACAGAGCTATGTGGTTTTAGCCTTTCCATTGGATAAAACTGATTTTCCTTGGCCTTCAGGTGTCAGTTGAAAATGGCTTCTGAATTAGGGGGTAGGACTGAGTGTTCACTTCCTCCTCTCAGTGCTGGGGTCCTATCCAGCTTGAGCCTGTGTTGGTTTTGAGCATGTTGCCACAGTCTCTGTAAGTTCATGAGTGTGCATACCAGTCCCTTGTTTCTGGAAAGCACTGTTTTTACTCAGAATCATCCCTCCCCTTTGACTCTCACAATCTTACAGCTTCTGCCCTGCATAAATCCCTGAGTTTCAAGAGGACAGGTTTGAAGGAGGCAACCCATTTAGGATTGGGTGCTCCAAAAAGACCAACACTAAATGAATGTGTCTGATGCTTAAAAACTTGTGGAAACTGTTGAAGTTGACTCCTTCAGAGACAGGCAGAGGCATGGGAAGAGAAACATTCCAATAGAAAAGGTAAAACATGCAAACTATAAACATGGGCATGGTCACAGGCATGGACATGGGCATGGACACAGACATGGTCTTACCTGTTCTTCACTCTTAGAAACCCAGGAGGGTGGCCGACTCATGACTCTCAGTACTCTCAAAACAAGAATAGGTAGAAATTTTCATAAAGAAACCCTCTATGAGAAGGCTGGGCACACTGGAGGAAGAGCAGACACCTACTGTTGATTAAGCTGCAAAGCACTGCAATCCATTTGTTCACATTCCCTGGGACACTGCACAAGCATCACTCCTATTTTTCAGATTGAAACTGGAGCCACAAACTACACCTTCCCTTCAGAACCACTTGTTCCACAAGATATCACAACGCGGTGGAGCATTTGAAACCATTCCACTATGAAAAATATGCTGACTGGTGGTATAAGGCTTCCTTATCTCATTTGTTATTCCAGGCTTTTATTCATTATTTTTTAAACATCACAATTGCATACATGTGCTTTTTGCTTTTATTATTATAATAAAATATAATAAGACAAAATAAAATCATCAAATTTGAATAAGACAAACCAATGGAAGAAAAGAGCCCAAGAGATGGCAGAACAATCAGAGACCAAGTTGGCATACCCATGATTCCCATAAAAACACTAAACTAGAAGCCATGAGACCTACACAGAGGGTGTGGTTTTAACCCATGAAAGCCCTGTGCATGCTGATTCTGTTTCTGTGATTTCCTATGAACTTTGCTGAGTTGATTTTGAGGGCCATGTTTTCATGGTGTTTTTCATCCCCTCTTACATTCTTTCTGCCTCCTCTTCTGAAGTGTTTCCTGAGCCCCAAGTAAAGGAAGGTATTTTTTATGGAGACATCTCATTTAGAGGTGAGTACTCCAAGGGCTCTCATTCTTTGTAATGTATGGCTGTGGGTCTCCGTGTTTATTCCCATCTGCTGCAGGAGGAAGAGTCTCTGAAGATGGCTGAATAAGGTGCTAATATATGAGTATAACAGAATATTGTTAAGATATATTCATTAGTAAGATTTGTTTCTTTATTCAAGTATTATTTGTTTTCTTTTTTAGGTCCCTGAGCTATATACTCTCAAGATCTAAGTCACAAAAGCACTGTCAGGTATGGGTTCCAACTTGGGGATTGGACATTAAATCAAATCAGTTATTACTTGGTTAATTCAACAAGTTTTTGTTCCAGAATTGCCCTAACATATCTTACAGGTAAGACACCACTGCACGTCAAAAGGGTTTGTAGCCATTTTTGTTTCCCTTTTGAGAATGTGCACAGTACCCTCCTACTTCATGTAGGTACCTGCTTAACTTCTCCATGTTCAATGAGTTGTGTGAGTGTTGGGTTCTGCACCAGGGCCTTGCAATCAAAATTTGTGGAGAGCAACATACTGTCTGGGCAATAACCTAGGTTGTTTGGTAATTTGAGCTCCACCCCATAATGTCACCATAAAATGTTCTGTAACAAACACTCCACAAATATTCCTTAACTTCTTTGAAAAATCCATACTGCCTGGTCTTGCTTCTATAACCAGGCTTGCTTGAAAGGATCTCCCACCTTGTGGTTTTGCCCAATAAAATAAGAACAGAAAATGTCTCAAGGTTAGTCTCATGAATCCTTCTTTAGGGGTAGAGAGATAGTATGTGTACACAAATAAAGGTTCTTTTTTACTATTTGTTTTATTTATTTACATTAAAAATATTGTCCCAATTCCAGTTCCCCCCTCCATGAGCCCCTCCACCTTTTCTTCTGGCCCTTTTCCCTCTAAGAGGCTGCTCCCCCACCTACTTACTCCACCCTAATCCCTCTAGCATTCAACTTCTCTGGAGCATCAAGCCTCCCCAGGACTAAGGGCATGCCCTCCCTCAGAGCCCTGAAAAGTCAGTCCTCTGTTACATATGTAGTTGGGACCAAGGCCTGACTTTTTATATTCTTTGTTTGGTGGGTTAAGACCTGCCAGCTTTCATTGGTCCAATTAGTTGATACTGTTGTTCTTCCTATAATGTAGCAATCCAATTCAGCCCCTTCATTCCTCAACTAGTTCTTCCATTGGGGTGCCTAGGCTCAGTCCAATGGTTGGATGTATGTATCTGCTTGTGTTTCAGGCAGCTGCCGTCAGAGCCTCTCAGAGAACAGTCATGCCAGGTTCAGTCTGGAAGCATATCTTGGCATCAGCAATATGTCCTAGGTTTGGTATCTGCAACTGTGATAGATCCAAGATTGGGTGGTGTCTGGTTGGCATTTCCTTCAGTGTCTCCCCCATTTTTGCCTCTGCATTTCCTTTAGAGAAAAAAGTTTTGGGTTAAAAAAAATTGAAAGTGGGTTTGTGGCCCCATCCCTCTACTAGAGGCCATGTCTATCTACTGGAGGTGGTCTCTACAGGTTCTATCTCCCAGATTCACTGGTTCTTATACCCTGATGCAGGCAGGAAACCTAACTCAAAAAATAGAGGTGAACAAAGAAACCTTCATTTACATTTATGATTGTATGATCACTTGAGGCAGATTTGACCTCTACACAGGGTACTCTTGTTATCTCATGAGGGAAGTCTTGCTTAATATATGCCAGTAATATAGTGGTTTTTGCTAGTATGTAAATATTGAAATTAAGCAATAATTTTCAAACCTAGGAATGATGATGAAAGTTACATGTAAATGCAGAGTGATTGAAAGTATATAAATTGACATTTCACTTCAAGTTTGAAAACGAACTGTGGTATCTACTTCAGTTTAATTGATTATTTCTATTGAGGAGAATGGTTTTATAGAAATGAAGTATGGAAAAAAAGTAATCTTCTGTGTGCACTACAGAAGCTAACAGCTTCTGGGACAGGTGGGAGCCACAGACCTTCTGAGGCAGCACCCTTTTCGGGCTCCAGACATCTGGTCACTTTCCTGGCCAGAGGACAGGTGTCTGCCCGGCCCAGGAGGACTTTGCCTCAGGATCGGCGGGAGCCATCTTGGTTCTGAGACTCTACCGAAAGTAGTCTGCACAGGTGAGAGTGTGGACTACAGAAGCTAACAGCTTCTGTGACAGGCCAAAGCAACACAGCTTCTGGGAAAGGTCCTTCATCTTCAGCCAGGATGAGGTCCAAACGCAAGATATCTGTGCACCTTCCCTATAAGAGGAGAGCTTGCCTGCAGAGAGAGCTCTGACCACTGAAACTAAGAGGAGAGAGCTAGTCTCCCAGGTCTGCTGATAGAGGGTAACAGAATCACCAGAGGAACAAGCTCTAACCAGAGACAACTATAACAACTAACTCCAGAGATTACCAGATGGCGAAAGGTAAACATAAGAATCTTACTAACAGAAACCAAGACCACTCACCATCATCAGAACACAGCACTCCCACTTCGCCCAGTCCAGGGCACCCCAACACACCCGAAAAGCTAGACCTGGATTTAAAAGCATATCTCATGATGATGGTAGAGGACATCAAGAAGGACTTTAATAATTCACTTAAAGAAGTACAGGAGAACACTGCTAAACAGGTAGAGGATATTAAAGAGGAAGCACAAAAATCCCTTAAAGAATGGCAGGAAAACACAACCAAACAGGTGATGGAATTGAATAAAACCATCCAAGACCTAAAAAGGGAAGGAGACACAATAAAGAAAACCCAGTGAGGCAATGCTGGAGATAGAAACCCTAGGAAAGAAATCTGGAACCATAAATGCAAGCATCAGCAACAGAATACAAGAGATGGAAGAGAGAATCTCAGGTGCAGAAGATTAGATAGAGAACATCAGCTCAACAATCAAAGAAAATGGAAAACGCAAAAAGATCCTAACTCAAAACATCCAGGAAATCCAGGACACAATGAGAAGACCAAACCTATGGATATTAGGAGAAGATGAGAATGAAGATTTTCAACTCAAAGGACCAGTAAATATCTTCAACAAAATTATAGAAGAAAACTTCCCAAACCTAAGGAAAGAGATGCCCATGAACATAAAAGAAGCCACAGAACTCCAAATAGACTGAACCAGAAAAGAAATTCCTCCCGAAACATAATAATCAGAACAACAAATGCACTAAATAAAGATAGAATAGCAAAAGCAGTAAAGGGAAAAAGGTCAAGTAACATATGAAGGCAAGCCTATCAGAATTACACCAGATTTTTCACCAGAGACTATGAAAGCCAGAAGAGCCTGGAAAGATGTTATACAGACACTAAGAGAACACAAATTCCAGCCCAGGCTACTATACCCAGCCAAACTCTCAATTACCATAGATGGAGAAACCAAAGTATTCCACAACAAAATCAAATTCACACATTATCTTTCCACAAATCCAGCACTTCAAAGGATAATAACAGAAAAACCAAAAAAAAAAAAAAAATACAAAGAGAGAAACCACGTCCTAGAAAAAGCAAGAAGGTAATCCCTCAACAAACATAAAAGAAGACAGCCACAAGAACAGAATGCCAACTCTAACAACAAAAATAATAGGAAGCAACAATTACTTTTCCTCAATATCTCTTAATATCAATGGACTCAACTCCCCAATAAAAAGACATAGACTAACAGACTGGCTACACAAACAGGACCCAACATTTTGCTGCTTACAGGAAACACATCTCAGAGAAAAAGATTGACACTACCTCAGAATGAAAGGCTGGAAAACAATTTTCCAAGCAAATGGTATGAAGAAACAAGCTGGAGTAGCCACTCTAATATCTAATAAAAATCGACTTCCAACTCAAAGTCATCAAAAAAGACAAGGAGGGGCACTTCATACACATCAAAGGTAAAATCCTCCAAGAGGAACTATCAATTCTGAATATCTATGCTCCAAATACAAGGGAAGCCACATTTTTAAAGAAACTTTAGTAAGGCTCAAAGCACACATTGCACCTCACACAATAATAGTGGGAGACTTCAACACACCACTTTCACCAATGGACAGATCATGGAAACAGAAACTAAATAGGGACACAGTGAAACTAACAGAGGTTATGAAATGAATGAATCTGACAGATATCTACAGAAAATTTTATTTTAAGAAAAGAAAAGGATATACTACTTCTCAGCACTTCATGGTACCTTCTCCAAAATTGCCCACATAATTGGTCACAAAACAAGCCTCAATAGATACAAAAATATTGAAATTGTCCCATGCATCCTATCAGATCACCATGGACTAAGGCTGATCTTCAATAACAACATAAATAATAGAAAGCCAACATTCACGTGGAAACTGAACAACACTCCTCTCAATGATACCTTGGTCAAGGAAGGAATAAAGAAAGAAATTAAGGACTTTTTGGAGTTTAATGAAAATGAAGCCACAACATACCCAAACTTATGGGACACAATGAAAGCATTTCTAAGAGGAAAACTCATAGCTCTGAGTGCCTCCAAAAAGAAACTAGAGAGAGTACACACTAGCAGCTTGACAACACACCTAAAAGCTCTAGAACAAAAGGAAGCAAATTCACCCAATAGGAGTAGTCGGCAGGAAATAATCAAACTCAGGGGCAAAATCAACCAGGTGGAAACAAGAAGCACTATTCGAAGAATCAACCAATCGAGGAGCTGGTTCTTTGAGAAAATCAACAAGATAGATAAACCCATAGCCAGACTCACTAGAGGGCACAGGGAAAGCATCCTAATTAACAAAATCAGAAATGAAAGGGGAGACATAACAACAGATCCTGAAGAAATCCAAAACACTATCAGATCCTTCTACAAAAGGCAATACTCAACAAAACTGGAGAACCTGGATGAAATGGACAAGTTTCTAGACAGATACCTGGTACCAAAGTAAAATCAAGATCAGGTTAATGATCTAAACAGCCCTATATCCCCTATAGAAATAAAAGCAGTCATTAATAGTTTCCCAATAAAAAAAAAAAGCCTCAAAGATATGGATACAGGGGAAAAATTCCTGAATAGAACAGCAATGGCTTGTGCTGTAAGATTGAGAATCAATAAATGGGACCTCATAAAGTTGCAAAGCTTTTGCAAGGCAAAAGACACTGTCAGTAAGACAAAAAGATCACCAACAGATTGGGAAAGGATCTTTTCCTATCCTAAATCAGATAGGGGACTAATATTCAATATATATAAAGAACTCAAGAAGGTGGACTCCAGAAAATCAAATAACCCCATTAAAAAATGGGGCTCAGAGCTGAACAAAGAATTCTCACCTGAGGAATACCGAATGGCAGAGAAGTACCTGAAAAAATGTTCAACATCCTTAATCATCAGGGAAATGCAAATCAAAACAACCCTGAGATTCCACCTCACACCAGTCAGAATGGCTAAGATCAAAAATTCAGGTGACAGCAGATGCTGGCGAGGATGTGGAGAAAGAGGAACACTCCTCCATTGTTGATGGGATTGCAAGCTTGTACAACCACTCTGGTAATCAGTATGGGGGTTCCTCAGAAAATTGGACATAATACTACCAGAGGATCCCTCAATACCTCTCCTGGGCATATATCCAGAAGATTCCCAACCGGTAAGAAGGACACATGCTCCACTATGTTCATAGCAGCCTTTATTTATAATAGCCAGAAGCTGGAAAGAACCCAGATGCCTCTCAACAGAGGAATGGATACAGAAAATGTGGTACATTTACACAATGGAGTACTACTCAGCTATTAAGAAGAATGAATTTATGAAATTCCTAGGCAAATGGTTGGACCTGGAGGGCATCATCTTGAGTGAGGTAACCCAATCACAAAGGAACTCACACAATATGTACTCACTGATAAGTGGATATTAGCCCAGAAACTTAGGATACACAAGATATACAATTTGCTATACGCATGAAACTCAAGAAGAACAAAGACCAAAGTGTGGACACTTTGCCCCTTCTTGGAATTGGGAACAAAACACCCATGGAAGTAGTTACAGAGACAAAGTGTGGAGCTGTGATGAAAGGATGGACCATCTAGAGACTGCCATATCCGGGGATCCATCCCATAATCAGCTTCCAAACGCTGATACCATTGCATACACTAGCAAGATTTTGCTGAAAGGACCCAGATATAGCTCTCTCTTGTGAGACTATGCCGGGGCCTACCAAACACAGAAGTGGATGCTCACAGTCAGCTATTGGATGGATCACAGGGCCCCCATTGGAGGAGCTAGAGAAAGTACTAAAGGAGCTAAAGGGATCTGCAACCCTATAGGTGGAACAACATTATGAACTAACCAGTACTCCAGAGCACTTGACTCTAGCTGTATATTTATCAAAAGATGTCCTAGTTGGCCATCACCGGAAAGAGAGGCCCATTGTACTTGCAAACTTTATATGCCCCAGTATAGGTGAACGCCAGCGCCAAAAATTGGGAGTGGCTGGGTAGGGGGGTGGGGGAGGGTATGGGGGACTTTTGGGATAGCATTGGAAATGTAAATGAGGAAAATACCTAACAAAACTATTTTTTAATAAAGAAGAAATGAAGTATGACTACATGACAGTACTTTTTAATTTTTTGCTTACTCATTTTACATCCCATTCAGTTCCTATTCCCAGTCACACCTTACCACTATTCTTCCCCTATTCTTCCCTTTCTTTTCAGGTATGGGTTCCTCTGCATGTCACCCCCACCCTGGATCTTCAAGTCTAATTTCCGGTTGTTTAGGCCCAACATGAAGACCAAGCTGCATATCTGCTATATGTGTGTAGTGAGCCAACCTTACTACAGTTGATATTTGTGCACTGTTCTTACCCTTGGTCTTCGTCTCTTCTTGGAGATGTCCCCTACCCCCTTATCCCTGTCAGTCACAGATTTTCATTCATGTTTGTGGCCATCTAACTTTCGCTCCTGTCTTTCCTGAGACCTTTTCCAGAACGCCCCCATTCCCAGCCACATCCTTCCCACACCACTCAATTATTTGCCTCTTATAACTACTTTATTCCACCTTCTAAATGAGACTCAAACATCCTCTCTTGTGCCTTCCCTCTTGTTTAGCTACTTTGCATAGTTGAAATGCCAGGCCAGCAAAATTCCCATGAGAAGTTATTTATTGAAAGGGGGAAGAAGGAAAGGAGAGGAAAACGAGATGGGGGTTGAGGTCTCTTTTTGTTATCTGGGCCAGGACATGCATGCCAAGTAATGATTGACACCACCAAGTACAAGTGATGCAGGTGAGGAATGCCCAGGGAATATTTGGCAGTTACCAAGGAAACAGATACAGGAAGATCATTGTGGCCAATAGATAATATCATCTCTAGACTCAGAGGTTCAGTGTAAACAGCTTCTGGTGCCAATAAGTATAGCATGGTACCTGTATTTAATGGATAATACCCACTTATAATTGAATATATACTGTGCATGTTGTTTTGGGATGGGGTTACCTCACAAGTATGATATCCTCAAGTTTCATCCATTTGCTTGCAAAAATCATGATGCCTTGGTGCATAATATCTGAATAGTATTTCATTGTGTAGATGTACCACATTTTCTTTATTCATGCTTTAGTTGAGGGATAGCTCATTTGTTTCCAATTTCTGCCTAGAACAAATAAAGTGACACAGAACATCAGTAAGCCAGAATCTTTGTATGATCATGAAATATCATTTGGGTATATGTGCAGCAGTGGGATAGGTGGGTCTTAAAGTAGAACTGTTCTCACTTGTCTTGAGAAACCACCAAATGATTTCCAAAGTGGTTGTTCAACTATACACTCCCACCAGCAATGAAGAAGTGTTCACCTTGCTCAGCATCCTTACCATCATATGCTATCTCCTGAGTTTTTGATCTTAGCCATTCTGATGGGTGTAATATTGAAAGTCAGAGTTGATTTATTTGCATTTCTCTGATGACTAAGGAATATGAGCATATCTTTAAGTAGTTCTTAGCTATTTGAGATTCCTCTGTTGAGGATAATCTGTTTAGTTCGGTGCAATTTTTTAATTGGTTTTTTTTTGGGGGGGGGTTGTAGATATCTAACTTCTTGAGTTCTTTCTAAATTTTGGACATTTGTTCTCTGTCAGACGTAGGTTTGGTGATGACCCTTTCCCATACTATAGACTGCTGTTTCATTCAATTGGCAATATTCTCTGCCTTATAGAAGCTTTGCATTTTCAAGAGATCCCATTTATCAATTGGTGATCTTAAAGCATGAGCCATTGATGATCTATTTAGAAAATTGTCTCCTGTACCAATGCTTTAAGGGTTTGTCACACTTTCTTCTATGAGCTTTAGTGTATCCAGTTTTATGTTGAGTGGCTTCATTCACTTGTGCTTGAGTTTTGGGAAGGGTCATAAACAGGGATCTATTTTCATTCCTCAACATGTAGACATCCACTTACACCAGGATCATTTGTTGCAGATGCTTTCTTTGTTTCATTGTATGTTTATGGCTTCTTTATCAAAACTCCTGTGTCCACGTATATATGTATTTATTTCAGTGATTTTGATTCAATTTCATTGATCAACATTTGTTTTTCTGTACCAATACAATGCATTTTTTATCATTATGGCTTTGAAGGACAACTTGAGGACAGGGTTAAGAATTTCTCCTGAAATTCTTTTCTTGATCAGGATTGTTTCAGCTATCCTGAGTTTCTTTCTTTCTTTCTTTCTTTCTTTCTTTCTTTCTTTCTTTCTTTCTTTCTTTCTTTCTTTCTTTCTTTCTTTCTTTCTTTCTTCCTTCCTTCCTTCCTTCCTTTTTTCCTTTCTTTCTTCCTTTCTTCCTTTCTTTCTTTCTTTCTTTCTTTCTCTCTTTTGCTTTTCCATATGAAATTGAGAATAGTTCTTTCTAGGTCTATAAAAATTTGTGTTGGAATTTTGATGATGGTTGCACTGAATCTGTAGATTGCTTTTGGTAAGATGGTCATTTTCACTATGTTACTCTATCTATCCATGGGCATGGGAGATCATTCCATCTTCTGATGTCTTCTTTGAATTCTTCTGGGATTTGAAGTTCTTGTCATACAGATCTTCCACTTGCTTCATTAGAGTTACAGAAGATATTTTATGTTATTTGTGGCTATTGTAAAGGTGTTATTTTCCTAATTTCTTTTTCAGCCAATAAAGGATACAAATTATTGATTTCTTAGAGTTAACTTTGTTTCCAGTCACTTTGCTGGAGCTTTTTTCAGCTGTACAGGTTCCTTCAAAGAATATTTGGAATCCCTATTTTATACTATCACATCATCTCCAAATAGAAATTCTTTGGCCTTTTTTACAATATGTAGCTGATTATTGATTGTCTTTTCACAGTTAATGTTGGATTTTGCAGATTAATTTTATTATAATTTATCAACAGAAGTAATTATGTATCTTTGTTAAAATTGCTATGTTTCTAGGTATTTTCTTTCTTTATAACAAATACCTACAATCCCAGCTCTTGGGAGGCAGAGGCATGCAAGTGTCTGTGAGTGTAAAGGCCAGGTTGGTCTATATAGTGAGTTCCAGGCTAGCCAAAGATACTCACTATGGCAATATATTTTCTTGAAAGTGTTTTTTTTCCCTTTTTAAAAATTACATTGATGAACTTTCAAGCAGGCAGTCTCCACACTGTCATTGTCTGCTACATAGCAGGTAATAAACTGAGTAAAATCTTTGTGAAAATGTAGGTGATGCCCAAATATCACACAGTGTCTCAGTGTTCAGCTTTGCCTGTCCTAGAACTCACTATGTAGACCAGGATGGCCCCAAATTCATAGAGATTCATGTACCTCTCCTTCCCAAGTGTTGGGGTTAAAGGTGTGTACTACCATGCGTTGATTTTTTTCTTACTAACCTTAATTCATTTTTATTTTTTTATATGTTTGTTGGTTGGTTGGTTGGTTGGTTGGTTGGTTGGTTGGTTGGTTGGTTAATTGGTTAGTTGGTAGGTTGGTTGGTTTTGCCTGTCTCTATGTTTAGTTTCCACAGAGTTGAGAAGAGGGTGTCAAATGCCCAGGGAGAGGAGCAAATGAACTCAAGCACAGAAATCCCATAAGCATCTAATTAGAGAAAAAAGGGTTCAGGTAAAATCCAACACTTCTTCAAGATAAAAGCTCTGAAAGCAGTCAAAAGACAATGAAAATTTCTCAACAAAATAAAGGCTAAGCATAACAAACACAGAGCTAATCAGCTATAGATTACACTGAATGGCGGGAACTTCAAGCATTTCTCATAAAATCAGGAATTACAAAGATGGTTTCTGTCTCCTTTACTCCCATTGAATATAGAGCTTTAGCAATAAAATAACAGAAAGCAATATAAAGAATACAAACAGTTAACAAAGGGGACAGCATGTCATTATTTGAAGATGACATGATTGTCTGAGTGTCACATCCTAAAATTCCACACATTTTGATTTTCTAAAAAGTCCAGAAAAGTATGAAAATTAAAAAAAACAATATTTAAAAAAAGATATGCCCTATAACCAGTAACAAATATACTGAAAAATAAATCAGAAAACTGTTCCTAAAAAAAGCCCAAATTCCTAAAAACACATATCCTAGCCAAGAAAGTGGAAGACTTCCTTTAAAGCACAGAAAAAAATAAATTAATTAAGGAAGGCATCAGAATGTGGAAAGACATTCCATATTCATGTATTGGAGGGAATAATATTGGAAAAAAATGTACTGTACCCAAAGTAATCTACAGGTTCAATGTAACACAGCACAGATTCCAGTGACATCCTTCATACTACTAGAATAAGCAACATTGAAATAAAAGTAATATTAAAATGTAGACATTAGTATTCTATGTAAACTAGTATTTTGGTAATTTTAAATTGTAATTGTAGGGCCTACACAGTGAAAGTAGAGTTAAATCTGGCCTGAGAAACTAGAGGACTGATGGGAGGGGAAGGTGAGATTTCTTCAACATGGAGTATGTACTTATATGAAGATGATTTAAAAAGACAATGGATGCAGTGGCCCCTGTCCCTTATTCAGTGCTAAGGAGCAATGGAAATACTTAGCATATGTGCCCTGTACTTGAACTCCAATTGGAATTCACAATGCTTCTCAATAAGCTAGAAGCTGACTTTTGAAAAACCCAGGTTCTATTTTCACAAACCCTTTTATTATGAATCAATATAGAATTGTATTAAGAGACTTGGATGATAAAGTCATAGAGATAGTCATATGTTCTTTCCCTCCAATGAAATAGAAAGTAGAATTTAAGACACATTAAGCATTGAATAATACTATTTATTCTTAGCAGATAGAGACCAAGGAAAACAGAATGGTCCATGATGAAACCAGAGGACAGGCATGAAAAGAGAACATTATTCTAGATATTGAGGAAGCCAAGAAGATCCTACATGGGATGAAAAAAACTATTTTTATATCTTTGTGCAACTGGAGAATCATAGAATACCTAAAGAATGCTGTAATTACATTAGTCTTTCAACTGAAAAATTTGACAATGCATATCCTAAAAATGAAAATTGATACTTAAGACAGAGCAAAAAAAATCAACACAAAGCTTACAATGAGGCTTCGCTCTGGAGAACTGCAATGAAAGGAACATGCTTGAAAAAGAGAAACAGGTGGCTTCAACTACTATAATATTTAAGGAAAGTGGCACAAAATGATTGCTTACATAATGAAAAGCTTCTAAAGAATTTATGATACAAGTTTACATAAGCGAAAGATAAGCAATAATTGAGACACAAGGTAGACTCAGAATACTTTAAAAGTATCTTGTTCTTATGATGGAACTATGTCCAATATTATACTGGGAAAACAGGCTCTGGGGTTAAAAACTATGACCCACTTTGGTCATGTGTCCATTTCTGAGCTTGTTTTTGACCATGGTTGAGCAGTGGTTCCTCTCAATGTTGTAAGTTCCAACTTGAGTTTGCTCTTCTCATGATCTGGCAAATATGTAAAGCAAGTTTAGGGCTAAAGAAAAGCAAATCCCTAAAAAAAAAAAAAAAAAAAAAAAAAAGCCCACATGGTCTAGGATGCATGATTCCAAGACTCTCCATGTCCTGTTGAATCCCTGGCCTTATACCTCTTCTCCATGCTCACATCTACCATCATTCACATTCCCTCATTGAAAATAGATTCCAATGGGTGGAAATAAGGTCAGCTTTCACTATGTGAAGACAATTTGAAACTCCTCACTCTAACAGAGAAAAGCACTTCCTATGGGGGCTATTTGTTCTGTCTGGAGACTTTGGTGTGTTGGATACCTCAAAGTAAAGATGTCTGTGTTTCCACTATGACTCTTCCTAAGCGCTCATCCATTTTGTTTCACCTGAGCATAGAGAAGAGCCCCAAACCCTCCTAAGACTGAAATTTACAAGCCACATTGTCTTGTTGGTGAAGCCCTTCAGAAGGGAGAAGCAGACCATGAAATTATAAATAATGAGACCATGAAATGATTAATTTGGTAGTGATTTGTATTGAACATAGAGTCAAGCCTGCATATGATGAAGACAGAGGAATCACATTTATAAACATCCGTTACATTTGTTTCCGCACAAATGGTTTTCTCTGATTCTTAAACTCAATCTTTCCCAGTCTTGTTACATTATGTTTAAAAATAAATGAGAAAACTGTGATTCAAAGAAACCTGTAGTAGACACATCAAATTCACTTTTACTTGGTTTATTTCATACAAATCACAATAAATTCTTCTGTCTTAGGGAGACACCCACTTAAAGAACTTCTTTCTCGAATGGCCACCTGACCTCAAGAGGATTACATAGCATTTGGGAAGGAAGATAAAGCCCAGTAAGCTAGCACTGGAGGCCAGAATTGAAACAATTTCCACAGCCACCATGGTTTTGGCTTTGGAACTAAGGTAAGTGAGTATAAAAGAAATCCACACACTGCAGAAAACCACCATACTGAATGTGATTGTTTTTGCCTCATTGAAGCTGTCAGGTAGACTTCTCACCAGAAAAGCAATAAACAAGCTGAGACTGGACAGAAAGCCCAAGTACCCTAGAACACAATAGAAGGCAAGGGTGGATCCTTCATTACACAAGAGGATGATTTGCCCAAACTCTGAGTGCATGTCAACATCAGGGAAAGGGGGATATGTTCCCAGCCAGACTGCACAGATGCACACTTGAATAATGGAACCACAGCAGACTATAACATTTGAGAGTCGGGTTACCATCCACATTTTTAAGATGCTTCCTGGCTTAATGGTTTTGAAGGCCACAACCACAATGAAGGTTTTTGCCAAGACTGCAGAAAGGGCAACAGAAAATATAACCCCAAAAATCATTTGTCTCAAGAGACAAGTGACTCTTCTAGGTTCACCAATAAACATTAGTGAGCAAAAGAAACAGAGCATTAGAGAAATGAGGAGGAGATAGCTGAGATTTCTGTTATTTGCTCTGACAATGGGTGTGTCCCGATAGTGAATAAATAATCCTAAAATCAGAGCTGAAATAGCAGCAAAACTAATGGCCACGGAGCCCAAAACAGCTCCCAGAGTATCTTCATAGGACAAAAATGCTGTAATTTTCCGAAGACACTGATTTCTCTGCTCATTTGGATACTGATCTTCAGGACACCTGATGCATTTACCTATATCTGAAAATGAGGCAGATTGTTTTATGAGATTCTACCCATCACTCTCCAGATACACCTATGTGACATATATCTTGTGTAGAACGATAGATTCTAATAGTAATGTTCCTGGATTCATGAACTAAGCCATTATGTTGAGAAACAATAGATGAATAAGTAAATATTCATGAGAAAAAATATAGATACACCACATCCATAATATATTCATAATGTGAGTGGACTTAAACAGTATGAGAGAATCAGAAATGTAGAAATGATGTTGAGGGGAAATCTGACAACTTGAAAATTATGTTTGATTACTTATGAAAGAAAGAAAAGTACATTTTGAAGCCTTTACTCCTATTTTTTATTATTAAAATTGTTTTTACTACTTCAGTACATCATACAAACATTTCATGTGTTTTGATCAAGTCTACCAGCTATGTCTTCCCTCTGCAACTCCTTCTCTCTGTCCCTCCAACAAATTTTTTCTCCCCACTTTACTTGCTTTTTTATCCTCCTGAGTTCAGTTAATGTTGCCTGTATGCATCTCAATATAGGCCATCTATCATAACAAATGCAGCCGTTCAGGAATACATCTGAGAAAACAAACAAACAAAAAAACCAAACCTTACTCTTTCTCTCCAGCAGCCATCAACTGCTAATAGCTTCTAGCTAGAGGTGAGAGTTAGTGATCCTGTATGTATTCTATGCTGTGATTTTTGTCTGATTTGATCTGGCTTGATTTAGTGCATGCCTCTGTGAGTTTTTCTGCTTCAGGGCCCTGTCATGTCTGACAAATTCTGCTTCCCTACAGATATCCTCTCTGTGAGTCTTAAGACCTTTCTGCCTTCTCTAGCACAGTGATCTGTGGTGCTCTTATCTCTGAGAGCTCTTGGCTGTTATCATGAAAGGTGCCAGGAGTCATCTATGAGAAGCTAAGAACTAGCATGTGACTCTCTGACATGGATTCAAATAGATTTTCCCTACTATGTTAGACTGAAGATACTATATATGAGGCAAGATTGCTGTTATTAATATGCTTTTTCTGTCATTATACACACAGAGAGACAAACGCACACATGCAGACATACACACAGACACACACAGACACACACACACACACACTTATCACCATGTATTAGCCTCTTTGGAGTGATTTCTCCAGATTAATGAAGATGTACTCCCTCCTTTGTAGTGATTCTATACAGGCAAATAGATAGTTCCTTAATTCTTAATGATGATTCTGTAAGAAACCCTAAAATTATACTAGCAATTATTAACTCCCATATAGTAGGAGTGATATTAACTCCTCTCTGATATTAAAACTACAATACGAACTCTGCCAGTCTTCGAATGTCACCCGTAAATTGATTCAGAGAAACTAGGCATCTATAATTTAGAACACATTCCAAGAGGTTGTAAAACAAATAACCAAAGGTAACTAATGATTTAGTGTATGTTCCAGGACAGAAAACAAAATATTGACTGGGTTTATCTACACCAAACTTCAATAACATAGTCACAAAAATTATGGATTTTAAATTTCAGTGAACCTGCAGTGCTAATGGCAGACAATACATGTTGGGTATTAATATTTAACAATGTCTATTGTAAACTTCCTTTTAAAAATAAGAAATTAAGAGAATTTTTGGAGAAAAACTTAGAAACAAAGATTAAAATCGTTTTTGCACATGTCCCTTTTATTCCTGAGACTTTCACTAGCAGGCTGGGAGTCCCAGACCCCAAGTTCCTGCACAGATAAGAACAAAAGCTACTTTACTTAATCCTTAGCTGTTTTACTATGAGGTGCCAAATGCCAGAGGCTGCAGTTTCTGGCCTCTAGAGGAACTGAGAGAGGAAGGCCAGCTACCACTGCAAAGTAACTTAGGCTGCAGACAGGTAAATGTTTTGTTATTGAAAAGCAACCCTAAATATCTCACAAGATTAAGTCTTGCTCTCCCCACCACACATACTCTTTCACTCCACAGCTACCTCCAAGAGAGAATTAGAATGTCAGAGCAGGCCTCTGACAGGAAGGCCTAGAAAATAAAATTTCCTAACATTTCCAGACATCTATGTTCAGGAACTGTGGTATTTTCTTTCGATAATGTTGTTATGATTTTTACTAAAGAATGTATCATTGTTTTCTTAATAATCCAGAGGGCAATACATTTTAGGTGAATAGGTTTTTTTAGAATAAAAAATGGGTTTTCTGTTTTTGTTTTTTGGATGTTTGCTTGTTTGTTTTGTTTTTGGTGAGTTCCTTAATACCCTGGATTGAACTCTGGTTACAGCTGAATCTAGAGAACCTAGCTAGCATATATAAGGCTTTAGGTTCTATTCCCAGCACAAAAATGTGTTCAATGCATTATGAAGATAGAAGTATTTTCTCAGAATTATTTAGTACAATAAGAATATATGACCTAACTTAACTCCAGATTTTCACTTAATGTAAACTGGCACACTTGCATACTGCTTTTTCGAAATTAATATTTTAAAGCATCACCCAAATATTGTTGTTCCGGATTATAAAAAGTATAAGTATTGAAGTTCAAGGATAATGTACTTCAATACTTGGTAGAGGTTAGACTACAAAGAAAAAAGAGATTCAGTCATATATATTGGAAACTCCAAGGTTTCTGTTGGTACCACAGATAATACTACCATGGGGAGAAGAGGGAAAGATTCCCACAGCATATGAGGGAAAACTACAGGCATTTTAAAGAGACAGTATACCTGGACTATATGAGGTATACATATTTCCTTGTATTGTTAACTGTCAATGCTTCTCTAAGAAAGTGGTAGTATTTGAAGTTCATCCGAGTACAGAACAAGGCCTGCTCCTAAAAGGGTTGCAGGTGTGGCTGCTTTGTCACACCTACATCAGTAGGTGGCAGAGAAGAGAGACAATGGCTACCTTTAGTGTTCTGAGGTATGATTAGTAGCCTAACACTCCTGAAAAAAAAGGAGCTTGAGAGAATACCAATCCAGTGCTACAGAGACCCCAGTGGCTTCCAGGACCTGGAGCAAGCCAGAGACCAGAAATACTTTCTGGGACTAAAGGCCATAGTCCTGATGAGGAAGAAGACTAATATGTGCACCGGACAGGTGCCATTGTGCTTGGAGAGGTAGGTAGCCTGGGCCAGAAATATGACCTTGAGTCAGGCTCTGTGTAGGGATGGGAGTGGTAAGCCATAACAGAGATGATGCTTGCTTCCCACCATTAAGCATGAGCTGTAAATAGCTTCTGAGACTACTCCTGGGACAACCTCACACACTCATAGATCCAGGGCAACACAGAGCAGAGTAATTAGGTGGTAAAGAAGTGGAAGAGGCTGATGAAAATAGCTGTGAACACAAAGATCTTAGGCAGAACTGGAGACTGGAAGGGAGTGAGAAACAACCATCAGGAACATGGTGTTGCTCCCTGGGACTATGATTGGGTCCTGGCTTTTGATGCCACTGGAGGTCACATCTAGTTGTGTGACCCTGCAGAAGCAAGAGGCTGTTACCAAGGCAAGCTTGAAGTCCTTGGTTTGGGCTGCAACTAAGGGACATGTTGATGTGTGAAGGCAGTGCAAAAATGACTCCACTCTCTATCTGAACACTGTGGGAGAGCTGGCCCTGGGGACATGGAAGCAGTAGAGCTGACTCCACCCCTTGGCCAGATACAGTGCTCAGGAGTACAGAGCTGTACAACTCTGAAGTTACAGGTGAGTCGTGCACAACACGATGGGAGACCTAGCCATCCCTCTTGACTATGTTCAATGGAGGGAATGAGGGAGAAATATCCTCTCCTACTTTATCCTTCACCATCTGAGGCACTCATGAGAAAGCCTTGTATTACCTGTGGGCAGCACAATAGAGCTATGGTAGTGGGGTTTAGGGCACAGTTTAGCCAGCTCCAAGGGCATGGCAGGGTGGCCAGCACTTGTCTTTCATGAGAGAATATGGATGAGGAAGAAATGACCTCTTCATTGTTCCTTCCTACCTACAGCAGGTAGAAGAGCTAGCCCCAACATCATCAGAGCAGGAGAGCTGTCCATACCTAATACCTGCTGCAATATTTGGGGGAACATGTTCTGAACTTTGCAAAGTAGAGCTGGCACTGTGTGTATGCTGGATGCAAGTGAGTGAAACCCAAGTACATGAGTGTGGGAGAGCCGACTCTGCCTCTTATCTGCTGGCCAGTGGTGCTGACCAAGAAGAACTTCCTCCTACCCTCCCTTGTCCTTTGCCATCTACTGCAGGTAGAAGATCTAGTCCTGGAGTCGTGAGTGTAGGAGAACTGGCCATGTCCTCATCAGCTGTAACATTTGGGAAAGCAGTCCCTGAACCTTACCTGAGCAGTAGGGTAGAGCTGGCCTTCCTAGTAGAAATTGCTCATGAGCTCTCCCCAAGGGCATGAAGGCAGGATAGCTCATGGGCTGAACATCTGTGATACTTTACAAATTCATATTCAATGCTTAGAATTAGCTCACTCCCACCTCTATCAACTGTGGAGTACATGAAGGGGCTGGTCCAACATATCCCAAACTACAGGATCTAATGACACTGGACAATAACAGGATATCTGAGAGGAGTCCCAGTCAGCTTCCCCTATTGATAGAGTAGCAGCAACCTGAGGTTCAGAACAGACCAACAAGTCACTGCAATGAAATTGGCAAGCAAAGAAGTATGGAAATGAGGGTACACGATGGGATTTACTGTGACAGATTACAGCTTCCACAAGACTTTTTTTGGTTTTGCTCAGGGAGGTTACAAGGTAAGAGAATGTATGCAAGGGGATGGAAATATGAGTGAGATTGGGGTAGATGATGTGAAATTCACAAAGAAGCAATACAAAAAATATTATTTTTTAAAGTATAAAGAACAAGGACTTGGTAGTGCTTATATGCAAGACCAGTACTCAGGAAGTAGTTAGTCTAGCCTACCACTACTTTGCTACCAAATAATTAGTTACCATTATTTGCTAAAATAATATTTAAGAACATTATTTTAAATAGACTTTGGTAAATAAAGATTTCATTCAGGACAATAAAAAGGGCATGACAAAACTCCTGCTTTGAAATAGATGTTAGATGTGAAGTAAGGATACAAAAGAACTGGTAGGAAGCATTGCTGCTGTGCGCTGGCGAGGCTTTGCAATTAGAGTCATTTTGAGGAAGAAGTGAGAGCAGGGCAGTCAGAGGACAGTGGGCAGAGCATCCCTGCACATCGATAACAGCCCTGGATGTCACTCACAGTCTGACCTATGACTCATAGACCTACATATCACTCATCTCCTGGGATCTCTCAGTGCTTAGTAGTACAGGGGCCTCATGCTAGCTTACCACACCATGGAATGCATAGTGAGAGCTCACACAAGAATCAATGAAACTCCAAAGGAAACTCTTAAATCATATGGGAAATACTTATTTAGTCATAAACAAGTATTTATGGAGTTTGTACTATTCACCATAGGAAATGGACCCAGAGTCCATGAAAGGGGTGCTGAATCTGCAATCAGTGTCACTCTGATACAATGTTCTTAGCAGTTCCTCTCATTTAACAAGTCTCTATGTTGTCTCAGCTGTCTGTCTCTAGGTTGTACGATCATAGCAATTTATATGGTTTCTCTGAAGTTTAATTTCCTTGTGAATGAAATATTGGTCATTATTAGTATTTATTTTTAGCATGAAACGAAGTCATACTTTAAAATGTAGCTCATAGTTTAGGATATACACGAAGCACTAACTGTTTACAGTATACAAAGACTACTAACTTCACTGATTAATACTACTACAGCTGTAGTAGAACCATTAGTGAAAAGCAGAGATACAAAGAAAAGAAACTTAAACTCAATGCTGTTATGCAGAAGACAAAGCTGGACCAGATGTAGAACACTCCTGTAGGCTTAGTCACCCAGGGGGCTGAGCCTGGAGGACTGCAGGAACCCGAGAGCTTGAGATTTATACACACAGCATAGCAAATAAAACAAACAGATAAACAAACATCAGTTACAAAAATGACTGGGTTAAAATCAAGGTTTTTGTTTGTTAGTTGTTTTGTTTTTCAAGACTGGGTTTCTCTGTGCAGCCCTGGCTGTCCTGGAACTCACTATGTAGATAAAGGGGCCTTGAACTCAGAGATCTACATTCTGAGAGTTGGAATTAAAACCTTTGCTATTCTACCCAGCAAAACCTTGTTTTAAACTATTGAGAGTTAGCTACATGAATATAGCCGTGTCTTCAGGTGTTGTGTTACTCATGCCTATCCTGTGGTGCATCATTTCCTCATTCAGAATCATTTCTACAAATGTCCACATTCAGAAACATTTCTAGAAATGTCAATATTGGGAAGTATTTCTAGAAATGTCCTCATTCAGAATCACTTTATAAATACCTGTTTCATTTGCAAATTCTCCATCTGGACATGGAACACAATCAAAACAACAGAATGGTCTCCAATCATCAGGTATTTTGCTAAATCCAAGTGGACAGCTTTCACTGCAAGCATGTAAAGCAGACTGTATAGGAGACATGAGAAGAAGAAAGGCACTCAATGCATGACATTCAGTATTAGCATCCAGATGTAAATATAAGCAGGGCATCTGTGTACTGTAACAACCACAGAAATACCATGCTTTTAAAGATTATGAAGCCAAAGTATCTGTTTTTCTCTCTCTCTCCCACCTCTCTCTCTCTCTCTCTCTCTCTCTCTCTCTCTCTCTCTCTCTCTCTCTCTCTCTCTCTCTCTCTTTCGTGCGCGCGCGCTTTATTTTATCTCATTGATCTGTTTTTTTTTTTTTTATTTTTTTTTATTAGGTATTTTCCTCAATTATCCAAGAAGTCCCCAATACACTCCCCCCCCCAGTCCCCTACCTACCCACTCCCACTTTTTGGCCCTGGCATTCCCCTGTACTGGGGCATATAAAGTTGGTAAGTCCAATGGGCCTCTCTTTCCAGTGATGGCCGACTAGGCAATCTTTTGATACAAATGCAGCTAGAGTCAAGAGCTCTGGTGTACTAGTTAGTTCATAATAATGTTCCACCTATGGGGTTGCAGTTCCCTTTATCTCCTTGGGTACTTTCTCTAGCTCCTCCATTGGGGGCCCTGTGATCCATCCAATAGCTGACTGTGAGCATCCACTTATGGGTTTGCTAGGCCCCAGCATTGTCTCACAAGAGACAGCTATATCTGGGTCCTTTCAGCAAATCTTGCTGGTGTATGCAAAGGTATCAGCGTTTGGAAGCTGATTATGGGATGGATCCCTGGATATGGCAGTCTTTAGATGGTCCATCCTTTCTTCACAGCTCCAAACTTTATCTCTGTAACTCTTTCCATGGGTGTTTTGTTCCCAATTCCAAGAAGGAACACAGTGTCCACACTTTGGTCTTCGTTCTTCTTGAGTTTCATGTGTTTAACAAATTGTATCTTATATCTTGGGTATCCTAAGTTTTTGGGCTAATATCTACTTATCAGTGAGTACATATTGTGTGAGTTCCTTTGTGATTGGGTTACCTCACTCAGGATGATGCCCTCCAGATCCATCCATTTGCCTAGGAATTTCATAAATTCATTCCTTTTAATAGCTGAGTAGTACTCCATTGTGTAAATGTACCACATTTTCTGTATCCATTCCTCTGCTGAGGGGCATCTGGGTTCTTTCCAGCTTCTGGCTATTATAAATAAGGCTGCTATGAACATAGTGTAGCATGTGTCCTTACCGGTTGGAACATCTTCTGGATATATGCCCAGGAGAGGTATTGCTGGATCCTCTGGTAGTATTATGTCCAATTTTCTGAGGAACCGCCAAACTGATTTCCAGAGTGGTTGTACCAGCTTGCAATCCCACCAACAATGAAGGAGTGTTCCTCTTTCTCCACATCCTCACCAGCATCTGCTGTCACCTGAATTTTTGATCTTAGCCATTCTGACTGGTGTGATGTGGAATCTCAGGGTTGTTTTGAGTTGCATTTCCCTGATGATTAAGGATGTTGAACATTTTTTCAGGTGCTTCTCTGCCATTCGGTATTCCTCAGGTGAGAATTCTTTGTTCAATTCTGAGCCCCATTTTTTAATGGGGTTATTTGATTTTCTGTAGTCCACCTTCTTGAGTTCCTTATATATATTGGATATTAGTCCCCTATCTGATTTAGGATAGGTAAAGATCCTTTCCCAATCTGTTGGTGGTCTTTTTGTCTTATTGACGGTGTCTTTTGCCTTGCAGAAGCTTTGCAACTTTATGAGGTCCCATTTATCGATTCTCGATCTTACAGCACAAGCCTTTGCTGTTCTATTCAGGAAATTTTCCCCTGTACCCATATCTTCGAGGCTTTCCCCTACTTTCTCCTTTATAAGTTTCAGTGTCTCTGGTTTTATGTGGAGTTCCTTAATCCACTTAGATTTGATCTTAGTACAAGGAGATATGAATGGATCAATTCGCATTCTTCTACATGATAACAACCAGTTGTGCCAGCACCATTTGTTGAAAATGCTGTCTTTTTTCCACTGGATGGTTTTTGCTCCCTTGTCAAAGATCAAGTGACCATAGGTATGTGGGTTGATCTCAGGGTCTTCAATTCTGTTCCATTGGTCTACTTGTCTGTCGTTATATATATATATATCATGCAGTTTTTATCACAATTGCTCTGTAGTACAGCTTTAGGTCAGGCATGGTGATTCCACCAGAGGTTCTTTTATCCTTGAGAAGAGTTTTTGCTATCCTAGGTTTTTTGTTGTTCCAGATGAATTTGCAGATTGCCCTTTCTAATTCGTTGAAGACTTGAGTTGGAATTTTGATGGGGATTGCATTGAATCTGTAGATTGCTTTTGGTAAGATAGCCATTTTTACAATGTTGATCCTGCCAATCCATGAGCATGGGAGGTCTTTCCATCTTCTGAGATCTTCTTTAATTTCTTTCTTCAGGGACTTGAAGTTCTTGTCATACAGATCTTTCACTTCTTTAGTTAGAGTCACGCCAAGGTATTTTATATTGTTTGTGACTATTGAGAAGGGTGTTGTTTCCCTAATTTCCTTCTCTGCCTGTTTATCCTTTGTGTACAGAAAGGCCATTGACTTGCTTGAGTTAATTTTATATCCAGCTACTTCACCGAAGCTATTTATCAGGCTTAGGAGTTCTCTGGTGATCTGTTATTTTTATTTCACTATAATAAATTTCATTATAGTTAATATTAATACAATTTTAAAGTTTGCATATATTTTGATCATGTCCTTCCCCTCCCCTGTGTCTGACCTTCTCCCTCTCTTAACTCAGACAAATTTAAGTTCTTTTTCAAAAAGAAAATTGAAATCCCCAAAACAACAAATCACGCAAAACCTATAAAAACAAACAAACAAAACAAAAAAAAAATCTCACCAAACTGTAACCTAACAACTACTACTAAACTAAAGATCTGACTTGGGGTGATTGATATACCCAGTGTATTCCACTGGAGAAAAATTATCTAGTCTCTTAAAGACCATAGTATTTTGCACTACTATGTATTACCTCTTTTCATCACATCACAGTTATGCTCATGATGAACAATTCCAACAATAAGGATATGAATGTGCATATAGATTTAAAATTCAAATAGAAAAATAACTGTCACAGGATGTTGATGCACACTGTGAACCCTGAGATCATGTTATTTCCTGGAAAAAAAATCCTTTCTATTTGCAGTATGGCTCAGGCCTAGAATATACCCTTAATCCCAAATAAAGAAGGTAGAGTTAGTTTGGAGAATGAAGCACTCATGTTTAAAAATAACTTCTAATTGAGGGGCAGGCAAAGTGACAAATCAGTGGAAGATTTGGCAGAATGAGTCAGAGATAGAATAGACCAAACTCTCATAAGAATAGACAGGAAAGAAAGGCAATTTGCTAAATTCCTAGCTCCTACAATCAGGTATGGGGGGGTGGGGGGCACACACAGTAACAGATGAAGTACAAAAGCTGAAGATCTCTAGCCATTAACACTCACTTACTGTTCTGGGGCCCAGAAACTGGTGGCTTCTGATTATCCAATTCTCTCTTGCTATTCTGGAGGTTAAAGCTGAAAGCTTTTGCCAATTAACTTGGTTTTTCTATTCCTAGCCCAAAAGCTGATGACTTCTTTTGATTGACTCCTGCTGTTAGCAGCAGAAGAGTAAGAAAAAAAAAAAAAAACCTTAGTAACTTGGGCTCTTTAACCCAAGGGTTAAATGACTCAAGGGTCTCATGTTAGCCATGGAAGAAGCTAAAATTTGGTTAACTCTTCCTGAGCCTGTAAAAAAGAAAGAAAGAGAGAGAGAGAGAGAGAGAGGGAGAGGGAGGGGGAGAGGGAGAGGGAGGGGGAGGGGGAGAGGGAGAGGAGAGGAGAGGAGAGGAGAGGAGAGGAGAGGAGAGGAGAGGAGAGGAGAGGAGAGGAGAGGAGAGGAGAGGAGAGGAGAGGAGAGGAGAGGAGAGGAGAGGAGAGGAGAGGAGAGGAGAGGAGAGGAGGAAGAAAGAAGGAAAGAGGGAAAGAGGGAAAGAGGGAAAGAAGGAAAGACATCAGGGACACAGACAGACAAACAGACATTGGGAGAAGCAAAAAGAGGCTATTCTAAGCCTTTATTTTGCTTTAAGTTATTTATCATTTTTAGTTAAAAAAAACTCTCCTATATAAGAATAAAATTACCTCATGCATACAATGTTAAACAAATGGGAATTACAGCGAATGGAGACTGTAAGTTCAAAGCACTGTTTCTTTGTATAAGGTCATTATAAGTTTATATGACCTTATTTTTCATAAGGAACACCTGTGGCCTATTTCTTGGATCTATAGTTGAATAAATTTTTTTTTTACTTGATCATTAATTTGTTCCAAAACTCACACTATTAGTCCAAGGCTCGTGAAGGTTTGTACAGCTCTACTTGCAACTTTTATTCTGTAGGGCACTTAAGAACACTTGTATCTATTTAGAAGCTATATAAAACCATGAATAGCAATTAGGAAATCATCAATTCTTCTACCCAGCATTACTACATGAAAGTACATTTTCATATTGATTCCACAGGAAATCTACCCAATAGGATAGGTAAACCACCAGGAAATCATTAAGCTATGTAATAGTGAGAAGAAATAGAGAGAGGAAAGAGAATGGTGAGAGGAAAGAGAAGTAATATCTCAGTCAAAGTCTCAGGGGTCTTTGCCTCTCAGGGTGCACCCATTGCAGTTACCCAGAAGATTTTTGGGCTCTCTCCAGAAATCTTGCTTGCTTGCCATAGTCCTTCCTAAATGGATTCGATCAACCCCTTAGAGGAACAGTGCATGAGGTTTGCAGGGAAGGGGGCAGAGTGAGTTTTTCTGGGACAGTTGTACAGAGACAGGTTACAGAGGCAACAAGCTAAACACATGGAAAGACAGAACCAGTAAGAATTTGAAAAGGAGCCAAAAGATTAGAACATATTTCCGCAGGTAGAATGAGGCCAAGCAGAGCAAATTCAGTCAGAGACTAGAAGTCAGATTGAACCAGTCAACTTGTAGAAGGGTTTAAGCCTGAAGAGCTGAGTTGAACCAGCCAGCCTGAACTTAGAAAGAGGTAGAGAGGGTAAGCTTATTCAGCACTAAGTCTCAAAGGCTGTAAACATTCTAGGCCTAGAATAAACTGTAAGGAGTCTAGAAGCATCTAGAAATAGGGTTTGGTTAGCAGATGGAGGAACTAAGTCTCAGAGATGACAATTAACTTCATGAAAATGAAAGTTATATTTACAAATCCTCATTTGCAGAGACTGGTTTTGTCCACATGTCTTTATTTTATTTATTTACAGAAGACAGTTCCACTAGAGCCTTGACATGTATGATCCATCCAGAAAACTGACCAAGTTGTTGTTTGTTTTTTTCTTTTTTCTTTTTTTTATAGGTAGGCCATGAGTATGTCTGTTCATTACAAGGATGAAACCATCTGAATAATTAACCCAAAGTGAATCAGTAATTCTTACAGTGATTCTGCAGGCAGAAAGTTCTGGTTTTCAGCATTAAGAATGGACAAAGTAAGGGCACTCTCAGCCTGATGGCACTCAGCATTCCCTTAACCCTATTTTCTGAGGAATTCCACTGTGAGAGCAGCACACAGTGCTGACTTCAAGGATACTCACCATATTGTGGTATGCACCCCACCTTATAAGTTCTTTATTTAGGGACAAATGCTGAACTCTGTGAGGTTCAAAGACAAATTCACCAACTTTCACATGAGCTTCAGTACCACTCTGCAGAGACTGGTAATTAAAGATGTCAAGTTTGGTTGCTGAACCCTCCTTGTTCACAATGTTCTCCTCATTGGAGAGTCTCACGAACTGGCCATTTTGTAAGAATGGATGGAGCTAAAAGAGAAAATAGTGATCAGAGCTTGCACTGTAAGCACTGAGAAGCACATAAACCTGGCTACTTTAACTGTCCTCTCTTTCTATGAATGTATGTTCCTGTGACTTTCATCAGTGTTCAGTTTATCAAACATTTATCACAGGGCTAATACATGGTAGCAGTAGTGCTCTATGCACACAGTAGCATGGTCATATGCTATTTACCAACACTTTCACCACTATTCAAATTTGAAAACTGAACATTTTTCAGTCACTTGGTGATGAAAGGAGGACTCTATCCACCAGATTCTAATTTTTTTTTTAAAAAATAAGAACAATTTGAATGAGGTATGTTATACTTTTTGCATACTAGTTTTTCAGGGAAAATGAAATTTTTTCACAACTATAAATTATTTAAGAGAGGTCTACTAAAATGAAAATTTCAGATTTTAAAATGTGATGGTTGTAAATAAGGCAGAATGGGAAAGCAGAACACATGTGCTATAGAAATGTATAGAGTCATGTCATAGGGAGCTGCAGATGGATGAGAGTCAGAGAGAATAGAATGCAGTAAGTTAACCAAACCTGAAGATGTATGAACTCACACAGAAAGCAAAACTTTGAGCTAGTTACAAAGTAAAACCTAATTTAAAAAGAATTTAAACAAATGTATTATAGTTTATTATCTATTAAAATCTCTGTGGCAGTTAGGAAGACCCCCAAAAGACCCCAAGAGTATGCAGGTTGTGATCATTGCCCTTGGTTATACTAAGAAGCAGATAGTAAGACCCTATTCCTTAAGACACCGCACACCTTTGCTGCAGGACACAGAAGGGAGGCTGGAACTAAGGTGAAAACTTTCTGCCTATTGTCTGTTCTCCTGGTCTGTATTTCTGGCCTATTTCACACTGGCAGGAGCTGAACTGGGGAAGAAAAGTCAGCAGAGGCCTTTTCCAACTGTGGACCATGCACTCTATAATACCAACTTCCCAGACACGATTTGCATACTGGAGAAATAGTGACACAACTATTACAGGGATAAGCAACTGCTTAGTGATTGTACTTGAGGACTTCTTTACAAGAGGGACTCAAATGTGTTAGTGAAAACCTATTCAACATCCATGTCTGGGGAGATCAGTGATCCTATGGCAGAGCCAACTTCTTCTGTTTGGCCCAGAAGACACATTATGGAATTGCATCCTGCATATTTACACAAATAGAATACTGCCATTGTCAGATTATATCTAAGAATCTTCTCTTTGCCCAGAATATTACTCTGTGTGGAAAAAATTAGTATTGAGTGCTAATATTTAAATGTGACGGCCATGTGACTGTTCCCAAAGCACAGGAAACATTGTGAAAGAGGGGATGGAGAGAATGCAAGAGCCAGATGCTGGGTAGGAGATCCATGAAATGTTATCTGTTAGGTGTGAAATGGTAATGGCACTCATGAGCTTGTGGCAGCTAAGTTTGCCTGTATAGGACCAGCAAAAGATTGAGGCCATAAAAATATTTAACCAAAGATGAGGTAGGTGGCTTTTGGGACCGAGCCACTCACATGAGCAATGTTAGAAACCAAGTGATTCTAAAGGAGAGGAAGTCATTGTCATCAGAAATACCACCCCTTTTGACTTCTTTCTGCATCAGTGGATAGCTGCATGATCATGCCCACATGGAAGACCTTTGGGTCATAAATACAGAGGGTCATGAAAAAAAATGTCCATATATGATAGAGACATAGCGAGAGACTGAGGGATCTGTGAGGATGGAGAGAAAGAAGGGATAGAGGAAGTATGAATGAACAGATGATATTATGTTATTGTAAGCTTATATGTAGCTGTCAAAGAATGCATAATTTTAATAGGGTATATAGGTTGAATATTAAAAACAACTAAATCTAACCTCATAATTTAAAATAAAAAAAGCAAATAAACAAATTCTCTGAAAAAAAATGTGAAAAACACCTTTTCCTTAGAGAGGACTATGATTAACACATAAGATTGAATCAGCAAAATCGTCCTCGTAAAGTGAAGGGCAAATGGATGTGACCTGAGATAAAAATACAAAGTAATAATATTTTGATCATGTTCCAGCCTTGTAGTAATGTTAAAGGAAACTTTCAGAGAAATGGAAAATTGTATAAGCTAGGAAATTAAACTGATATAAAGAAAACAGCAATAAAGCAGAATACCGCCGGGTGTGGTGGCGCACGCCTTTAATCCCAGCACTCGGGAGGCAGAGGCAGGAGGATTTCTGAGTTCGGGGCCAGCCTGGTCTACAAAGTGAGCTCCAGGACAGCCAGAGCTATAAAGAGAAACCCTGTCTCGAAAAACCAAAAAAAAAAAAAAAGCAGAATACCATAGTAAAATAGAGCTTTGTATTTTCTTTGTTTATGTAGTAGACTATAATCTGATCAAAACCACAAAGTGGAAATAATACCACATAGCTACATCTTTATATAAATGAAATGCTTGACAGCACAGTTACAACAAATAGGAAAGAGAAAGCAAAAAGGTTGTCGAATGTCCCAGCATTGCTGACAAGCAATAATTTTAAGTGTGTCTTGAACATATTAGAAAACCACCAGAATTTTTAATCTATAACTGATATTACATAAGAAAAACTACAATAAAAATATTCAATTAAATCTAAAAAAGTCAAAAGAATTTTTTCAAAAAATCTAAAGAAATCAGATAAAGAAAAGATAACAAAGATCAACTGCCCACAAATAGAAAATTCCCACATGATATTCATATTAAAAGATTAATAATCAATTCAAGGTGAGTTCTCTCAATGCATGGATTTGAAACAGAAATGCATTGGAGTAAAACACAATACTCAACCTGACAACAAAAAAAGCTGCCAATACTTCACTGTGTGCTAGTTAACATGAAATCAACAGGGTTAGTCAGTGTCCCTTTGCTATACACGAAGTGTAAGCTTACCACTGCTAGAATACATGGTCCTTAATTCATGCATATCGTGTAGAGCTAAGTTAACTCACTGGGCTTAACAAAACAGAACACATGTAGCTGGGAAGATAGGTGATATGAATGAGGGAGAAGGTGTATGAGAGGGAGCAAGAAGTGGATTAGATAGAAACACATTGTGTGCAAGAAGAAAATTCTCAAACAATTAAAAGGAGGAAGAAAGAGACAACAGTGGATTAACAAGGCATGCAGGAGTATACTGTGTTGATACTAATCAAAACAAAGTTGGACGTAGTGTATTAAAGAGAGACAAAGTAGACTTCAGAACAACAAACTTTCCAGAAGTTAAGAAGGACATGAGAACAATAATTACATTAAATTAAAAAAAACAACAAAACAAAAAAATAAAGAATGCCAATAAATCTTAACAAAGTTGACAAAATTCCCACTTATCTAAGAGAACCATAATCCATCAAAAATATGACTGCTGACAATGTCCAAGAAAAAGCCAAAGGAAAAAAATATTCAATACATGTTCATGGAGAAATAGACAAATCCACTTTAATTGCTAATGACATCAACATATCTTTATTGAATAGTTTATGGAACAAACATATAATGGAATAATTTTTTAGTGGAAAGAACTTCTATGGTCATGAATAAGGAGACTCAATAATGTGAATATGTCAGTTCCATCAGAGTTGAGCTACAGTGACAATGCAACCCTCTGAAAATGCTAGTAGGTTCTTCTACAGATGTTAGCTAACTCAGTTTATACTATAAATATATGGAAAGGCAAAGACCCTGTAGACAGCACAGTACTACAGGATTTAAAGGAGGCTTATAAAGGCCAATAGCTCATAGTCTTACACTTACCAGAAGAAAAAGGCTGCCAGTATTTAATTTGTCTTTTAGGGGTCAAGAAATGGTTTTTATTTTGGAAAGTCTAATCTCTTCAAGAAGGAATATGAGTGAGTTAGAATTCATAGAAAACATTCCTAGGCATCAGAATCTCAACATAAGATGACAATGAAAGTATTTCTACTTAATGTCATCCAGGAAGGAAAATTAAGCACAGTTAATTAGTTTATCTATGACTTCAGAGACCTGAGAGAATGAACTCTGTTGGTTATCTTGAAGTATACAGTAGGTTATTGATAACTTAACTCAACATATTGTGTAGGTGATTTCTAGAAGGTACTTGTTCATTATGCCTTGTCAACATAAAACTTATCTTGCAAGAAATGCTGAAAGTTCTTCAAGCTGAAATTAGAGCATGCTAATTCATAAAAAGGAAAACATGCCAAAGTAGAAAGTCATGGGCAAATATATGTGTGTTTGTGTGTGTGTGTGTGTGTGTGTTAAAATTCAGTATAGCCAATATATATATTAAAATTCAGTATACCCAAATTTAATAATGATGATTTATAAATAAATTCTAAGTATAAATCAGGGGGTTCAAACCAACAATAAAAGTAATCATGCTAACATGTTAACAGATACATAATTCATGAAGATATAAAACCAAAAAACAGGGATAACTGGAAATACATATCTGTGAATTTAATTTAAATTAAGTATAACACAGAGGTACAAGGTATTTTTTATGTGTGATGGATAGGAAACAAAAACAGAGTGGAAAAAGAGAACAATAAAGAGAGAAAAAGAATCTTATCAAATCATACCACAATAGGAAATTACAAATGAAGACAAAAGGAAACCACAAAACATTAAATAAATAAATAAATAAATAACCAGACAGAAAAAGTTAGTCTTTACCCAGAAATAATTATTACATTAACTGTAAAATGACTTTAGCCATGTATTACATAACAATAAGGATGAATTCTGGGAAATGCATTATTAGAAAACGGTGTGATTGAGCAAATATTTCAGAGTATGAATGTACAAAAGAGTGTGACCACACTATCATTAGAAAGTAAAAGTTTATTAGACTACCACTGTATATGATTTCCCCTTTATTGACAAACTCATTTGTGAAACCAACTACATTTATACATTGAATAAACTCTTCAACTGCCCTCAAATAACAATCTTAACTATTTTTAAAAGAGATAATATAAATAGACTCTGCCCAAAGAGATTGAATTTGCCAAAGGACATAAGAGTGGAAGAATAGGAAATGATAATTAATGAAACTGATAATCTAAATAAGCAGGGGTAGATTTGAGGAGAGATTCCACTGGTCACACCTGCTCAGCATTCACAAGGTCCTAGGTTCAATGCAAAGCACTATTAGAGATTGGGGGATGTATGTATGTGTGGATGGATGGATAGATACATAGATAGAAAGACAGTAAGATAGGCAGATAGATACATGCACAAATAAAAGATGCAAGACTTGCTACACTTGAATGTAACTTTGGGGAGAGCAGAATTTAGACCAAACACTAACATCAAAGGCAAGCTATGTCAAATAATAACTGTAGAAAAATATGAATCAAGAAGATATAACAATCACAAATACATTCAAGTATATTAATATATCTAAAGTCAGAAATAGACCACCGTAAAATAAAAGTAGTAGAAATCCATATCTCCACTTTCAGAAATGAACAAATAATTCAGACTGAAAATCAAAGGGAAATATTGAACTTGAAGTTTACAGTAGATCAAATGAACCTGAGAGATATATAAAGTATTCTTTCCAATATACAGAACATAGATTCTTCTCATTTTAAAAGGCTATTATTTCTTCTCTGGTGCAATCAGAGAAGTATATCACAGACCAGTATCTCAAATGAACATATATGCAGTAATCATCAAAAATTACTTTGCAACATCTGATTAAATTAAATACATAATGTGATTTGGCTACCATACTTATATTACTGAGTTTGAAATAGAATAATAAAAAATAAAGTTTTAAAAAATATCATACTCCTCTCAACAGACACAGAAAAACATTAGAAAAATTCAAAATATTTGCCTGATCAAGACTTCAGTTTATTCAGTAGAGAAGGTATGTACCTCAACACATGAAACACCATACATAGGAAATTCCTACTGCACATAAAGAAGATTGTAACTTGTACAACTAATGGTGCTGGAGAGTC
Organism: Mus caroli; assembly: GCF_978045245.1. NCBI lineage: Eukaryota > Metazoa > Chordata > Mammalia > Rodentia > Muridae > Mus > Mus caroli. The sequence goes on along the minus strand of NW_028227262.1, from coordinate 25,000,184 downwards.
AGGATGGTGGCCTATAGAATTTACTAGATATATCACTGTTCCCACAATGCATGGAAATCATTCCATGAGATTCAAACATCTTCATACGAGTCTGAAACTAATAAAATGGGCAAACCAGGACAAAAGCATGTCAGGATACAACTATGTATTAAATCTGTCTAAAAAGAACTCTAGTTAGAAGAGGAAGAGAAAGGGGAGGAGGACAAGGAAGAGGAGAAGGAGGAGGAGGAAAAAACTTCAGGAGATACATTGATAGTGGGAGACTATAATACCTGACTCCCAAGGGATGAGTCATCCAGACAAAAACTCAAAGAATACTGGAGCTAAGAGATGTTATAAACAAACTGGATATTGCAACAGTAAGTTAGCTGAAGGAGATCAGAGAATACAAAATAGAAAATAAAAATTCAAGATATTAATATTTGCAGAAGATATTATAGTATATATAACAACCACCAAATTCTACCAGGGAACTCCTATGGCTCATGAACACTTTCAGGGATGTCCCTGGATACAGGATTAACTCAAAAAAAAAAATCATGGAAACAACACTGTTCACAGAAACCACAAAAAATATATATTATTTTGGGGTAGACAGATCAAGGAAGTAAAAGACTGGAATGAAAAAAGTTTAAGTCATTGAAGAAAATAAAAGATTGAAAGATCTCCCATGCTCATGGATCCATAGAATTGACATAATAAACAGTAAAGAAACTTCCAGAGGTACCGCCATGCCTAATTGCAAAGTGTACCACAGTGCTAGAGTAATAAAAAATACAAAGTATTCTCATAAAAACAGACATGTTGGAATCGAACTTAAGACCCAGACATAAGTCCACACACATATGGACAACATATGTTTTATACAGAAGCCAGAAATACACAATAGAAAAGAGAAAGCATCTTAAAAAAATGAATGGTGCTGATCTAAGTAGATGTCTTCACTTTGAAGAATACTAATAGACTCATATTAGCCCTGTACAAAACTCAAGGCCAAATGATGATTACAATATTAAAGCACACTTGATGGAACACTGAACATGATGGAGAAAAGTAAGTAATATGCTTGAAAATATTTATAACTTCTTGTGTTATGCATGCTAATTATACTCCCCCATCACTACCAAAAAAAAAAAAAAAAAAATCCTGTTAACAGAAGACCATCTACACTCAAATAGCTTCTGGGAACCTGCACCCAGTTAGTTCTGGTTGTATAAATAAAAATTCTGACAGCCAATAGCTGAGCAGGACAGACAGAGCTGAGACTTTTGGTGTCCTCTGGCTAGAGCCAGAGAGGAAGGAAAAAAAGAAAGCGATCCACCATGCCAGAAGAGGTAGAGAAGAAGAGATGGCATGACTGAGAAGGTTCAGGACACAGAGAAACAACTACCATGTAGGAGCCAAGAGAGTACAGCCCAAGATTGCTGCCCAACTTGGTTCAGAGAAACCATGGTAAAAATAAATATGTAATAAATGATAATGGGATAATCAGAGGGAAGTGGATTAGCAGACTGGATGTTAGGACGTGGCCCAGCCATTGAGCTGTTTAAGGCATATTAAAATATAAAGGCTAAGTATGTGTCTTTCATTTGAGAACCTAGAGATTTGGAGAAGGTAGTATGTTATATGCTGTCAAATTTTATTTAATTTTTTTATTTCTACACATTAGCACAGGAAAAAAACTTCCTAAACAGAACACTGACAGGGCAATGAATAAATGTGACCTCATGAAACCAAAAAGTTTCTGCAAGACAAAGAACAACTTCCATAGGACAAAATGGCAGTCAACAGACTGGAAAAAGATTTGTACCAACTCTAAATCTGACAGAGAGCTAATATCCAGAATATACAAAGAACTGAAGACACAAGGCAACAACAAACCACCAATCTAATTTTTACAAATAGGTATGGAGTTAAACAGAGAATTCTCAATAGAGGAATCTGAAACAGGTGAGAAGTATTTAAAAATAATATTTAACATCCTTATTCAATAGGAACATGCAAATCAAACTTCATTGAGTTTCCATCTTACACATGCCAGAAAGGCTAACATCAATGACAGAAGTGGCAGCACTTGATATCTAGACTACACACAAAATCTATTATCTTTTCCATTCCCAGGGTGATACATGTGACCTGTCCACTCTCTACCCACAGAGCCCTCCTTGTTATTTAGCCTCTCTGGAGTAGTACTCCACTATGTAAATGCTCCACAATTTACATTGTGGAGCAACAGGAAGACTTTTGCATTGATGGACAGAGTGAAAATTATACAGCCACTATAGAAATCAGTATGATGTGTCCTCAGAATATTGGGAATCCATCAACCTCAAGACCCACCTATGCCACTCTTGATCATATACCCAAAGGACATTCCATCTTACCAAAAGGACACTTGCTCCAATAGTTCATAGTGTCTTTATTTAAAATAGCCAGAAACTAGAAGCAAAGTAGATGTTTCTCAAGGGAAGAATGGATAAAGAAAATGGGGTACATGTATATAATGGAGTACTACTACATAGAGGCTGAGTAATAAGGAAGGTTCTGGGGATAGGAAGTGGATAGTTCACATGGATCTCCCTGGGAATGGAAAAGAGAATAGATTTTGTGGGTAGCCTGAACAGTGGGTAGAAATGGGAACAAGCACAAAAATGTTTGAGGAGGTAGGTACAGAGGGAGAGGGTATGGACCAAAATTCAAAGAGAGAGATGGAATAGTGGGTCATTTAGAGGAGATGACAAAACCTAGTGAACTGGAACTTCCTGAAATCTATAAGGATGTCCTTAGTAAGGACATAGTAATGGAGGTTATGGAACCTGAACTGCCCATCTTTGTAACAAGGCAAGGCTCCTACGGGTACATGTGGAACACCAACCCATTCACAAAATATTGGACCGTCCTGACTGCAAGATGGGCTAGGACAATGGTGGTTCAGAATTTGTGGGCGTGATCAAGAGATAACTGGTCTAACTTGAGGCTCGAGCCATAAGAGGCAACCTATGAAAGACACTGCCTGGATGGCTAGGAACCAGACACTAGGTGGCACAGAGACCTAAGGTAGAACCAAATACAATAGACCACATCAGCAACAAGTCAAAGAACAGATTCCTAAGGGTATTCTGATATAGGCATACAGCAGTACCTAGTCCAGTTTTCATCACAGAGACTTCATCTTGCAACTATCAGGAGCCTGTACAGCCTGGGCTGGCTTCAAACACAAGATCCTTCTGCCTCAGCCTCCCATAGGTTTGACACAGTCATGGATGTTATTGTCTAGCCTTATAGAAGCTATGTGTTCTTCTAGGATTTTTTTTATCAAAACAAAACAATCTATTGGCATCAAATGTACCTAAAATCCTTAAAACATGCCACGTTTATACTTGTAAAAATTTCTTGTGAGATATATCATTCTTACTTCACAAAACCTTAAAAGCAGTAATAAAGAAGATGTGATGATTAAATGGCATAAATATTGTGTAAATGTCCTTAAACTAGGGAGACCAGTTCTGAAGAATCACGCACATATTGTTCTTTGAAAGAAATATTACCTCAATTTTAACACTACAATGTGGTTTTTTTTTTATTTTTTTCTAACTCTTTCTTTATACTACTTTATGCTGCTGAAATAAACAAGAATACTTTGAGGAAGGAGATGGTAGCATAAGGAACTATGCTAGCATAAGGAATATTTCTCTAAAGCTAACTACGAAAGATCATGAATCAAAGTATAGAACTTAAAATCCAGAGACCAATGCACTAGGAAGACAAAAGAACAGCTATTGCTACCTTCCATGGGAGAGGAGCCCGGAGTACACCTTTATCAAATGAATCTCCTTCCACTCTGAGTGACAGCTCCTCATGGAGTGCTTGGGCGATGGCATACACAGCAGCATGGACTTTGTAGCTCATAGGTGAGGTATTCATATCCCAAACATGCAGAGGTCGTGTGCTCAAGCTGCCATTTGGCTCACATTGACTTAGTTCCCTGACTTTGTGCAGATACAAATATGGACATTCAAATACGATGGACCACATATCCTGAATAAAGATATTCTGAGGATATTTTCTAGGTTGAAGATTTCTGAGAAACTCCTTGAATCCCAGAATTTCATCCATGTGATCTGAAAATAATAATACTCCACCAAAGTATTCATAAACTTGATTATGGAAATAAGGAAATGTGGTATACCAATCAGAATTTGTGATCCAGACATTGCCATTAAAAGGCAAGAACGGGATGTAAAGGACAATCCAGAAAAAAGCATATGAGTCACCATATACAAGGATAACGTCTGAAACTCCAAGTTGTTCCCCTAAAATTTCCAAATTTACTGTGTCCTGAAAAGGAAATATTGGACTCTGTACTGCAAATGCAATACAAAGTCCATGCTTGGTCATGTCTTCTGTGAGTTCTGTAATGTAGAGTTCTCCCCTCATATCATCTGGAACTACCAGGCCAACCCAGACCCAAGTGAAGTATAGCAGCAGTTGAATAATTCCCTGATACAGAGCTGCAGTGTGCACAGGAAACTGGTAAGGAGACTGGAGCTGGACTCTGCTTGCAAGACTCTGATCAAAAGGAGCATAGCTGATCTAAACAAAAAGAAAGTTATTACGTAAGTCAAGACAATTAGGTTTATTCCCGCATGATTTGGTTTACCTTCTCTGTTTATGTACTCTAGGAGAAATTAAACAATTCAATAACTTTGCTAAGAAATACAAATTTGTTACCTATGTCACTGTCTCATCGCTGTGTACATGAAATGTATATTTTCCTTTGTACTTTTACAGAACATAACAAACAGGGCCAAAGAGTGTCTATCTCCTGATCTTATTTCAGGTAACACCATTCAAACAAATGCATTTGCAAACCTGTCACTTCTCATATCAGAACTTTCATCTTCCTTGTAATGGAAGTGGAGAAACATTGACATTAAAGGTCCTTTTATTTGAAGTCACAAATCCATGACTAATTAGCCAATAAAGAGGAATCTATGAAGCATTGTAAAATCCATTGGTGAATTCTATATTTCTCTGGAAGTTCCTATGACTTTTGTCCTTCTGTAATACTTAAGCCATAATCAATAATCATAAATTAAGATTGCTTAGGGTAAAAGGCTGACTAATTAAGTCAATGCTTATTGTAAAGCCTCTCTTTTAATAAGAACCTATGGTCACCCCCATCACATGGCTATCCCTCTTACCAAAAATCTTCAATCTGCCTATATTGTACAGCATAAGGTTACTTCAGTGCAGTTCCCATAATCCTCTGCCCAGCTGGTACAATTGTTTGCAGTCTCTCAGGTTTTTAAAATGTTACCAATGACCCCATTTAATTTGTATACTGACAGTGCTGTTTCAACTGCTTCCAAAGTATCTGGGAAGATTCAATCTCTAATTATTAAAAGGACAGTGCAATTTTTGGGGGGGGACACTTGAGGGCCTATTCTGGCCTGGGTGGTCCTCTGACACAGGGAAATGCCCTGGCAGATGGGGTCACTTGCGCAGCATTCCCTGACCTACTTGATTCCATAGGCTTGGCTAAACAGGTTCATGCTCTGCATCACTTAAATGCTTCTACCTTGCATCAAATGTTTAAGATTTCTAGAGTTCAAGCAAGAGAAATTGTTAAGTCCTGTGGTGGATGTGCCACTCTGCTACAGTTTCCTTATCTAGGCGTCAACCCCAGGGGACTAATCCCTAATGAACGTTGGCAGATGGATGTTACCCATTTTTCCTCCTTTGGAAGGTTAAAATATGTGCATGTTACAGTTGATACCTATAGGAGATTTATACACGCATCTCCCCTTTCTGGAGAGGCATCACATGATGTGATAACACACATTCTACAGTGCATGGCTATCATGGGAAAACCACAGATCATTAAAACTGACAATGGTCCCGGTTATACAGGAACCAAGTTCCAGCAATTTTGTTCCCAGTTTGACATCAAACATGTCACTGTTATTGCCTATAATCCTCAGGGCCAGGACATCATAGATCAAGCCCATCAGACTTTAAAAAATATGCTTCAGCCATTGACTGAAGTCACAGATGATTACTCCCCCTTGATGCCTTGAAATAGGCACAATCATGCTCTCTTTTTTCTTAACTTTTTGTCCCTAGATAACGAAGGCAGGTCAGCAGGTGACTGCCTATGGCATCCTACATCACAAGATTCTCACACATTTTGAGATGGAAAGATCCCCTCACTGGTCAATGGAAAGGACCAGATCCCATCTTTATTTGGGGATGAGGGTCCACTTGCATCTATGACAAAGAGAATGCTGGCCCAAGATGGTTACCAGAGAGGCAAGTAAAAGCTGTTAACCCACCTATGTTCAGAATGGAGTGACTGTCTCCTCCTGAGACAAATCTCTCTCTCTCTCTCTCTCTCTCTCTCTCTCTCTCTCTCTCTCTCTCTCTCTCTCTCTCTCTCTCTCTCTCTCTCTCTCTCTCTCTCTTTGCAGATGTTGCTCCAAAGGAGGATACTCATGATCCTGTGGCTAACCAGAATGACCACCAACCTTCAACTGCCTCCACCCAAATCTAATAATAGACACCTCCCTTGGAATTACACTTGGGTGGTTCTCTCAGGGAGAAATGATATTGTCTGGGCCACTTCCAAAATTTCCACCAGTATTTGGTGTCCATTCAGCCTTACCCCAGCTCTTTGTAAACTCTCACAAGAAGCTGCAGCCTCTTGGGGTCTTGAAAATCAGCTACATTTATATAAAGCCCCAGAAGATAATGTGCCCAGTACCCAGAGTTATAATCCTTATAATTTTTTTTATTTTGGTTCATCAGTCAGTCAAACCTAGCTGTGATAATTCCATCAGGCGAAACTTACTTTAAGAAACAGATTTTTATGTTTGCCCAGGGCACCATTGTGACTGCTCTTTCAAGCATAAGTGCTGTGGCAAAACTGACCTTTATTGTGCCAGCTGGGGTTGTGATATCTCAGGGATGGTCTATTGCAATCATACCTCTTCCTGGGATTATATTACTCCCGGAATTTTTCACACCCCTAGAGTTCTTTAAATATCAATCCTCTAGTAGGGATCCATCCCATAATCAGCTTCCAAACGCTGACACCATTGCATACACTAGCAAGATTTTGCTGAAAGGACCCAGATATAGCTGTCTCTTGTGAGATTATGCCGGGGCCTTGCAAACACAGAAGTGGGTGCTCACAGTCAACTATTGGATGGATCACACGGCCCCCAATGGAGGAGCTAGAGAAATTACCCAAGGAGCTAAAGGGAACTGCAACCCTATAGGTGGAACAACAATATGAACTAACCAGTACCCCGGAGCTCTTGTCTCTAGCTGCATTTGTATCAAAAGATGGCCTAGTCGGCCATCACTGCAAAGAGAGGCCCATTGGACTTGCAAACTTTATATGCCCCAGTACAGGGGAACCCCAGGGCCAAAAAGGGGGAGTGGGTGGGTAGGGGATTGGGGGGTGGGTATGGGGGACTTTTGGGATAGCATTGAAAATGTAAACGAGGAAAATACCTCATAAAAAATAAATTAAAAAAAATATCAATCCTCTTTGTAAAAATTCTAACAGTGTCACCTTGGGTTGGTGCCTACCCCTGTCCATTACATTTACAGACCATGCTAAGTCCAAAGATTGTGCACTGGGATTTTCATGGGGTATCCGCCTTTATCAATCAGGCACAGAGACTGGCCTCACCTTTACCATTAAGCTCCTTATAGAACCCATCCATGCCAAATTGCCAGTTCCTATTGGTCCCAACCCTGTTCTAGTCCCCCAGCTGCAGCCATCCAAAACACTGACCCTCTACCTTTTACAGAAATTGATCATATCTTTACCTCGAAAACTTTCCTTACTTCCATAGCCATTCCTCCCACCTCCATTCAGACCAAGAACCTCATCCTCACCTTAGTAAATCAAACCTTCCTTACACTCAATGCCACCCCCCCTAACCTTGTTGATGATTGCTGGCTGTGTTATCATTCTTAACCCCCTTTTTATGAAGGCATTACTGTTCCTGGCTGTTTTATCCCTACAAATAATTCCCACCATTGCTGCTGGTAACCCAGAGAGTGGAATGGTTTATCCCTCTCTCAGGTCTCAGGATTGGGCCTCTGCCTGACTTGGAATACACCTCCTTCACAGTATGCCCATCTTTGTAATGTTACCCTTGCACCTGATATTAGTAGCTAGTATTTGGTTCCCCCAAATGATACTTGGTGGGTTTGCCTTGATGTCCTCACCCCCTGCCTTTTAGCCAGTGCCTTTTTAATGGAAAATTTTGATTTTGCATTCTTGTGCAATTGGTTCCTTGATTGATATATTATCATTCCAAAGAGTTTTTTCATTTGTGGGATCAGTTCACTGATTCCTCCTCTTCACTGGTCTGCCAGCAAAGAGAGCCCCTAACTGCCATCATTATTTCAGTCCTCCTAGGCCTTGGTGCAATGGGTGCAGAGACTGGCATCTCCTCATATGTTCACTCCAAGACTAAGTATCAAGATCTCAGTGTCACCATTGATAAAGACAACCAGCATCTCCAATAAGGTATTGATGACCACTGTGATTCCCTCACCTACTTAGCTGAAGTTGTCCTCCAAAATTGCAGAATACTTAAATTAATATTTTTGGAGCAAAGAGGGATGTGTGCAGCACTTAAGGAAAAATTTTGCTTTTACATAGACAAGACAGGGATGGTCAAAGAGAGTATGAAAAAAGTCAGAGAAGGCTTAGAGAAAAGACAGAGAGAGAGAGAGTTTCTTTTGGTCCCTGGGCCCTTAACAGACTTACCAACTTGGTGAAACATCAGATAGTTGATTTGGCAGCAAAACCTATCCAGGTATATTATCATAAGTTAGATATGGAGGACCAAGGGACTCAAAATGAGGTTGTTATTCGCTCCAGGGTGTTCCAAAAACCCACCACCACCCAACCTAAAAAAGGGGACTTCTGTCACAGGACCAAGTAGAGAGGGGCCACCCAGAATCCACTCTGACTAGTGAACTAAGTTATTGCTTGGGTTGTGAGGCAAAGCACTGCAAGGGAATATAAAGCAAAAACTAAAAATATATTTCTGGGTTCACTGAAGGAAAAGCCTAACTGCATAGGGGTTGATGTCCAAATTATTCCCTCTCCAGGAAAAATATATCAGAACAGATATGGCCCCCATGCCTCACTGCACAATACCAGGAGGACCGAAGCCATTACGTGGTCCCCTTTAGTCACTGGAGGTCAGGACTGTATTCCCGCCCTGGCAAAGTTTGAAATAGCCACAGTCCTTCTATACAAAGAAAATGGGATTGCACCTCACACAATAATAGTGGGAGACTTCAACACACCACTTTCATCAATGGACAGATCGTGGAAACAGAAACTAAACAAGGACACAGTGAAACTAAGAGAAGTTATGAAACAAATGGACTTAACAGATATCTACAGAACATTTTATCCTAAAACAAAAGGATATACCTACTTCTCAGCACCTCACGGGACCTTCTCCAAAATTGACCATATAATTGGTCACAAAACAGGCCTCAACAGATACAAAAATATTGAAATTGTCCCATGCATCCTATCAGACCACCATGGACTAAGGCTGATCTTCAATAACAACATAAATAATGGAAAGCCAACATTCACGTGGAAACTCTTCTCAATGATACCTTGGTCAAGGAAGGATTAAAGAAAGAAATTAAAAGACTTTTTAGAGTTTAATGAAAATGAAGCCACAACATACCCAAACCTATGGGACACAATGAAAGCATTTCTAAGAGGGAAACTCATAGCTCTGAGTGCCTCCAAAAAGAAACTGGAGAGAGCACACACTAGCAGCATGACAACACATCTAAAATCTCTAGAAAAAAAGGAAGAAAATTCACCCAAGAGAAGTAGATGGCAGGAAATAAGCAAACTCAGGGGTGAAATCAACCAGGTGGAAACAAGAAGAACTATTCAAAGAATTAACCAAACGAGGAGTTGGTTCTTTGAGAAAATCAACAAGATAGATAAACCCTTAGCTAGACTCACTAGAGGGCACAGGGACAACATCCTAATTAACAAAATCAGAAATGAAAAGGGAGACATAACAACAGATCCTGAAGAAATCCAAAACACCATCAGATCCTTCTACAAAAGGCTATACTCAACAAAACTGGAAAACCTGGATGAAATGGACAAATTTCTAGACAGATACCAGGTACCAAAGTTAAATCAGGATCAAGTTAACGATCTAAACAGTCCCATATCCCCTAAAGAAATAGAAGGAGTCATGAATAGTCTCCCAGCCAAAAAAAGCCCAGGACCAGATGGGTTTAGTGCAGAGTTCTACCAGACCTTCAAAGAAGATCTAATTCCAGTTCTACACAAACTACTCCACAAAATAGAAGTAGAGGGAACTCTACCCAACTCATTCTATGAAGTCACAATTACTCTGATACCTAAACCACAGAAAGATCCAACAAAGATAGAGAACTTCAGACCAATTTCCCTTATGAATATCGATGCAAAAATACTCAATAAAATTCTCGCTAACTGAATCCAAGAACACATTAAAGCAATCATCCATCCTGACCAAGTAGGTTTTATTCCAGGGATGCAGGGATGGTTCAATATACGGAAATCCATCAACGTAATCCATAATATGAACAAACTCAAAGACAAAAACCACATAATCATCTCGTTAGATGCGGAGAAAGCATTTCACAAGATCCAACACCCATTCATGATAAAAGTCTTGGAAAGATCATGAATTCCGGCCCATACCTAAACATGATAAAAGCAATCTACAGCAAACCAGTAGCCAACATCAAAGTAAATGGTGAGAAGCTTGAAGCAATCCCACTAAAATCAGGGACTAGACAAGGCTGCCCACTTTCTCCCTACCTATAAAATAGTACTTGAAGTCCTAGACAGAGCAATTCAACAACAAAAGGAGATCAAGGGGATACAAGTTGGAAAAGATGAAGTCAAAATACCACTTTTTGCAGATGATATGATAGTATATATAAGTGACCCTAAAAATTCCACCAGAGAACTCCTAAGCCTGATAAACAGCTTCGGTGAAGTAGCTGGATATAAAATTAACTCAAACAAGTCAATGGCCTTTCTCTACACAAAGAATAAACAGGCTGAGAAAGAAATTAGGGAAACAACACCCTTCTCAATAGTCACAAATAATATAAAATACCTTGGCGTGACTCTAACTAAGGAAGTGAAAGATCTGTATGATAAAAACTTCAAGTCTCTGAAGAAAGAAATTATAGAAGATCTCAGAAGATGGAAAGATCTCCCATGCTCATGGATTGGCAGGATCAACATGGTAAAAATGGCTATCTTGCCAAAAGCAATCTACAGATTCAATGCAATCCCCATCAAAATTCCAAATCAATTCTTTAACGAATTAGAAAGAGCAATCTCCAAATTCATCTGGAATAACAAAAATCCTAGGATAGCAAAAACTCTTCTCAAGGATAGAAGAACCTCTGGTGGAATCACCATGCCTGACCTAAAGCTTTACTACAGAGCAATTGTGATAAAAACTGCATGGTACTGGCATAGTGACAGACAAGTAGACCAATGGAATAGAATTGAAGACCCAGAAATGAACCCACACACCTATGGTCACTTGATCTTCGACAAGGGAGCTAAAACTATCCAGTGGAAGAAAGACAGCATTTTCAACAAATGGTGCTGGCACAACTGGTTGTTAACATGTAGAAGAATGTGAATTGATCCATTCCTATCTTCTTGTACTAAGGTTAAATCTAAGTGAATCAAGGAACTTCACATAAAACCAGAGACACTGAAACTTATAGAGGAGAAAGTGGGGGAAAGCCTCGAAGATATGGGCACAGGGGAAACACTCCTGAATAGAACAGCAATGGCTTGTGCTGTAAGATCGAGAATTGACAAATGGGACCTCATGAAACTGCAAAGCTTCTGCAAGGCAAAAGACACCGTCAATAAGACAAAAAGGCCACCAACAGATTGGGAAAGGATCTTTAACTATCTTAAATCAGATAGGGGACTAATATCCAATATATATAAAGAACTCAAGAGGGTGGACTCCAGAAAATCAAATAACCCCATTAAAAAATGGGGCTCAGAGCTAAACAAAGAATTCTCACCTGAGGAATACCGAATGGCAGAGAAGCACCTGAAAAAATGTTCAACGTCCTTAATCATCAGGGAAATGCAAATCAAAACAACCCTGAGATTACACTTCACTCCAGTCAGAATGGCTAAGATCAAAAATTCAGGTGACAGCAGATGCTGGTGAGGATGTGGAGAAAGAGAAACACTCCTCCATTGTTGGTGGGATTGCAAGCTTGTACAACCACTCTGGAAATCAGTTTGGCAGTTCCTCAGAAAATTGGACATAGTACTACCAGAGGATCCCACAATACCTCTCCTGGGCTTATATCCAGAAGATGTCCCAACCGGTAAGAAGGACACATGCTCCACTATGTTCATAGCAGCCTTATTTATAATAGCCAGAAGCTGGAAAGAACCCAGATGCCCCTCAACAGAGGAATAGATAAAAAAAAGGTGGTACATTTACACAATGGAGAACTACTCAGCTATTAAAAATAATGAATTTATGAAATTCCTAGGCAAATGGTTGGACCTGGGGGGCATCATCCTGAGTGAGGTAACACAATCACAAAAGAACTCAAATGATATGT